>NW_028270145.1:19082114-19434023 GCF_037043375.1 Chiloscyllium plagiosum | reverse complement strand
ATTCGCCTGTACCCGTGTTTTGTTTTTGCTGCTGTTTACCTATTATTTACTTATCTGTGCTACTTAACTGTGTGATCTGCCTGTACTGCTTGCAAGACAAAGCTTTTCACTGTGCCCCGGTACATATGACAATAAATTCAATTCAATTCAATTCAGAGAGACAGGGAGAGTGAGCAAGCACGAGACACTCAGAGAGCGCGAGAGAGCGCGAGAGAGCGCGAGAGAGCGCGAGAGAGCGCGAGAGAGCGCGAGAGAGCGCGAGAGAGCGCGAGAGAGCGCGAGAGAGCGCGAGCGCGAGAGAGAGCGAGCGCGAGAGAGAGCGAGCGCGAGAGAGAGCGAGCGCGAGAGAGAGCGAGCGCGAGAGAGAGCGAGCGCGAGAGAGAGAGAGCGCGAGAGAGAGAGAGCGCGAGAGAGAGAGAGCGCGAGAGAGAGAGAGCGCGAGAGAGAGAGAGCGCGAGAGAGAGAGAGCGCGAGAGAGCGCGAGAGAGAGAGAGAGCGCGAGAGAGAGAGAGCGCGAGAGAGAGAGAGCGCGAGAGAGCGAGAGCGCGAGAGCGCGAGAGAGAGCACGAGAGCGCGAGAGAGAGAGCGCGAGAGAGAGCACGAGAGCGCGCGAGAGAGAGAGCGCGCGAGAGGGAGAGCGCGCGAGAGGGAGAGCGCGCGAGAGGGAGAGCGCGCGAGAGTGAGAGCGCGCGAGAGTGAGAGCGCGCGAGAGTGAGAGCGCGCGAGAGAGAGAGCGCGCGAGAGAGAGAGCGCGAGAGAGAGCGAGCGCGAGAGAGAGCGAGCGCGAGAGAGAGCGAGCGCGAGAGAGAGCGAGCGCGAGAGAGAGCGAGCGCGAGAGAGAGCGAGCGCGAGAGAGAGCGAGCGCGAGAGAGAGCGAGCGCGAGAGAGAGCGAGCGCGAGAGAGAGCGAGCGCGAGAGAGAGCGAGCGCGAGAGAGAGCGAGCGCGAGAGAGAGCGAGCGCGAGAGAGAGAGAGCGCGAGAGAGAGAGAGCGCGAGAGAGAGCGAGCGCGAGAGAGAGAGAGCGCGAGAGAGAGAGAGCGCGAGAGAGAGCGCGAGAGAGAGAGAGCGCGAGAGAGAGAGAGCGCGAGAGAGAGAGAGCGCGAGAGAGAGAGAGCGCGAGAGAGAGAGCGCGAGAGAGAGAGAGCGCGAGAGAGAGAGAGCGCGAGAGAGAGAGAGCGCGAGAGAGAGAGAGCGCGAGAGAGCGAGAGCGCGAGAGAGCGAGAGCGCGAGAGAGAGCACGAGAGCGCGAGAGAGAGAGCGCGAGAGAGAGCACGAGAGCGCGCGAGAGTGAGAGCGCGCGAGAGGGAGAGCGCGCGAGAGTGAGAGCGCGCGAGAGAGAGAGAGCGCGCGCGAGAGAGAGAGAGCGCGCGAGAGAGAGAGAGCGCGCGAGAGTGAGAGAGCGCGCGAGAGTGAGAGAGCGCGCGAGAGTGAGAGCGCGCGAGAGAGAGAGCGCGCGCGAGAGAGAGAGCGCGAGAGAGAGAGAGCGCGAGAGAGAGAGAGAGCGCGAGAGAGAGAGAGCGCGAGAGAGAGAGAGCGCGAGAGCGAGAGAGCGAGAGCGCGAGAGAGCGAGAGAGCGAGAGAGCGAGAGAGCGCGAGAGCGCGAGAGCGCGAGAGCGCGAGAGCGCGAGAGCGAGAGAGCGAGAGAGCGAGAGAGCGCGAGAGCGCGAGAGCGCGAGAGCGCGAGAGCGCGAGAGAGCGAGAGAGCGAGAGAGCAGGAGAGCGAGAGAGAGCGCGAGAGTGAGAGCGCGAGAGTGAGAGCGCGCGAGAGAGAGAGCGCGAGAGAGAGAGCGCGAGAGAGAGAGAGCGCGAGAGAGAGAGCGCGAGAGAGAGAGCGCGAGAGAGAGAGAGCGAGAGAGAGAGCGCGAGAGAGAGAGAGAGCGCGAGAGAGAGAGAGAGAGCGCGAGAGAGAGCGCGAGAGAGAGCGCGAGAGAGAGAGAGCGCGAGAGAGAGAGAGCGCGAGAGAGAGAGAGCGCGAGAGAGAGAGAGCGCGAGAGAGAGAGAGCGCGAGAGAGAGAGAGCGCGAGAGAGAGAGAGCGCGAGAGAGAGAGAGCGCGAGAGAGAGAGAGCGCGAGAGAGAGAGAGCGCGAGAGAGAGAGAGCGCGAGAGAGAGAGAGCGCGAGAGAGAGAGAGCGCGAGAGAGAGAGAGCGCGAGAGAGAGAGAGCGCGAGAGAGAGAGAGCGCGAGAGAGAGAGAGCGCGAGAGAGAGAGAGCGCGAGAGAGAGAGAGCGCGAGAGAGAGCGCGAGAGAGAGAGAGCGCGAGAGAGAGAGAGCGCGAGAGAGAGAGAGCGCGAGAGAGAGAGAGCGCGAGAGAGAGAGAGCGCGAGAGAGAGAGAGCGCGAGAGAGAGAGCGCGCGAGAGAGAGAGCGCGAGAGAGAGAGCGCGAGCGCGAGAGAGAGCACGAGAGCGCGAGAGAGAGCACGAGAGCGCGAGAGAGAGCACGAGAGCGCGAGAGAGAGCACGAGAGCGCGAGAGAGAGCACGAGAGCGCGAGAGAGAGCACGAGAGCGCGAGAGAGAGCACGAGAGCGCGAGAGAGAGCACGGGAGCGCGAGAGAGAGCACGAGAGCGCGAGAGAGAGCACGAGAGCGCGAGAGAGAGCGCGAGAGAGAGAGAGCGCGAGAGAGAGAGAGCGCGAGAGAGAGCGCGAGAGAGAGAGAGCGCGAGAGAGAGAGAGCACGAGAGAGAGAGAGCGCGAGAGAGAGAGAGCGCGAGAGAGAGAGAGCGCGAGAGAGAGAGAGCGCGAGAGAGAGAGAGCGCGAGAGAGAGAGCGCGAGAGAGAGAGAGCGCGAGAGAGAGAGAGAGAGCGAGCGCGCGAGAGAGAGAGCGAGAGCGAGCGCGCGAGAGAGAGAGCGAGAGCGAGCGCGCGAGAGAGAGCGCGAGAGCGAGCGCGCGAGAGAGAGAGCGCGCGCGAGAGAGAGAGCGCGCGAGAGAGAGAGAGCCGCGCTCTCTCTCTCTCGCGCTCTCTCTCTCTCGCGCGAGAGAGAGAGCGCGCGAGAGAGAGAGAGAGCGCGCGAGAGAGAGAGAGAGCGCGAGAGAGAGAGAGAGAGCGCGAGAGAGAGAGCGCGAGAGAGCGAGAGCGCGAGAGAGCGAGCGCGAGAGAGCGAGAGCGCGAGAGAGAGAGCGCGAGAGCGCGAGAGCGAGAGAGCGCGAGAGCGCGAGAGCGCGAGAGCGCGAGAGCGCGAGAGCGCGAGAGCGCGAGAGCGAGAGAGCGCGAGAGCGCGAGAGCGAGAGAGCGAGAGAGCGAGAGAGCGAGAGAGCGCGAGAGCGCGAGAGCGCGAGAGCGCGAGAGCGCGAGAGCGCGAGAGCGCGAGAGAGCGAGAGAGCGAGAGCGCGAGAGCGCGAGAGAGCGCGAGAGAGAGAGCGCGAGAGAGAGAGAGAGCGCGAGAGAGAGAGAGAGCGCGAGAGAGAGAGAGAGCGCGAGAGAGAGAGAGAGCGCGAGAGAGAGAGAGCGCGAGAGAGAGAGAGAGCGCGAGAGAGAGAGAGAGAGCGCGAGAGAGAGAGCGCGAGAGAGCGAGAGCGCGAGAGAGAGAGCGCGAGAGCGCGAGAGCGAGAGAGCGCGAGAGCGAGAGAGCGCGAGAGCGAGAGAGCGCGAGAGCGCGAGAGCGCGAGAGCGCGAGAGCGCGAGAGCGAGAGAGCGAGAGAGCGAGAGAGCGCGAGAGCGCGAGAGCGCGAGAGCGCGAGAGCGCGAGAGAGCGAGAGCGCGAGAGAGAGAGAGAGCGCGAGAGAGAGAGAGAGCGCGAGAGAGAGAGAGAGCGCGAGAGAGAGAGAGAGCGCGAGAGAGAGAGAGAGCGCGAGAGAGAGAGAGAGCGCGAGAGAGAGAGAGCGCGCGAGAGAGAGAGAGCGCGCGAGAGAGAGAGAGCGCGCGAGAGAGAGAGAGCGCGCGAGAGAGAGAGAGCGCGCGAGAGAGAGAGAGCGCGCGAGAGAGAGAGAGCGCGCGAGAGAGAGAGAGCGCGCGAGAGAGAGAGAGCGCGCGAGAGAGAGAGAGCGCGCGAGAGAGAGAGAGAGCGCGCGAGAGAGAGAGAGCGCGCGAGAGAGAGAGAGAGAGAGAGCGCGCGAGAGAGAGAGAGCGCGCGAGAGAGAGAGAGCGCGCGAGAGAGAGAGAGCGCGCGAGAGAGAGAGAGCGCGCGAGAGAGAGAGAGCGCGCGAGAGAGAGAGAGCGCGCGAGAGAGAGAGAGAGCGCGAGAGAGAGAGAGAGCGCGCGCGAGAGAGAGAGAGAGCGCGCGAGAGAGAGAGAGCGCGAGAGAGAGAGAGAGCGCGAGAGAGAGAGAGAGAGCGCGAGAGCGCGAGAGAGCGCGAGGGAGCGCGAGAGAGCGCGAGGGAGCGCGAGAGAGCGCGAGAGCGCGAGAGAGCGCGAGAGCGAGAGAGCGAGAGAGAGCGCGAGAGCGAGAGAGAGCGCGAGAGCGAGAGAGAGCGCGAGAGCGAGTGAGAGCGCGAGAGCGAGAGAGAGCGCGAGAGCGAGAGAGAGCGCGAGAGCGAGAGAGAGCGCGAGAGCGAGAGAGAGCGCGAGAGCGAGAGAGAGCGCGAGAGCGAGAGAGAGCGCGAGAGCGAGAGAGAGCGCGAGAGAGAGAGAGAGCGCGAGAGAGAGAGAGAGCGCGAGAGAGAGAGAGAGCGCGAGAGAGAGAGAGAGCGCGAGAGAGAGAGAGAGCGCGAGAGAGAGCGCGAGAGAGAGAGAGAGCGCGAGAGAGAGAGAGAGCGCGAGAGAGAGAGAGCGCGAGAGAGAGAGAGCGCGAGAGAGAGAGAGCGCGAGAGAGAGGGCGCGAGAGAGAGGGCGCGAGAGAGAGGGCGCGAGAGAGAGGGCGCGAGAGAGAGGGCGCGAGAGAGAGGGCGCGAGAGAGAGGGCGCGAGAGAGAGGGCGCGAGAGAGAGGGCGCGAGAGAGAGGGCGCGAGAGAGAGGGCGCGAGAGAGAGGGCGCGAGAGAGAGGGCGCGAGAGAGAGGGCGCGAGAGAGAGGGCGCGAGAGAGAGGGCGCGAGAGAGAGGGCGCGAGAGAGAGGGCGCGAGAGAGAGGGCGCGAGAGAGAGGGCGCGAGAGAGAGGGCGCGAGAGAGAGAGAGCGTGAGAGAGAGAGAGCGCGAGAGAGAGAGAGCGCGAGAGAGAGAGAGCGCGAGAGAGAGAGAGCGCGAGAGAGAGAGAGCGCGAGAGAGAGAGCGAGAGAGAGCGAGAGCGCGCGAGAGAAAGCGAGAGAAAGCGAGAGCGCGCGAGAGAAAGCGAGAGCGCGCGAGAGAGAGCGAGTGCGCGCGAGAGAGAGCGAGTGCGCGCGAGAGAGAGCGAGTGCGCGCGAGAGAGAGCGAGTGCGCGCGCGAGAGAGCGAGAGCGCGCGAGAGAGAGCGAGAGCGCGCGAGAGAGTGCGAGAGCGCGCGAGAGAGAGCGAGAGCGCGCGAGAGAGAGCGAGAGCGCGCGAGAGAGAGCGAGAGCGCGCGAGAGAGAGCGAGAGCGCGCGAGAGAGAGCGAGAGAGAGAGCGAGAGAGAGAGCGAGAGAGAGCGAGAGAGAGAGCGAGAGCGCGCGAGAGAGAGCGAGAGCGCGAGAGAGCGAGAGAGAGCGAGAGAGAGCGAGAGAGAGCGAGAGAGAGCGAGAGAGAGCGAGAGAGAGCGAGAGAGAGCGAGAGAGAGCGAGAGCGCGCGAGAGAGAGCGAGAGCGCGCGAGAGAGAGCGAGAGCGCGCGAGAGAGAGCGAGAGAGAGCGAGAGCGCGCGAGAGAGAGCGAGAGCGCGCGAGAGAGAGCGAGAGAGCGCGAGAGAGCGCGAGAGAGCGCGAGAGAGAGCGCGAGAGAGAGAGCGCGAGAGAGCGAGCGCGAGAGAGAGAGCGCGAGAGAGAGAGCGCGAGAGAGAGAGAGCGCGAGAGAGAGAGCGCGAGAGAGAGAGAGCGCGAGAGAGAGAGCGCGAGAGAGAGAGCGCGAGAGAGAGAGCGCGAGAGAGAGAGCGCGAGAGAGAGAGAGCGCGAGAGAGAGAGCGCGCGCGAGGGAGAGCGAGAGCGAGAGAGAGCGAGAGAGAGCGAGAGAGAGCGAGAGAGAGCGAGAGCGAGCGAGAGAGCGAGAGAGCGAGAGAGCGAGAGAGCGAGAGCGAGCGAGAGAGCGAGAGAGCGCGCGAGAGCGAGAGCGAGAGAGAGCGCGAGAGAGCGCGAGAGAGCGCGAGAGAGCGCGAGAGAGCGCGAGAGAGCGCGAGAGAGCGCGAGAGAGAGCGCGAGAGAGAGAGCGCGAGAGAGAGCGAGCGCACGAGAGAGAGAGCGAGCGCGCGAGAGAGAGCGAGTGCGCGCGAGAGAGAGCGAGTGCGCGCGAGAGAGAGCGAGAGCGCGCGAGAGAGAGCGAGAGCGCGCGAGAGAGAGCGAGAGCGCGCGAGAGAGAGCGAGAGCGCGCGAGAGAGAGCGAGAGCGCGCGAGAGAGAGCGAGAGCGCGCGAGAGAGAGCGAGAGCGCGAGAGAGAGCGCGAGAGAGCGAGAGAGAGCGAGAGAGAGCGAGAGAGAGCGAGAGAGAGCGAGAGAGAGCGAGAGAGAGCGAGAGAGAGCGAGAGAGAGCGAGAGAGAGCGAGAGCGCGCGAGAGAGAGCGAGAGCGCGCGAGAGAGAGCGAGAGCGCGCGAGAGAGAGCGAGAGCGCGCGAGAGAGAGCGAGAGCGCGCGAGAGAGAGCGAGAGCGCGCGAGAGAGAGCGAGAGCGCGCGAGAGCGCGCGAGAGAGCGCGAGAGAGCGCGAGAGAGCGCGAGAGAGCGCGAGAGAGCGCGAGAGAGCGCGAGAGAGCGCGAGAGAGCGCGAGAGAGCGCGAGAGAGCGCGAGAGAGAGCGCGAGAGCGAGCGCGAGAGAGAGCGCGAGAGAGAGCGCGAGAGAGAGCGCGAGAGAGAGCGCGAGAGAGAGCGCGAGAGCGAGCGCGAGAGCGAGCGCGCGAGAGAGCGCGCGAGAGAGCGCGAGAGCGAGCGCGCGAGAGAGAGCGCGAGAGAGAGCGCGAGAGAGAGCGCGAGAGAGAGCGCGAGAGAGAGCGCGAGAGAGAGCGCGAGAGAGAGCGCGCGAGAGAGAGCGCGAGAGAGAGAGCGCGAGAGAGAGCGCGAGAGAGAGCGCGAGAGAGAGCGCGAGAGAGAGCGCGAGAGAGAGCGCGAGAGAGAGCGCGAGAGAGAGCGCGAGAGAGAGCGCGAGAGACCGCGAGAGAGAGCGAGAGAGAGCGCGAGAGAGAGCGCGAGAGAGAGCGCGAGAGAGAGCGCGAGAGAGAGCGCGAGAGAGAGCGCGAGAGAGAGCGCGAGAGAGAGCGCGAGAGAGAGCGCGAGAGAGAGCGCGAGAGAGAGCGCGAGAGAGAGCGCGCGCGAGAGAGAGCGCGCGAGAGAGCGCGAGAGAGAGCGCGAGAGAGAGCGCGAGAGCGAGCGCGAGAGAGAGCGCGAGAGCGAGCGCGAGAGCGAGAGAGCGCGAGAGAGAGCGCGAGAGAGAGCGCGAGAGAGAGCGCGAGAGAGAGCGCGCGCGAGAGAGAGCGCGAGAGCGAGCGCGAGAGCGAGCGCGAGAGCGAGCGCGAGAGAGCGCGCGAGAGAGAGCGCGCGAGAGAGCGCGCGAGAGAGCGCGCGAGAGAGCGCGAGAGAGAGCGCGCGAGAGAGAGCGCGAGAGAGAGCGCGAGAGAGAGCGCGAGAGAGAGCGCGAGAGCGAGCGCGAGAGCGAGCGCGAGAGAGAGCGCGAGAGCGAGCGCGAGAGAGCGCGCGAGAGAGCGCGCGAGAGAGCGCGCGAAGAGAGCGCGCAAGAGAGCGCGCGAGAGAGCGCGAGAGAGAGCGCGCGAGAGAGAGCGCGCGAGAGAGAGCGCGAGAGAGAGCGCGAGAGAGAGCGCGAGAGAGAGCGCGAGAGAGAGCGCGAGAGAGAGCGCGAGAGAGAGCGCGAGAGAGAGCGCGAGAGAGCGCGCGAGAGAGAGCGCGAGAGAGAGCGCGAGAGAGAGCGCGAGAGAGAGCGCGCGAGAGCGAGCGCGCGAGAGAGAGAGCGCGAGCGAGCGCGCGAGAGAGAGCGCGAGCGAGCGCGCGAGAGAGAGCGAGAGCGAGCGCGCGAGAGAGAGCGAGAGCGAGCGCGCGAGAGAGAGCGAGAGCGAAGCGCGCGAGAGAGAGCGAGAGCGAGCGCGCGAGAGAGAGAGCGAGAGCGAGCGCGCGAGAGAGAGAGCGAGAGCGAGAGCGAGAGAGCGAGAGCGAGAGAGCGAGAGCGGAGCGCGCGAGAGAGAGAGCGAGAGCGAGCGCGCGAGGGAGAGAGCGAGAGCGAGCGCGCGAGAGAGAGAGCGAGAGCGAGCGCGCGAGGGAGAGAGCGAGAGCGAGCGCGCGAGGGAGAGAGCGAGAGCGAGCGCGCGAGGGAGAGAGCGAGAGCGAGCGCGCGAGGGAGAGAGCGAGAGCGAGCGCGCGAGGGAGAGAGCGAGAGCGAGCGCGCGAGGGAGAGAGCGAGAGCGAGCGCGCGAGGGAGAGAGCGAGAGCGCGAGGGAGAGAGCGAGAGCGAGAGCGCGAGGGAGAGAGCGAGAGCGAGCGCGCGAGGGAGAGAGCGAGAGCGAGCGCGCGAGGGAGAGAGAGCGAGAGCGAGCGCGCGAGGGAGAGAGCGAGAGCGAGCGCGCGAGGGAGAGAGCGAGAGCGAGCGCGCGAGGGAGAGAGCGAGAGCGAAGCGCGCGAGGGAGAGCGCGAGAGCGAGCGCGCGAGGGAGAGCGCGAGAGCGAGCGCGCGAGGGAGAGAGCGAGAGCGAGCGCGCGAGGGAGAGAGCGAGAGCGAGCGCGCGAGGGAGAGAGCGAGAGCGAGCGCGCGAGGGAGAGAGCGAGAGCGAGCGCGCGAGGGAGGGCGAGAGAGAGCGAGAGCGCGCGAGAGAGCGCGAGAGAGCGCGCGAGAGAGCGCGCGAGAGAGCGCGCGAGAGAGCGCGCGAGAGAGCGCGCGAGAGAGCGCGCGAGAGAGCGCGCGAGAGAGCGCGCGAGAGAGCGCGCGAGAGAGCGCGCGAGAGAGCGCGCGAGAGAGCGCGAGAGAGCGCGCGAGAGAGCGCGCGAGAGAGCGCGCGAGAGAGCGCGCGAGAGAGCGCGCGAGAGAGCGCGCGAGAGAGCGCGCGAGAGAGAGCGAGAGAGCGCGCGAGAGAGCGCGCGAGAGAGAGCGAGAGAGAGCGAGAGCGAGCGCGCGAGAGAGAGCGAGAGCGAGCGCGCGAGAGAGAGCGAGAGCGAGCGCGCGAGAGAGAGCGAGAGCGAGCGCGCGAGAGAGAGCGAGAGCGAGCGCGCGAGAGAGAGCGAGAGCGAGCGCGCGAGAGAGAGCGAGAGCGAGCGCAGAGAGAGCGAGAGCGAGCGCGCGAGAAAGAGCGAGAGCGAGCGCGCGAGAGAGCGCGCGAGAGCGCGCGAGAGAGAGCGCGCGAGAGCGAGCGCGAGAGCGAGCGCGAGAGAGCGAGCGCGAGAGAGAGCGCGAGAGAGAGCGCGAGAGAGAGCGCGAGAGAGAGCGCGAGAGAGAGCGCGAGAGAGCGCGCGAGAGCGAGCGAGCGCGAGAGAGCGCGCGAGAGAGCGCGCGAGAGAGCGCGCGAGAGAGAGCGCGAGAGAGAGCGCGAGAGAGAGCGCGAGAGAGAGCGCGCGAGAGAGCGCGCGAGAGAGCGAGAGAGCGCGCGAGAGAGCGAGAGAGCGCGCGAGAGAGAGCGAGAGCGAGCGCGCGAGAGAGAGCGAGAGAGAGCGCGCGAGAGAGAGCGAGAGAGAGCGAGAGAGAGCGAGCGAGAGAGAGCGAGAGCGAGCGCGCGAGAGAGAGCGAGAGCGAGCGCGCGAGAGAGAGCGCGCGAGAGAGCGCGCGAGAGAGCGCGCGAGAGAGCGCGCGAGAGAGCGCGCGAGAGAGCGCGCGAGAGAGAGAGCGCGAGAGAGAGAGCGCGAGAGAGAGAGCGCGAGAGAGAGAGCGCGAGAGAGAGAGAGCGCGAGAGAGCGAGGGCGCGAGAGCGAGGGCGCGAGAGAGAGCGCGAGAGCGAGGGCGCGAGAGCGAGGGCGCGAGAGCGAGGGCGCGAGAGCGAGGGCGCGAGAGCGAGGGCGAGAGAGCGAGGGCGCGAGAGAGAGCGCGCGAGAGAGAGCGCGCGAGAGAGAGCGCGCGAGAGCGAGCGCGAGAGAGAGAGCGCGAGAGAGAGAGCGCGAGAGAGAGAGCGCGAGAGAGAGAGCGCGAGAGAGAGAGAGCGCGAGAGAGAGAGCGCGCGAGAGAGAGAGCGCGAGAGAGAGAGCGCGCGAGAGAGAGCGCGAGAGAGAGAGCGCGAGAGAGAGAGCGCGAGAGAGAGAGCGCGAGAGAGAGAGCGCGAGAGAGAGAGCGCGAGAGAGAGAGCGCGAGAGAGAGAGAGCGCGAGAGAGCGAGGGCGCGAGAGCGAGGGCGCGAGAGAGAGCGCGAGAGCGAGGGCGCGAGAGCGAGGGCGCGAGAGCGAGGGCGCGAGAGCGAGGGCGCGAGAGCGAGGGCGCGAGAGCGAGGGCGCGAGAGAGAGCGCGCGAGAGAGAGCGCGCGAGAGCGAGCGCGCGAGAGCGAGCGCGAGAGAGAGAGCGCGAGAGAGAGAGCGCGCGAGAGAGAGCGCGAGAGAGAGAGCGCGAGAGAGAGCGCGAGAGAGAGCGCGAGAGAGAGCGCGAGAGCGAGGGCGCGAGAGCGAGGGCGCGAGAGCGAAGGCGCGAGAGAGAGCGCGAGAGAGAGCGCGAGAGCGAGGGCGCGAGAGCGAGCGCGCGAGGGAGAGCGAGAGCGAGCGCGCGAGGGAGAGCGAGAGCGAGCGCGCGAGGGAGAGCGAGAGCGAGCGCGCGAGGGAGAGCGAGAGCGAGCGCGTGAGAGAGAGCGAGAGCGAGCGCGCGAGAGAGAGCGAGAGCGAGCGCGCGAGAGAGAGCGAGAGCGAGCGCGCGAGAGAGAGCGAGAGCGAGCGCGCGAGAGAGAGCGAGAGCGAGCGCGCGAGAGAGAGCGAGAGCGAGCGCGCGAGAGAGAGCGAGAGAGAGCGAGAGAGAGCGAGAGAGAGCGAGAGAGAGCGAGAGAGAGCGAGAGAGAGCGAGAGAGAGCGAGAGAGAGCGAGAGCGAGCGAGAGAGAGCGAGAGCGAGCGAGAGAGCGAGAGCGAGAGAGCGAGAGAGCGAGAGAGCGAGAGAGCGAGAGAGCGAGAGAGCGCGCGAGAGCGAGAGCGCGAGAGAGCGCGAGAGAGCGCGAGAGAGCGCGAGAGAGCGCGAGAGCGCGAGAGAGCGCGAGAGAGCGCGAGAGAGCGCGAGAGAGAGAGCGCGAGAGAGAGAGCGCGAGAGAGAGAGCGCGAGAGAGAGAGCGCGAGAGAGAGAGCGCGAGAGAGAGAGCGCGAGAGAGAGAGAGCGCGAGAGAGAGAGCGCGAGAGAGAGAGAGCGCGAGAGAGAGAGAGCGCGAGAGAGAGAGCGCGAGAGAGAGAGCGCGAGAGAGAGAGCGCGAGAGAGAGAGCGCGAGAGAGAGAGAGAGAGCGAGAGAGAGCGAGAGAGAGCGAGAGAGAGCGAGAGAGAGCGAGAGAGCGAGAGCGAGCGAGAGCGAGCGAGAGAGCGAGAGCGAGAGAGCGAGAGCGAGCGAGAGAGCGAGAGAGCGAGAGAGCGCGCGAGAGCGAGAGCGCGAGAGAGCGCGAGAGAGCGCGAGAGAGCGCGAGAGAGCGCGAGAGAGCGCGAGAGAGCGCGAGAGAGCGCGAGAGAGCGCGAGAGAGCGCGAGAGAGCGCGAGAGAGCGCGAGAGAGCGCGAGAGAGCGCGAGAGAGAGCGCGAGAGAGAGCGCGAGAGAGAGAGCGCGAGAGAGAGCGAGCGCACGAGAGAGAGAGAGCGAGAGAGAGCGCGAGAGCGAGCGCGAGAGCGAGCGCGAGAGAGAGCGCGAGAGAGAGCGCGAGAGAGAGCGCGAGAGAGAGCGCGAGAGAGAGCGCGAGAGAGAGCGCGAGAGAGAGCGCGAGAGAGCGCGCGAGAGAGCGCGCGAGAGAGCGCGCGAGGGAGCGCGCGAGAGAGAGCGCGAGAGAGAGCGCGAGAGAGAGCGCGCGAGAGAGAGCGCGAGAGAGAGCGAGCGCGCGAGAGAGAGAGCGAGAGAGAGCGCGAGAGAGAGCGCGAGAGCGAGCGCGAGAGCGAGCGCGAGAGAGAGAGCGCGAGAGCGAGCGCGCGAGAGCGAGCGCGAGAGAGAGCGCGCGAGAGCGCGCGAGAGAGCACGCGAGAGAGAGCGCGAGAGAGAGCGAGAGCGAGCGCGCGAGAGAGAGCGAGAGCGAGCGCGCGAGAGAGAGCGAGAGCGAGCGCGCGAGAGAGAGCGAGAGCGAGCGCGCGAGAGAGAGCGAGAGCGAGCGCGCGAGAGAGAGCGAGAGCGAGCGCGCGAGAGAGAGCGAGAGCGAGCGCGCGAGAGAGAGCGAGAGCGAGCGCGCGAGAGAGAGCGAGAGCGAGCGCGCGAGAGAGAGCGAGAGAGAGCGAGCGAGAGCGAGCGCGCGAGAGCGAGCGAGAGCGAGCGCGCGAGAGAGAGCGAGAGCGAGCGCGCGAGAGAGAGCGAGAGCGAGCGCGCGAGAGCGAGCGCGCGAGAGAGAGCGCGCGAGAGAGAGCGCGCGAGAGAGAGCGCGCGAGAGAGCGCGCGCGAGAGAGCGCGCGAGAGAGCGCGCGAGAGAGAGCGAGAGAGAGCGAGAGAGAGCGAGCGCGCGAGAGCGAGCGAGAGCGAGCGCGCGAGCGAGCGCGCGAGAGAGAGCGAGAGCGGGCGCGCGAGAGAGAGCGAGAGCGAGCGCGCGAGAGAGAGCGAGAGCGGGCGCGCGAGAGAGAGCGAGAGCGAGCGCGCGAGAGAGAGCGAGAGCGAGCGCGCGAGAGAGAGCGAGAGCGAGCGCGCGAGAGAGAGCGAGAGCGAGCGCGCGAGAGAGAGCGCGCGAGAGAGAGCGCGCGAGAGAGCGCGCGAGAGAGCGCGCGAGAGCGAGAGAGCGCGCGAGAGAGAGCGAGAGAGAGCGAGAGAGAGCGAGAGAGCGCGCGAGAGAGAGCGAGAGAGCGCGCGAGAGAGAGCGAGAGAGCGCGCGAGAGAGAGCGAGAGAGCGCGCGAGAGAGAGCGAGAGAGAGCGAGAGAGAGCGAGAGAGCGCGCGAGAGCGAGCGCGCGAGAGCGAGCACGCGAGAGCACGCGAGAGAGAGCGAGCAAGCGAGAGCGCGCGAGAGCGCGCGAGAGAGCGCGAGAGCGCGCGAGAGAGCGCGAGAGAGCGCGAGAGAGCGCGAGAGAGCGCGAGAGAGAGCGAGAGAGAGCGAGAGCGCGCGAGAGAGAGCGAGAGCGCGCGCGAGAGAGAGCGAGAGCGCGCGAGAGAGAGCGAGAGCGCGCGAGAGAGAGCGAGAGCGAGAGCGAGAGCGCGCGAGAGAGAGAGCGAGAGAGCGCGAGAGAGAGAGCGAGAGAGCGCGAGAGAGCGCGAGAGAGCGCGCGAGAGCGCGAGAGCGCGAGAGAGCGCGCGAGAGAGCGCGCGAGAGAGCGCGCGAGAGAGCGCGCGAGAGAGCGCGCGAGAGAGCGCGCGAGAGAGCGCGCGAGAGAGAGCGCGAGAGAGAGCGCGAGAGAGAGCGCGAGAGAGAGCGCGAGAGAGAGCGCGAGAGAGAGCGCGAGAGAGCGCGCGAGAGAGCGCGCGAGAGAGCGCGCGAGAGAGCGCGCGAGAGAGCGCGCGAGAGAGCGCGAGAGCGAGGGCGCGAGAGCGAGGGGCGCGAGAGCGAGGGCGCGAGAGCGAGGGCGCGAGAGAGAGCGCGAGAGCGAGGGCGCGAGAGAGAGCGCGCGAGAGAGAGCGCGCGAGAGCGAGCGCGCGAGAGCGAGCGCGCGAGAGAGAGCGCGAGAGAGCGAGCGCGAGAGAGAGAGCGCGAGAGAGAGAGCGCGAGAGAGAGAGCGCGAGAGAGAGAGCGCGAGAGAGAGAGCGCGAGAGAGAGAGCGCGAGAGAGAGAGCGCGAGAGAGAGAGCGCGAGAGAGAGAGCGCGAGAGAGAGAGCGCGAGAGAGAGCGCGAGAGAGAGAGCGCGAGAGAGAGAGCGAGAGAGAGAGCGCGAGAGAGAGAGCGCGAGAGAGAGAGCGCGAGAGAGAGAGCGCGAGAGAGAGAGCGCGAGAGAGAGAGCGCGAGAGAGAGAGCGCGAGAGAGAGAGAGAGCGCGAGAGAGAGAGAGCGCGAGAGCGAGAGCGCGCGAGAGCGAGAGCGCGCGAGAGCGAGAGCGCGCGAGAGCGAGAGCGCGCGAGAGCGAGAGCGCGCGAGAGCGAGAGCGCGAGAGAGCGAGAGCGCGAGAGAGCGAGAGCGCGAGAGAGCGAGAGCGCGCGAGAGAGCGCGCGAGAGAGAGAGCGCGAGAGAGAGAGAGCGCGAGAGAGAGCGCGAGAGAGAGAGCGCGAGAGAGAGAGCGCGAGAGAGCGAGAGCGCGCGAGAGCGAGAGCGCGCGAGAGCGAGAGCGCGAGAGAGCGAGAGCTCGCGAGAGAGAGAGCGCGCGCGAGAGAGAGAGCGCGCGAGAGAGAGAGCGCGCGAGAGAGAGAGAGAGCGCGCGAGAGAGAGCGCGAGAGAGAGAGAGAGCGCGAGAGAGAGAGCGCGAGAGAGAGAGAGCGCGAGAGAGAGAGAGCGCGAAAGAGAGAGAGCGAGAGAGAGAGCGCGAAAGAGAGAGAGCGAGAGAGAGAGCGCGAGAGAGAGAGCGCGAGAGAGAGAGCGCGAGAGAGAGAGAGCGCGAGAGAGAGAGCGCGAGAGAGAGAGCGCGAGAGAGAGAGCGCGAGAGAGAGAGCGCGAGAGAGAGAGAGCGCGAGAGAGAGAGCGCGAGAGAGAGCGCGCGAGAGAGAAAGCGCGAGAGAGAGAGCGCGAGAGAGAGAGCGCGAGAGAGAGAGCGCGAGAGAGAGCGCGCGAGAGAGAGCGCGCGAGAGAGAGCGCGCGAGAGCGAGAGCGCGCGAGAGCGAGAGCGCGCGAGAGCGAGAGCGCGAGAGAGAGCGCGAGAGAGAGAGCGAGAGCGAGCGAGAGAGAGCGAGAGCGAGCGAGAGCGAGCGAGAGAGAGCGGAGAGCGAGAGAGAGAGCGAGAGAGAGCGAGAGAGAGCGAGAGAGAGCGAGAGAGCGAGAGCGAGCGAGAGAGCGCGCGAGAGAGCGCGAGAGAGCGCGAGAGAGCGCGAGAGAGAGCGCGAGAGAGAGCGCGAGAGAGAGCGCGAGAGAGAGCGCGAGAGAGAGCGCGAGAGAGAGCGCGAGAGAGAGAGAGCGCGAGAGAGAGAGCGCGAGAGAGAGAGAGCGCGAGAGAGAGAGAGCGCGAGAGAGAGAGCGCGAGAGAGAGAGCGCGAGAGAGAGAGAGCGCGAGAGAGAGAGAGCGCGAGAGAGAGAGCGCGAGAGAGAGAGCGCGAGAGAGAGAGCGCGCGAGAGCGAGAGCGAGCGCGCGAGGGAGAGCGAGAGCGAGCGCGCGAGGGAGAGCGAGAGCGAGCGCGCGAGGGAGAGCGAGAGCGAGCGCGCGAGGGAGAGCGAGAGCGAGCGCGCGAGAGAGAGCGAGAGCGAGCGCGCGAGAGAGAGCGAGAGCGAGCGCGCGAGAGAGAGCGAGAGCGAGCGCGCGAGAGAGAGCGAGAGCGAGCGCGCGAGAAAGAGCGAGAGCGAGCGCGCGAGAGAGAGCGAGAGCGAGCGCGCGAGAGAGAGCGAGAGCGAGCGCGCGAGAGAGAGCGAGAGCGAGCGAGAGCGAGCGAGAGCGCGCGAGAGAGAGCGCGAGAGAGAGCGCGAGAGAGAGCGCGAGAGAGAGCGCGAGAGAGAGCGCGAGAGAGAGCGCGAGAGAGAGCGCGAGAGAGAGCGCGCGAGAGCGAGGGCTCGAGAGCGAGGGCTCGAGAGCGAGGGCGCGAGAGCGAGGGCGCGAGAGAGAGCGCGAGAGAGAGCGCGAGAGCGAGGGCGCGAGAGCGAGGGCGCGAGAGCGAGGGCGCGAGAGCGAGGGCGCGAGAGAGAGCGCGAGAGCGAGGGCGCGAGAGAGAGCGCGAGAGCGAGGGCGCGAGAGAGAGCGCGAGAGCGAGGGCGCGAGAGAGAGCGCGAGAGCGAGGGCGCGAGAGCGAGGGCGCGAGAGCGAGGGCGCGAGGGCGCGACAGCGAGGGCGCGAGAGCGAGGGCGCGAGAGCGAGGGCGCGAGAGCGAGGGCGCGAGAGCGAGGGCGCGAGGGCGCGACAGCGAGGGCGCGAGAGCGAGGGCGCGAGAGCGAGGGCGCGAGAGCGAGGGCGCGAGAGCGAGGGCGCGAGAGAGAGCGCGAGAGAGAGAGCGCGAGAGAGAGAGCGCGAGAGAGAGAGCGCGAGAGAGAGAGAGCGCGAGAGAGAGAGCGCGAGAGAGAGAGAGCGCGAGAGAGAGAGAGCGCGAGAGAGAGAGCGCGAGAGAGAGAGCGCGAGAGAGAGAGAGCGCGAGAGAGAGAGAGCGCGAGAGAGAGAGCGCGAGAGAGAGAGAGCGCGAGAGAGAGAGCGCGAGAGAGAGAGAGCGCGAGAGAGAGAGCGCGCGAGAGAGAGAGCGCGCGCGAGCGAGAGCGAGCGCGCGAGGGAGAGCGAGAGCGAGCGCGCGAGGGAGAGCGAGAGCGAGCGCGCGAGGGAGAGCGAGAGCGAGCGCGCGAGGGAGAGCGAGAGCGAGCGCGCGAGGGAGAGCGAGAGCGAGCGCGCGAGAGAGAGCGAGAGCGAGCGCGCGAGAGAGAGCGAGAGCGAGCGCGCGAGAGAGCGAGAGCGAGCGCGCGAGAGAGAGCGAGAGCGAGCGAGAGAGAGCGAGAGAGAGCGAGAGAGAGCGAGAGAGAGCGAGAGAGAGCGAGAGCGAGCGAGAGCGAGCGAGAGCGAGCGAGAGAGAGCGAGAGAGAGCGAGAGAGAGCGAGAGAGAGAGAGCGAGAGAGAGCGAGAGAGAGCGAGAGAGAGCGAGAGAGAGCGAGAGAGAGCGAGAGAGAGCGAGAGAGCGAGAGAGAGCGAGAGAGCGAGAGCGAGCGAGCGAGAGAGCGCGCGAGAGCGCGCGAGAGCGCGCGAGAGCGCGAGAGAGCGCGAGAGAGCGCGAGAGAGCGCGAGAGAGCGCGAGAGAGCGCGAGAGAGCGCGAGAGAGCGCGAGAGAGCGCGAGAGAGAGAGAGCGCGAGAGAGAGCGCGAGAGAGAGCGCGAGAGAGAGCGCGAGAGAGAGCGAGCGCGCGAGAGAGAGAGAGCGAGAGAGAGCGCGAGAGCGAGCGCGAGAGAGAGCGCGAGAGAGCGCGCGAGAGAGCGCGCGAGAGAGCGCGCGAGAGAGCGCGCGAGAGAGCGCGCGAGAGAGCGCGCGAGAGAGCGCGCGAGAGAGCGCGCGAGGGAGCGCGCGAGAGAGCGCGCGAGAGAGCGCGCGAGGGAGCGCGCGAGAGAGAGCGCGAGAGAGAGCGCGAGAGAGAGCGCGCGAGAGAGAGCGCGCGAGAGAGCGCGCGAGAGAGCGCGCGAGGGAGCGCGCGAGAGAGAGCGCGAGAGAGAGCGCGAGAGAGCGCGCGAGAGAGAGCGCGCGAGAGAGAGCGAGCGCGCGAGAGAGAGAGCGAGAGAGAGCGCGAGAGAGAGCGCGAGAGCGAGCGCGAGAGAGAGAGCGAGAGAGCGCGCGAGAGAGAGCGAGAGAGCGCGCGAGAGAGAGCGAGAGAGCGCGCGAGAGAGAGCGAGAGCGAGCGCGCGAGAGAGAGCGAGAGCGAGCGCGCGAGAGAGAGCGAGAGCGAGCGCGCGAGAGAGAGCGAGAGCGAGCGCGCGAGAGAGAGCGAGAGCGAGCGCGCGAGAGAGAGCGAGAGAGAGCGAGCGAGAGCGAGCGCGCGAGAGCGAGCGAGAGCGAGCGCGCGAGAGCGAGCGCGCGAGAGAGAGCGCGCGAGAGAGAGCGAGAGAGCGAGAGAGCGAGAGAGCGCGCGAGAGAGAGCGCGCGAGAGAGAGCGCGCGAGAGAGAGCGCGCGAGAGAGCGCGCGAGAGAGAGCGAGAGAGAGCGCGCGAGAGAGAGCGAGAGAGAGAGCGAGAGAGAGAGCGCGAGAGAGAGCGAGAGAGAGAGCGCGAGAGAGAGCGCGAGAGAGAGCGCGAGAGAGAGCGCGAGAGAGAGCGCGAGAGAGAGCGCGAGAGAGAGCGCGAGAGAGAGCGCGAGAGAGAGCGCGAGAGAGAGCGAGAGAGAGAGCGAGAGAGAGCGCGCGAGAGAGAGCGAGAGAGCGCGCGAGAGAGAGCGAGAGCGAGCGCGCGAGAGAGAGCGAGAGCGAGCGCGCGAGAGAGAGCGAGAGCGAGCGCGCGAGAGAGAGCGAGAGCGAGCGCGCGAGAGAGAGCGAGAGAGAGCGAGCGAGAGCGAGCGCGCGAGAGAGCGCGCGAGAGAGCGCGCGAGAGAGCGCGCGAGAGAGAGCGAGAGAGAGCGCGCGAGAGAGAGCGAGAGAGAGAGCGAGAGAGAGCGAGCGCGCGAGAGAGCGCGCGAGAGAGCGCGCGAGAGAGCGCGCGAGAGAGAGCGAGAGAGAGCGCGCGAGAGAGAGCGAGAGAGAGAGCGAGAGAGCGCGCGAGAGAGAGCGCGCGAGAGAGAGCGCGCGAGAGAGAGCGCGCGAGAGAGCGCGCGAGAGAGCGCGCGAGAGAGCGCGCGAGAGAGAGCGAGAGAGAGAGCGAGAGAGAGAGCGAGAGAGCGCGCGAGAGAGCGCGCGAGAGAGCGCGCGAGAGAGCGCGCGAGAGAGCGCGCGAGAGAGCGCGCGAGAGCGAGAGAGCGCGCGAGAGAGAGCGAGAGAGAGCGAGAGAGCGCGCGAGAGAGAGCGAGAGAGCGCGCGAGAGAGAGCGAGAGAGCGCGCGAGAGAGAGCGAGAGAGCGCGCGAGAGAGAGCGAGAGAGCGCGCGAGAGAGAGCGAGAGCGAGCGCGCGAGAGCGAGCACGCGAGAGCACGCGAGAGAGAGCGAGCACGCGAGAGCGCGCGAGAGAGCGCGAGAGAGCGCGAGAGAGCGCGAGAGAGCGCGAGAGAGCGCGAGAGAGCGCGAGAGAGCGCGAGAGCGCGCGAGAGAGCGCGAGAGAGCGCGAGAGAGCGCGAGAGAGCGCGAGAGAGAGCGAGAGCGCGCGAGAGAGAGCGAGAGCGCGCGAGAGAGAGCGAGAGCGCGCGAGAGCGAGAGCGAGAGCGCGCGAGAGAGAGAGAGCGAGAGAGCGCGAGAGAGCGCGAGAGAGCGCGAGAGAGCGCGAGAGAGCGCGAGAGAGCGCGCGAGAGAGCGCGCGAGAGAGCGCGCGAGAGAGCGCGCGAGAGAGAGCGCGAGAGAGAGCGCGAGAGAGAGCGCGAGAGAGAGCGCGCGAGAGAGCGCGCGAGCGAGGGCGAGAGCGAGGGCGAGGGCGCGAGAGCGAGGGCGCGAGAGCGAGGGAGAGCGAGCGCGCGAGAGCGAGCGCGCGAGAGCGAGCGCGCGAGAGCGAGCGCGCGAGAGCGAGCGCGCGAGAGAGAGCGCGCGAGAGAGAGAGCGCGAGAGAGAGCGCGAGAGAGAGAGCGCGAGAGAGAGAGCGCGAGAGAGCGCGAGAGAGAGAGCGAGAGAGAGAGCGCGAGAGAGAGAGCGCGAGAGAGAGAGCGCGAGAGAGAGAGCGCGAGAGAGAGAGCGCGAGAGAGAGAGAGCGCGAGAGAGAGAGCGCGAGAGAGAGAGCGCGAGAGAGAGAGCGCGCGAGAGAGAGCGCGCGAGAGAGAGCGCGCGAGAGCGAGCGCGAGAGAGCGAGAGCGCGAGAGAGCGAGAGCGCGAGAGAGCGAGAGAGCGAGAGCGCGCGAGAGCGAGAGCGCGCGAGAGAGAGAGCGCGAGAGAGAGAGAGCGCGAGAGAGAGAGAGAGCGAGAGAGAGAGAGCGAGAGAGAGAGAGAGCGAGAGAGAGCGCGAGAGAGAGAGCGCGAGAGAGAGAGCGCGAGAGAGAGCGCGCGAGAGAGAGCGCGCGAGAGAGAGCGCGCGAGAGCGAGCGCGCGAGAGCGAGAGCGCGCGAGAGCGAGAGCGCGAGAGAGCGAGAGCGCGCGAGAGCGAGAGCGCGCGAGAGCGAGAGCGCGCGAGAGCGAGAGCGCGCGAGAGAGAGAGCGCGAGAGAGAGAGCGCGAGAGAGAGAGCGCGAGAGAGAGAGCGCGAGAGAGAGAGCGCGAGAGAGAGAGCGCGAGAGAGAGAGCGCGAGAGAGAGAGCGCGAGAGAGCGCGCGAGAGAGCGCGCGAGAGAGCGCGCGAGAGAGAGCGCGAGAGAGAGCGCGAGAGAGAGCGCGAGAGAGAGCGCGAGAGAGCGCGCGAGAGAGCGCGCGAGCGAGGGCGAGAGCGAGGGCGCGAGAGCGAGGGCGCGAGAGCGAGGGAGAGCGAGCGCGCGAGAGCGAGCGCGCGAGAGAGAGCGCGCGAGAGAGAGCGCGCGAGAGCGAGCGCGCGAGAGCGAGCGCGCGAGAGCGAGAGCGCGCGAGAGCGAGAGCGCGAGAGAGCGAGAGCGCGCGAGAGCGAGAGAGCGCGAGAGAGAGAGCGCGAGAGAGAGAGCGCGAGAGAGAGAGCGCGAGAGAGCGCGCGAGAGAGCGCGCGAGAGAGCGCGCGAGAGAGAGCGCGAGAGAGAGCGCGAGAGAGAGCGCGAGAGAGAGCGCGAGAGAGCGCGCGAGAGAGCGCGCGAGCGAGGGCGAGAGCGAGGGCGCGAGAGCGAGGGCGCGAGAGCGAGGGAGAGCGAGCGCGCGAGAGCGAGCGCGCGAGAGAGAGCGCGCGAGAGCGAGCGCGCGAGAGCGAGCGCGCGAGAGAGAGAGCGCGAGAGAGAGAGCGCGAGAGAGAGAGCGCGAGAGAGAGCGCGAGAGAGAGAGCGCGAGAGAGAGAGCGCGAGAGAGAGAGCGCGAGAGAGAGAGCGAGAGAGAGAGCGCGAGAGAGAGAGCGCGAGAGAGAGAGCGCGAGAGAGAGAGCGCGAGAGAGAGAGCGCGAGAGAGAGAGCGCGAGAGAGAGAGAGCGCGAGAGAGAGAGAGCGCGAGAGAGAGAGCGCGAGAGAGAGAGCGCGAGAGAGAGAGCGCGCGAGAGAGAGCGCGCGAGAGCGAGCGCGAGAGAGCGAGAGCGCGAGAGAGCGAGAGCGCGAGAGAGCGAGAGCGCGAGAGAGCGAGAGAGCGAGAGCGCGCGAGAGCGAGAGCGCGCGAGAGCGAGAGCGCGAGAGAGAGAGAGCGCGAGAGAGAGAGAGAGCGAGAGAGAGAGAGAGCGAGAGAGAGAGAGAGCGAGAGAGAGCGCGAGAGAGAGAGCGCGAGAGAGAGAGCGCGAGAGAGAGCACGCGAGAGAGAGCGCGCGAGAGCGAGAGCGCGAGAGAGCGAGAGCGCGCGAGAGCGAGAGCGCGCGAGAGCGAGAGCGCGCGAGAGCGAGAGCGCGAGAGAGAGAGCGCGAGAGAGAGAGCGCGAGAGAGAGAGCGCGAGAGAGAGAGCGCGAGAGAGAGAGCGCGAGAGAGAGCGAGAGCGAGCGCGCGAGAGCGAGCGAGAGCGAGCGAGAGCGAGCGAGAGCGAGCGAGAGAGAGCGAGAGCGAGCGAGAGCGAGCGAGCGAGAGCGCGCGAGAGAGCGAGAGCGAGCGAGCGAGAGCGCGAGCGAGAGCGCGAGAGAGAGCGCGAGAGAGAGCGCGAGAGAGAGCGCGAGAGAGAGCGCGAGAGAGAGCGCGAGAGAGAGCGCGCGAGAGCGAGGGCGCGAGAGCGAGGGCGCGAGCGAGGGCGCGAGAGCGAGGGCGCGAGAGAGAGCGCGAGAGCGAGAGCGCGCGAGAGAGAGCGCGAGAGAGCGAGCGCGAGAGAGCGAGCGCGAGAGAGAGAGCGCGAGAGAGAGAGCGCGAGAGAGAGAGCGCGAGAGAGAGAGCGCGAGAGAGAGAGAGCGCGAGAGAGAGAGAGCGCGAGAGAGAGAGAGCGCGAGAGAGAGAGAGCGCGAGAGAGAGAGCGCGAGAGAGAGAGCGCGAGAGAGAGAGCGCGAGAGAGAGAGCGCGAGAGAGAGAGCGCGAGAGAGAGCGCGAGAGAGAGCGCGAGAGCGAGGGCGCGAGAGCGAGGGCGCGAGAGAGAGCGCGAGAGCGAGGGCGCGAGAGAGAGCGCGAGAGCGAGGGCGCGAGAGAGAGCGCGAGAGCGAGGGCGCGAGAGCGAGGGCGCGAGAGCGAGGGCGCGAGAGCGAGGGCGCGAGAGCGAGGGCGAGAGAGCGAGGGCGAGAGAGAGAGCGCGAGAGAGAGAGCGCGAGAGAGAGAGCGCGAGAGAGAGAGCGCGCGAGAGAGAGAGCGCGAGAGAGAGAGCGCGAGAGAGAGAGCGCGAGAGAGAGAGCGCGAGAGAGAGAGCGCGAGAGAGAGAGCGCGAGAGAGAGAGCGCGAGAGAGAGAGCGCGAGAGAGAGAGCGCGAGAGAGAGCGCGCGAGAGAGAAAGCGCGAGAGAGAGAGCGCGAGAGAGAGAGCGCGAGAGAGAGAGCGCGAGAGAGAGAGAGAGCGAGAGCGCGCGAGAGAGAGAGCGCGAGAGAGAGAGCGCGAGAGAGAGAGAGAGCGAGAGCGCGCGAGAGAGAGAGAGCGCGAGAGAGAGCGCGAGAGAGAGCGAGAGAGAGAGCGAGAGAGAGCGCGAGAGAGAGCGCGAGAGAGCGCGCGAGAGAGCGCGCGAGAGAGCGCGCGAGAGAGCGCGCGAGAGAGCGCGAGAGAGCGCGCGAGAGCGAGGGCGCGAGAGCGAGGGCGCGAGAGCGAGGGCGCGAGAGAGAGCGCGAGAGCGAGGGCGCGAGAGAGAGCGCGAGAGCAAGCGCGCGAGAGCGAGCGCGAGAGAGCGAGCGCGAGAGAGCGAGCGCGAGAGAGCGAGCGCGAGAGAGAGAGCGCGAGAGAGAGAGCGCGAGAGAGAGAGCGCGAGAGCGAGAGCGCGCGAGAGCGCGCGAGAGCGAGCGCGCGAGAGCGAGAGCGCGCGAGAGCGAGAGCGCGAGAGAGCGAGAGCGCGAGAGAGCGAGAGCGAGAGCGCGAGAGAGAGAGCGCGAGAGAGAGAGCGCGAGAGAGAGAGCGCGAGAGAGAGAGCGCGAGAGAGCGCGCGAGAGAGAGAGAGCGAGAGCGAGAGAGAGAGCGCGAGAGAGAGAGCGCGAGAGAGAGAGCGCGAGAGAGAGCGCGCGAGAGAGAGAGCGAGAGCGAGAGCGCGCGAGAGCGCGCGAGAGAGAGCGAGAGAGAGCGAGAGAGAGCGAGAGAGAGCGAGAGAGAGCGAGAGAGAGCGCGCGTGAGAGAGAGAAGAAAGAAGAGAAGAGAAGAGAAGAGAAGAGAAGAGAAGAGAAGAGAAGAGAAGAGAAGAGAAGAGAAGAGAAGAGAAGAGAAGAGAAGAGAAGAGAAAAGAAAAGAGAAGAGAAGAGGAGAGAAGAGGAGAGAAGAGGAGAGAAGAGGAGAGAAATTGTTAACTTTACACCATGCTACCAAGCACTGCCTTCCCCGTATTCTATTTCATCACTTTTTGAGATCCAGTTTACGAGATGGTGTCATTGGTGAACTTGCAGATGGGGTTAGGACAAAGTGTGGCCACATAGTCATGAGGGTACAAGAGGTATAGTAAGGAGCTCAATATGCAGTCTTACAAGGTGCCGGTGTTGAGGATTATCGCAGAGGTATTGTTGCCTATTCTCACTGATTGCGGTCTGTGTCAGGAAGGATCCAGTTGCAGAGGGCAGAGCAGAGAGCAAGGTCTCAAAATTTGGAGATTAGTTTGGTTAAAATTATGGTGTTGAAAGTAGAGCTACAGTCCTCATTACCCAGATGTTCCAGGGATGGCTGAAGATCCAGGGAGATGGCATTTGCTGTGGACCTGGCATGAGCGTTGGGTAAATGCAAGGGGTCAAGGCAGACTAGCGGCTAGAGTTGATGTGAGCCATGACTAACCTATCAAAGCACTTCATAATTATGGAGGTTAGAGCCACCAGGTAGTTATTGAGGCATGCTGCATTAGTTTACTTTGGCAGCAGGATAATGGGGATCTTCTTGAAGCAGTTAAGGATTCAGAGTAACCCACAAGACACGGGGAGAATGTGCAAACTCCACACAGACAGTTGCCCGAGGCGGGAATTGAACCCGGGTCCCTGGCGCTGTGAGGTAGCGGTGCTTACCACTGAGCTACCATGCGTTATGCCTGATATCTCTGAACCAAAATCACTAGAAATTATGAAATCTGGTCACTATTTAATTTTTTGTTGATGCCTGATGTCAGAAAATTAGGTCACTATTTTTCCTTTAAGATAGTAATCAGAAATTATAAAATCTGGTCACTATTACATAGCTGTTGTTGGTGCCTGACATCAAACCATGCTTCAAAATTACATCATTGTTAGTTAACAACTTTGGAATTTCAGAGATGCTAGAGAATTACAAGCCTTCTTATGTGCTTTGTTACAATTTAATTTTGCAAATTACACTACTGAAGCACTTTGCACTGTTTTTCTACATTAGAGGTGTAGAAATGTAAGCTGTTGTTACTGTAGAACACTTTAAATGTCTGAATAAAACCACTCCTACATAATTTCTTCATAAGCCAAATGCAAATAATCTCAGGTTTGCTGGGCATAAATATCGGTTGAAAGTACAACAGTGCTTTGACAAATTACATTACATGGAATGACATTTAGAAAAAACTATTTTTCTGGTTCTAGTTTTCTAACAACAAACTAATGAATCCAAAAAGATATTTACATGCAACACTTCAATTATGTTATTTGCAATAGATTTTTTAAAAAACACCAACTATTCTACTGGGATAAATTAAAACAAGCATTGAAAAATCTGAAGCCATTAAGTATCAGCACAACAAAAGCACTGGCTACACCCTGCAGCAAGTTCACATGACAGCACAAGAGCTGCTCAAAGAAATACAAAGGATAAACAATTCAGTCCATATGTCAGACAAATGCAATCCTTTTGTTCGCACACTAGCTAGTTATGTTATGATGAAATCATCCCCCTGATCATATGAAATATGAAATAGGAGACTATACAGTTAATGATGTCACAAAAGATAACTTAATTATTTTCTCCATCACCATTAGAGACACAGATGGTCTCGGTTACTTAAAGTAAAAGACAAAAGCAATTCTTTTAGTTGTTACTGTTACTACTGTTCCAAAAAAAAAGTACACGCAGGAGATGTGGACGTCCACTGGCTATTTATTTGCATATATTACCTATCCTAAATGCCCAGTAACTACTTTGCTATGGGCCCCAAGTCAAATGTAGGCCAAACCAGGCAAGGATGACAGATTCCCTTTCCCAAAAGAATATTAGTGAACCAGACAGGTTATTATGATCATTACACAGTCTAGTTTCAATTCCAGATTTTTATAATTCAAATTTCACTCTCTGACATGGTGAAGTTCAAACTCCGAATGATACCCTGGGGTTCTGGATTACTAGCCCAGTGAAATTACTATTGTGCCAGTTTGTATATGCACGTACAGAATTGACTATGAAAACAGTGAAAAGTTGGTGTTTATTGGGAATGAAATATAAAAATATGGAAATTTCACTGCATCTGTACGCAGCATTAGTGAGAGAACGTCTAGAATACAGTTTTGGTTATTGAAAAATGAAGGGGGAGAATGGCATTAGAAGTTGTTCAAAGAAGACACACAACTTATTCCTGGGATGAAGAGACTTCTTATAGACAAAGGTTGAACAGGTTGGGATTTTACCCATTGGAGATTAAATAATTAATGTTGATCATCTTGAAATGTATAAAATTGAGTGGACGTGACACTGGGAAGCTGTTTCCTCTTGAGAGGGAGGCTAGAATTGGGTGAAATACTTTAAGAAAAATGTTGCCATTAAGACAAAGGTGAGGAGGAATGTTTTCTGAGGGATGTTAATTGGTAGAATTCTCATCCAGAATGCATGGGGGTTGGGTCATTGAATTTATTCAAGGCAGAATTAGACAGATTTTTCCCCAAGGATGTTAGGGATATGGCGGTGGGATCAGCTGCAACCATAATAGATCAGCTATGACTTTTATCAAAATCATGGAACAATCTTAAAAGACCAAAATGGCCTACTCATGCTTCTAAGTTTGGTGTTCCTACGTAAGCCTCCTCTCATCACCAACACCTACAAGCTGTGGTATGGTTGTTATTACATTGTTGTTTATGGGACCTCACACAAGAAAACAAGCAGTCCATCAATTCTGTCATTTGATCTTGCTTACAAGATGCCTTTTTTCCCCCTCCCTCCATGGATGGGTCTCTGTGATGACAAATTTTTTTCCAAAAACTGTTGCATTTCAAAGCCAATTAATCACCCCATCTGTAGTTTGTTAACAACGAGAAAAGATAAATGATAATGTTCCCTGTCGATGAAACAGAAATATTAATTGCCAATAGTGAAGGGGTTCGGGGGTAACATCAAGGCAACAGCAGGAAATAAGAAGCACAGTTTCTGTCATTGTTTTAATTTAATCATTTGAAAAAAATGTTGTATTTTGAGAGCAACACCTCAGAATGGGACCCAGTAACAAAAGGGAAGGAAAGGAAGAAACAACATTCTCTAACTAGTGAGCAGGAGATGGATTTTAGGCAGAAGCTGAAGACCATCAGGCCCTAAACAGTACTCCCAATTTTCCTATCCCACAAGGAAACCATATAAAAACACTGTCAAGCATTTTATTGTTGTTTTTTTCACTTTGAGTCTTCATTCATGTGCTAATAGCTTCCCACCATGGAGCTAGTATTGTTCACAGCTCCATCGTCCAAAGTTAAAATTGAATTAGTATCATTAATAATGTTCAAAAACAGGAATTTAGAGGCTCTGCCTGCAGCAAGTTCCTCACATGACCACCAAAATCTAGGACTGACAGAAATAGGAGCATACTTATCGAAAATAACAAACTAGGATAATAGGACAGTTTGAAGAATTCTATTTACAAGAAGTTAAGGGGTTTGCCTCAGCTCGGGTCCATTTCCACAAGGCTTTTTGAGGAAATTCAGCACTAGAAGGATCAAATGCCAGGATTTTTTTGTTCTCATTTATAGATGAGAATAAATGGCTGCAGTGTGTTATCTGATCTGTTGTTTGTCATATCCTGTATGATTAGGCCAGAAATGTTAGTAACATTTATTTATTCTCTTTCAGCCACCAACATAATAGTTTTTCTTTCCCCAAGCTTTAAATGTTTACTTTAGTTTGGGAAACTAAGTCAGTATGCATGAGCCGGACCAAACAGTCTGTTTTAAAGCTATGAAGCAAAAAAGTGCAGGACAGTAAATCGAGAAAGGAATCCTGGTAACAGGTACACTATGTTTGCAAGCGGATATCAGCGGTGTATAAAAGAAAAATAATGAAAAATATCATTCCACAATATTTATTTGCTACTGCAACTGCACTTCTAAGTATTAATTCTAAAAATACCATTTTGGAAAATATAACATGAACAATTGCGATAATCACCAAACTTTAGTAACTTCCTCAAATTATTTTAAGTATGCCAGTACAAAATGATTTAACAACATTTCCAAGTAATACTAAGCAGTCAGAAGGGAGGCAGCAACAGGATCATATGAAGTCAGGAAAAGAGGCCCAACACTTCAGCCTCTCCATGACAATGACAGATAGCAACCAATTGTGTTCAGTTATAGGGGAGAGCTAGAGTGGTGTAGATAACAAAACCAAATTCAATCTCAATTCCTGCTTCTGATAATTAGTGATTCCAGCTAAAAGAACAGCACCAAAGGCCAAATTTGGACCATGTCCTGCTTACCAACAATACTGACTAATGTACAATATTTCTGGCTTATTCAAAATCTCAGGATTCAATAGATGTCCACAATAACTTTTACCTTCTATAAACTGAAGTCCATCTAGAACTATTCTATCGTATCTTTACATATACACGAGTCCTGTTCACACATCAGGTTCTGATGATTTTGCCAAACAGAGTCAATTTTCAAATTCTTATCCTTATTTTGGTATTGCTGCAATGTCTCACCCCACCTCCTCTCTATAAAGCTCAGGGATCTGTGCTCCAATTCTAGATTAAGCACCACAATTTTAAATGCTCTGCTTTCCACTGCCTCAACCAATCACACCATTAACTGTACTTTAAATGAATCTAATTAATTGGAAAGCCATTATGATGCAAAAGGACCTATATAAATCTAAGTCTTCCATGCTAATCTCTAGATTTCCTCCATAGATGCAAGAAGCAGAGGTTTGACATCCTCCCTAAACTTTATGTCTTTGATGAAGTTCCCAGAAATTTGCCCAATGCTTACATTTATAGCATGATCAAGCGGTGTTGGATCACGTAACTATGAAGTGCTGTGGGAAGGTTCAATAAGCTGGAAATGCTATATCAATGCAAACTATTGCTGTAGTACTACTTGTAACAGTAAGGTATTACAGCTAGTGGATGTATAACTAGTTTGCAGAGAGTAGGTTTAAAGCTCCTGAATAGAGTGCATTAAGGAGTGGCAGCATTGAAGGTGTTTAAGATAATTAAAAGAAATTGATATGGTAGAAATGGTTTCTTCTCATAGGAAATTTCAGAAGAGCTGATAGCTTTAATTGTAAAGTTAGGTTTCCTATCAAAAGCCACTTGTGCACACAAAGTTCAGTGGAAATCAGGGACTTTCATCCCAGTAGTTGCTTTGTACAAATGTAATGAAAAATTTCAAATTTGGGATTGATAGATTTTTATTTGGTAAAGGTTTTGAAGGTTGTGAAAGCAAGATAGGTATGTAGAGTTACAATTAGATCATGGCTGATCTATACATCCTATGCAGGATGTGCCAAGGGTGTGATCAATTGATGTTTCCGGTGTGATTCAAAGGACTACTATATGAACATTGGCATCTATTACATGTAATGTTCCAAATACGATAACAGTATTCAAAACTAAACATGAAATGGAATATTCAAAAAGGAAGATGATGGAGATGGGGGTCAAAGAGGATACTGTATTAGACCACAAAAAGTTTCAGACCAGTTATAAATGTGTTGGTGGCAGAGTCTTTCAATGATGCAGCATTAGACAGGAATGCACATCATGCACAACGTGTAATAGATTGGCTAAAATGCTACCGTGAAACAGAATAATAAAGGACCATAACAAAGTTAAAGAATTTGACAGGTTCATCACTTTCGGATTTCAGGATGACAGCGCCCAAAGATCTTGCTAAAACAGAAAACAGTAGTCATTATGAGATATTAAAGGATTAATTTGCTCTGCTGACCTGCAGGAAATTGGATATCCTGAGGTTAGGGTGGGATGTCTCTGTCTCTTACAGATAGATTGCAAGGAATTTACATTCCTATCCCTTGCTATTCAGAGCATTGCGTGGCCATTTCCTAGTTATTCAGAGTAAAAGAATGACATTATCATTCCCTATCCAGAAATCAATAAGAACATTGCAGCTGGAATTCTGACTACTCACTGCAGTTAAAAAAACGATTCACAACAGATTTGGCCATTAAGGGATGATTTACATTGCATAATTTCTGGAGATGATCAGGTCACTGCATTGTGTCTTGAGTGGCATGTGACTGTGAGGGAGTGGATGGGGGTGGGCATTACTGACTCTGATGTGGGATTTCATATAAAGGATCCCTTGGTTCAGAGCGATCCCTTGACATGGCTTCGCAAGCATTGCAAAGAGTGTTGAGAGTTCCTCCAGAAAGCTTGCACTGTACTTTGGCTGTTGGCATATTGCAATTGCATCAAGGGCATAAGAATCTCAAGAAAAAAAGAACCTAACAATTCCTTGTAAGATAGCCAGTATCAGTCATTTCGTTAGAACTGATGCAGCATCAAGTAAAATACCAATGTCATTAAGTAGGCCATTGATGAAAAATGCACAGATGAAGTGGTATATGAAAAACTACAAAGCTATTAACTTGTAAAACCTAGACTCTAGAAGAGGAAAATGTTTAGATGGGCAGAGAAGATGCATCCAATAGTAGGACAGATTAGGACCAGAGGGCACAAGCTCAGGGTGAAGGAATGACCCTTTAGAACTGAGATAAGGAGGAACTTCTTCAACCATAGGGTGGTGAATCTGTGGAACTCATTGCTGCAGATGGCTGTGGAGGCGAAGTCTTTGAGTTTGTTGAAGACAGAGGTAGATAGGTTCTTGATTAGTAACTGGATCAAGACTCAGACAATGGCACTGGTACCAAAAGTGCCTATTGAAAGAGATCACAAACTGTTGAAAGGAATCCTAACAATAGAAGGGTGTAAATCAAACAGTAACAATCCACAAAAAGATAGAGGGTGTAGCTCAACAAAAAGTCAAGGAATGTAGTACAGACAAGGAATATTAGGAGAGGCCCATGTGATTGGGAAGTGTTGCTAGCTACGAGCCATAGACAGGATATTAATTTAAAAAATGCAAAACTGTCAGAATGAGAGAGACTTTGGGCAGACATGCCAGACAGGGCACAACCAGCCAGCGCACAACCAGCCAGCGCAATTACAAATGAATATGCAAGGGACAGGTCTCACATGATGAGGAGACCTAAGGCTAAAACAAGGCCACTGGTACAAAGTTCTGAAGAAAAACCTGTGGAGCAAGATATGAATATATTTAACTATGGCATGAAAATCAATTTTGAAACTTAAATTGGCTTTGTTAGCAACAAATACTTGGGAATGCAGATCAATTGATATTAAAAACTGCATTTCTGCAGGGAAAGCAGTTCAATAAGGAAGTGTATATTTGGGCACACTCTGGAAATTAAGTATGCATACAGGCTAAATTACACTTCTAGATTATAGTAGTTCTCAATGTATTGAGTAATCTTAGCCTACTGAGCAGAATTCAAAACTGGAAGTCAGGATATTTTAAAGACATTGAAGTGGAAATCAGTCAGAATTGATCAAGTGTCATATTACATCAGCAATCTTATTTGAAATGTGGTAGCTCTAATAATATTTGTCAGAGTAGGACCTCAAGAAAAGCAGCAGCTTCCAAAATATTAAGTAGTAAAATTATCACAGAATCCCTACAAAGTGGAAGCAAGCCATTCGGCCCATCTAGTCCACAAAGACCCTCCAAAGACGATCCCACCAGACCCACTCCCATACCCTATCCCTGTAACTCTGCATTTCCCATGGCTAATCCACCTACCCTGCATATCCCTGGACATTATGGACAATTTAGCATGGCCAATACACCAAATTTGCACATCTTTGGACTGCGGGCAGAAACCAGAGCACCCAGAGGAAACCCACACAGACACGGGGAGAATGTGCAAACTCTATGCAGTCCTCCAAGGCTGGGATTGATAATGAGAGGCAGCAGTGCTAACCACTCAGCCACCATGCCATCCCGGCCATGCCATCCCGGTGAGCATTCTGTTCTGAAAATGTCATCATTGGAAGATGCCTGGAACTCAAAACTTGTTCTGTTTAGTGATGCTTCTTATGCAAGTCTGATTGATTCTCCAGTGCAACAGAGTTTATGATTTTTCTTTTGGGAGAGGGAAGTAAACATTTCCCTATAACTTCAGAAGCTATAAAGATCAGAACAGTAAAACAAAACCTTAGCAGCGGAAACGCTCAAAGAAATATGCAAGACCTAAGAAATTCTAAGAAATATTTGAAAAATGATGTTTGGAATTCTAATGCACAGTTAAAAATAATGTTGTCATGTTGTCTCTGTTCCTGTCTTACCTTTCATTATTTTTTAACTATTCCATAAACAAAGAGAATTACAGTATCCCAAGAAGTTCCAGCATGGATGCCAGAAATCAAATTAAACTAGGTTACAAGTAACAATTATATATTAAAAATGAATAATTGTGTGAGCTGTTGACTGTATGGGCAACAAGCACTCAGCGCTGTGGGTGCAGAAATAAAACTCAAAAGGTGCATGCTGGATTTTAAGTAACCATGCTTTAACCTCTGGCATTTAACACATTCTGTTAAATGTCTTCAACACATTTGATTTTAGTTATCAGTTTGCAGTTTTGGGACAATTGTATTTCTATTAAATGTTACATTTTAATAGAGAAAAATATAAAGGTATAAGCTTGCAGAGCATATGCTATTTTGACATACAAATGAATAACAGGATACTGATGAACAACCGTAGTACTTCAGATAGATTTGATTTGATTTATTGTTACATGTACCTAGGTACAGTGAAAAGTTTTGTCTGCAAGCAGTACAGGCAGATCATGATTGAAGCATTCATTCATCACTTTGCTCCAGATCCTGCTGTCTGATTTACTAACAGATTTCAACATTTTTGTTTTGGTCTTAAGTTTTTGACTCCATATAAGCAGTACATTACTTTGTTTTCAATGACAATAGCAGGAAAGATATAACACTTTATAAAGGAAAGAGGGGAAAGAAAACAAATACAAAAGGGACCACACCAAAAAAAAAAGGTTTTAATTGAAGATTTTATATAAACCATGCCAATTTAACTGTCACATCTCCAGTTCTCTTTGTCAACGTGATCATTCTGACTCTTAACATCTACTTAAATCAAACTGGTGACCAGTCTATATTTTTTCAGTGATGAAAAGGGTGCGCAGCAGACATTTTCTGAGGCACACTTTACCAGATAAGCTGTCGAGCATCTAATGGATTTCTTTTTCAGACTCTGCTTCTTCAGAAGAGTCTTTTGCTTCATTAATTCAAAATGAACAATCAAATAGCTTTCTGGTGTTTGCATGTGTGTTATCAATGAACTGATGGTGAAACAAGAAATGAAGGGTACACGTCAACTTGGTCAACAGACTATGCCCTCAACTGCCATTAAGTATATATGCTCTACATTAATATTTGCAAATAGTATTTCAGTCAACAAGAAAATAAGGACCATGAAAATCTTTGTATATGTTAAGATCACTATGTCACAGTTGCTAAAATTAGAGAAAATCAGCACGATTTTAAAAATCACCATAAAGTCAATAATGAAATGTTAAACAATCTTTCCTTTCAAATGCTAACTAGCTGTTATGTACTTTCAGCAGTTTTGCCTTTTAATGCTGAAATAATATTCATTTAGATTTACTCAATAATCCAAACAGACAATTTCTAAGTAATGTTAAACAGAGAGAGAAGGAATACACTACTTGTCAGTATAACACAAAATATTTTAGGGTACTTAATAATGCTAATATGGCAATGTAATAAAATAACAGTTTTAATTGAATTCTTTCTCTGAGGTCTGTCCTCTGGGGAAGTTAGCAAAAACAATTTGCTAAGCACAAAATATCATGGCCCCACAACAACAAATTATTGAATTTTTTCCCTCCAACTGAGTTAATCAAGTGCACGAATGTTGTCTTATGAGCAGCAAAAAGAGCATCAAAACTTCAATTTCAACTGTCCCCACATAGCAAAAATAAGGTATGGTGGGGGGCAAGGCAGTTAAAAATCCAATTGTTTTAAATTTTACTTGTTCCTGTCAACTGTTCAATTTAGTATGTGCCAGTAGAGTTTTTTCCCTTGGAAATAAAAATGTTTCAGATCCAGAGGACATCACTGCAATTTAAACTTAAATTTAAAACAAAAATGGAAATATTCAGCAGTTACTGTCAGACAGCATCTATGGGGAGACTGTTAACGTTTCAGGTTGAAAGTTGCAGACCTGAAACGGAACCCAGTATTTTGTTTTTATTTAAGATATTCAGCATCTACAGTATTCTACATTGCAACTTTAACTTGGTAGTTTTTTTTGATTGACATTTTTTAGTGGGAAACCACAACTTTTCACCAAGCCAAGCTAGTGAGGAAATGGATTCTTATTTAAAAAATGTCAAAAAGGGTATTATTAAAACTCCTAAAATAAATTTTCCTTATGAGGCAAAAGGAAGAAAATATGGGTCTCCAGATGTGGATCTATTTCCCCAAAAGACCCATCTTCCCAACTCAGTGACAACCCTGCAGCTGGTCTTATTACTTAGTTGTCTGTGAGGTTTTATTTTGCGAAGTTTCACGCGAATGAGACATAAACTCAAGTAACTGACTGGACTTAAATGAGGCTCAAGAGTTAAAAGTACCTTGCTTCAACTTTTGAACACTGGACAACTTTCCCACTCCTACTACACTTCATTCACCCAAACAAATGGCCTAGAGTCAAAACGAGGACCTACATCTCAACACAATTTCACAATAAATCTGATTTATTGTACAAACAAGTGATATGCAAATGTATTTATTAAATGCTCATGGAAGCAGCCACAACTGAAAACAATGAAAACCATATGTATGAACTCAGTGAGGTGTATTGCTCTCTAACTTTATAAATCATTGAACCTACATAAACTGAGATGAGGTTTATTTGTGACCAAGTACAATTAAATTCTCGATATGAATTGAAGAATGAGTGATTTGAATACCGTACAGTTATGAACTTGATTTTACAGACAAATGCTTCACTAAATATTTATTGCCATCAAGAAACATTGTCATAGCATCAAAGCTCACGAATTGCACCATTTAACGAGGTAGAAAGCAGAAGTTAGGCACTGGGAAAGAGGCAAAACTACAATGTACATTCGCATCTTGTCTTCACAATCTTTTGAGAGAGAAATGTGGTTTAAGGTAGTCAAGTTATTGGATAAGATTCAGCAAGTAAATGTAAATTGAGACTTCATTTTTATTAGTGGCCTAAATTTAAGTCAGCCCCCAAAATCAAGCCCACATTAATATAACAAAACTTGGGTAGGCCACAAATAGATTAGCTTCAGTATGTTAAGTGGGGAGATGGAGAAATATAGCTGTCCAAATACTTACTCCTGACTGCAAATGAATGATCACTGCAAAACAAAACACGCTTGAGTAAATATTGCACAGGAATTACATTATGCTTAGATCTGATATTCTGTCCCACAATTCCAGGTGAAAGAGCCGACAAACATTTATCCTTTCCGTTTGGAAAAGAAAAAGTGGCCATCTGAGAAAGTAAACAACAGGAACTAGCAAGGAACAAACATCCTCAGAAAAGGATAGGAGGGTATAAGATATTTCCTGAAAATCCCATATAATCGATGCCACTTTCCAAATAACGCTAAATTACAAGAATGAAATAAATGGACACAAAGGCTCAGATTTTGGTTCCAAGGGTAGGTAACTTGCAGTGTGTCTCAGGTTTAAAGACATTCCTAAAACACAATTTTACTCCCAAGTTTGGAGGGTGCTTGTGATGAATGAGATACTGAGAAGAAAGTTTATATAAATATTTTATTCTAATGACTTAAAGACAATCGAAAAAGTTAAAAATTAACTGCAGTTGTTAAAATCGCTAAGCTAATATTTTAGCTAATTAGTGTGGGCACTCAGCCAGACATAATGATCTCGTGTCAATTTCTCAATGTTTACTTGAAGAAGGAGGAGGTCTGAAGTGTTTGAAACTTCGAGGTTATTGAAACTTTAATGGTCAGTATGATTGACATTTTTACAGGGTTGTAGATACAGCAGTTCACATCTCCAAAAGATGATTCACAGCGGGTGTTTATTTTCTCTCACTGTTACCACATTTGCCATTGTCATTATATGACTCATTGGTTGTTTATAGTGATGTTTATAGTGAATGACCACAGAAAAGGTCTAGATTCCAGAACAGCTGGCATGGAGCACGGTTAAAATCCTTTAACTTACCTTTCAAAAGGTTCCCAAATTCAGACTATTATTCCTGAGGGGCCACAAGCCACACGTCATGCAGAAACTGGACCAAATCCATGGAAATTATGAAAGGAAGTTGGCTAGGGGGATGCATAACTCCTTCTACCTGTATATTTAATCATTGTCAGCAAAAACTGAGGGGGGGGGCAGGAATCTGGAATCGGACATCACATACCATTTTTAAATAGTTCCAGAATCATTCAGATTCTTTGAAAATCTAGGCTCAAGTATAGCCATGGACTGTAGCTACTTGCAGATCCAGTACAATGATGACCAGAAATAATAAAATTACATCGTGTATGCCAAAGAAAAAGATACACCCAAATGCTAATCTACAAAAAAAAAACCCAGATATGGGTATTTATGGTGTGCTATTTAATATAATTCCTGAAACTAATGACTATCACCACTGTGGCCCCTCCTTTTTTTAAAATTCATTCAAAGGACAAAGGCATCACTGGCTAGGCCAGCATTTATTGCTCAACCCGAATTGTCCAGACAGCCTGTAAGTGTCAACCACATTGTTGTGGGCTCTGGAGTCACATGTAGACAAGACCAGGTAAGGATGGCAGTTTCCTTCCCTAAAGGACGTTGGTGAACCGGCTGGGGTTTTTCTGCCATTGACAAAGGTTTCATGGTCACCACTAAATTCTTAATTCCTGATTTTTTTTTTAGTTCAAATTCCACCATCTGCTAAGACAGGATTCAAACCTGTGTCCCCAGAACATTACCCCAGTCACTGGATGAACAGTCTAATTATAATAACATCACACTGCCTCTACCAGTCTCAAATTTGCATCTGCTCGCTCTACAAACCAAACATACATTTGCGAGAAAACATTAATACATAGTACAATATACTGTACTAAGTCAATTTTTTAATTTTAGGAAACGTTGAAAATACTGCTATTTCATAGTCAAGGTGATGGAGATTTAACAATTACCCAGATGGCCAACCTGCAGCAACTGTCTGGTGTGTGTAAATCAAGGAAATGAGAACATATAAACAAACATTATACTGTGCCACTATGAGGACAGTAATACCACAACAAATCCTGTAATTATATCATTGTGGGAATGAATCTATTTTTATTTTTATGCATTCATTAAATTTAAGGAGAGTTTATGCAAAAAATGCACATTAAACAAACCACAGTAATGCAAGATCTAAATCAATTCTTAGTTAATAGTCACTCTTGTCAAGTAAATCTTAATATGGATTGTAAACTTCAATGCTGTCAATCCTTGTATTTTGTTTATACATGAGCAATTTAAATCAGTTTCACCGGGCATAAACAGAAAGCCACCATTTAATATTGACATTTCCAGCCTGTAGAATATGATCCTCCAATCATCTACATCTCCAGCAATCTAAATACAAAAATAAATACATTTAAAATGTACGACATGGATGCAGTGAAAAATTGCCCCACTTTAAGTGTTCCTCCAGATAAATACCTAATTTTTAAAACCAGCCTGATAAACATGCTTTTTAAAAAAAACAATAGTTACTACAACTCTTTTTTCCACTTAGCACTGCTGAATCTGAAAACACAGGAAAGCAGCTTGAAACAAAAAAAGTTACCAAAAACTAACTTTTCCAAAGGCATGACTCAAATTTCCTCTGTGGGTCTGTTTCCATGTTCATATGACTCTATGGCTCTATATATTTTCTAATCAAGCTGTTCAGAGATGTGGTTACAAACCTCTAGACCAGGTAGGACTTGAACCTAGGCCTCATGGCTCAAAGGGACACTACCACTGCACCACAAAAGCCCTCTCTAAAGTAAAGATGATGCTTCAACAGTTAGCACTGCACTAAACCTTAACATCTCAGAAGCAATTGTACACAGTGCAACATCCAGAAACTAAGAAAAAGGAAAGGGGAATGAGAGGCTGGCTCGATCAAACCAGGCTAATAAACATGCCTGCAACAACTCTTGCAGGAGATCTGGAAACAGAACTAATGATTAGCTTCCAAGTGGAATGCATGGAACTGGAACAACTTGCATTTATCACTTGATGAAGGAGCGTCGCTCAGAAAGCTAGTGTGCTTCCAATTAAACCTGTTGGACTATAACCTGGTGTTGTGTGATTTTTAACTTTGCATTTATTAAAATTTTAACATAGGAAAACACATCAATAAGCTTCATTGAAGCACTGTCAGAAGATTTTACAATATGTAAAAGGGGAGGGAAGTTTTGAAGGGTGTGAGAAGGAGAAAGGCACAAAGGGCTTTAGGGAGGACATGTCAGTTTTGGGGTCAGAGCTAACTGAAGGCATTGCTGCAAAAGGAGACATAATATAAAGCATTTAATAGCAACTGGGGAGGAAAGAGAACAAAAACAAAAGCCAAAATCCCTCTCAATATGTACAGTAATACCACAAAGCAATCAATCACAATGATCGGCAAGAGTTTGCAGCAGTAATTAAATTGCTTCACCCCATTCATTACCTAAGAAATCTTGAGAAGATTCAAGAAAACTGAAAACTGCACTGCAACCTAAGCTTCAACTAATGATTTTTTTTTAAAACAAATCAGTTTACATTTAAATTTAGTTTCAGTTTGTGTACCTCTGTAACAAATGTAACTATATTAAACAATTTACTTTGAAACAGCAGTAAGTTTTTAAATGGTCTCATGCTTTCAACTGCACATCTCAGACCTGCATCAGCAGCACTCCTAAGGAAGAAGCAAGTGATAAGAAGCCTGACCCTTAAGACAAGTGTTAGGTCTCAGACCCCTAAGGGAATGTAATGAAGTGGAGGATCATAAAGGAAGACGGCTAGCAGATGGTGATAACTGTGAATGAGACAGAAAGGCTGGCTTGAGACCAGATGATGTGGATTGCTGCTGTGCAAAGGCTGTCAGGGCAAAAACATTCATATTAGAGGCATTAATTGAATTACAGCCATTAACCACTTTAGTTTATCTTCCAATCCTCCCCCTAATAATTTCTTACACTAATATTTAACAGCTGTCAATGTTATGCCACTGTAAATCACAGGTAGGCTCCAGACAAAATTATTTTCATAACAAATAGGACATATTCTAATAAACTGACCATTGCCAAAGAAAATAAGAGGCTCGGGGCACTTACAATTGCTCAATCACTATTATTAATACATGATCGTCATGCATAAACTAGGGAAGATTATCGACAAGCTGTTAAAACCCAATGAAATTCTGGGCACATTTACTGAAAAAGGATGTATTGTCTTAGCAAGAGGGTGCAGCATAGAATCACCAGAATAATACCAGCTGAATGATTAAATTATGAGGACAGGTTGCACAGACGAGGCTTGCATTCCACAGAATACAAAAGATTATAGGGTGATAATTTTGAAATTGATATGTTAGATAGAGTAAAACTATTTCTCCCAGTAGGTGAGCCCAGAACAACAGGTCATAAACGCTATTAAGAGCTAGGGCATATAGGGATGATGCCCACATAAAACAATAGTAGAAATCTGGAACTCTTCAATAAAGCTTTGAATAACATCCTTTTTTTGATGTGTGCAGACCAACTTGGTTAAGTGTGTAGCCTCTAGACTTTTTTGCGCTGCTATGCATACTAAGTATCTTCATGGGGCCAAACTTTGTCTGATCTTCTCAAGAACTTGAGTGTGACTAAGAGGTAGCACAGCTTAGAGAGGAAATATTGCTGTTGACGCAAAGTCAACGGAAACTTTTAAAAACATTTTTAATAGGATGTAGGTTTGCTCGCTGAGCTGGAAGGTTCATTTTCAGATGTTTCATCACCATACTAGGTAACATCTTCAGTGAGCCACCAGATAAAGCATTGCTGATGATCCCTGCTTTCTATTTATGTTTGGGTTTCTTTAGGTTGGTGATATCATTTCCTGTTCTTTTTCTCAGGGAGTGGTAAATCAGGTCCAAGTCAATGTGTTTATTGATAGAGTTTCGGTTGGAATGCCATACTTCTAGGAATTCTCGTGCGTGTCTCTGTTTGGCTTGTCCTAGTATGGATGTGTTGTCCCAGTCAAAGTGGTGTCCTTCCTCATCTCTATGTAAGGATATTAGTGATCCAGAACCTCAACCCGAGCTACAAATCTTCCCAAGACTTCGCTAACATTTTTGATAGAATTTATTCTAGTATATAAATCTAAGGAGGCAAGAATATTGAGTGTTATGGAAACAAGGTGGGTGTATAATTAAGTTATAGATCAACTAAAATCTAAATGCATGGAGGAACAGACTGGAGGTGCTTGACTTGTCTCCTTAACTGAATGTAGTGCATTTAACACCAGTGATAGAACACATTCAAATTTTGAAATGCTTTAAAGTGTTAACAAGTGTACATATTAAATTTTCGTCACAATCACCAGTAATGTCCCTTGTCAAACGCAAGCCTGAATATTGTATTTTCATAAGTCAGCATTGACCAGTCTTAATTTACATCATGTTCAAATATCTTGAAAAACATCTACGTTAGAGGTGGCAGCACTGGATGTATTAAAACACAAAAGGTGGATAAATCCCCAGGACCTGATCATGTGTAACCTAGAATTCCAGGGGAAGCTAGGGAAGTGATTGCTGAGCCCCTTGCTGAGATATTTGTATCACTGATAGTCATAGGTGTGGTGCTCGAAGACTGGAGGTTGGCTAACGTGGTACCACTATTTAACAAAGGTGATAAGGAAAGGCTGGAGAACTTGACATCAGTGGTGAGCAAGTTGTTAGAGGGACAGGATTTACATGTATTTGGAAAGACAAGGACTGATTAGGGATATTCAACAGAGCTTTATGTGGGGGAAATCATGTCTCATTAACAATTGAATTTTTTGATGAAGTAACGAAGAGGATTGAGGAGGGCAGAGCAGTGGACATGATCTATATGGACTTCAGTCAGGCGTTTGACAAAATTCCTCATGGTAGACTGGTTAGAAAGGCTAGATCACATGGAATATAGGGAGAACGAACCATTGGGATACAGAACTAGTTTGAAGGTAGATGACAGAGGGTGGTGGCAGAGGGTTGTTTTTCAGACTGGAGGCCTGTGGCCAGTAATCTGCCACACAGATTGGTACTGGGTCCACTGCTTTTCATCATTTATATAAATGATTTGGATGTGAACAAAGAAAGTAAGGTAGGTTGGTAAGTTTGCAGATGACACCAAAATTGGAGGTGTAGTGGACAGTGAAGAAGCTTACCTCAGAGTACAAAAGGAGCTTGATCAGATGGGTCAATGGGCTGAAGGATGGCAGATAGAGTTTAATTTAGATAAATTTGATGTGCTGCATTTTGGAAAGGCAAATCAGGGCAGGGCTTATACACTTAACGGTAAGGTCCTGGGAAATGTTGCTGAACAAGGAGACCTTGGAATGCAGGTTCATAGTTCCTTGAAAGTGGAATCCTAGGTAGACAATAGTGAAGGCAGCGTTTAGTATGCTTGTGTTTATTGGTCAGTGCGTTGAGTATAGCATTTAGGAGGTCATGTTGCAGCTGTACAGGATACAGGTTAGGCCACTATTGGAATACTGCATGCAATTCTGGTCTCCCTGCTAATATGAAGGGTGTTATGAAGCTTAAAAGTGTTCAGAAAACATTTACAAGTGTGTCACTAGGATTAGAGGGTTTTAGCTACAGGGAGAGGCTGAACAGGCTGGGGTTAGTCTCCGATGCTCCAGGGAAAACGAGAGGTGACCTTAAAGAGGTTTACAAAATCATAAGGGGCATGGATAGGGTAAGGAGTCCTTTTCCCAGAGAGGGGGACTCCAAAACTAGAGGGCTGAGGTTTAAGGTGAAAGGGGAAAGATTTAATTGAGAGCTAAGTGGCAAAAGTTTCACACAGACAGTAATGTGTATATGGAATGAGCTGTCAGAGGAAGTGGTGAAGGCTGGTAACATAAAAACATTTAAAAGGTATATGGATGGGTATATGAATAGGAAGGGTTTAAGAGGGATATGGGCCAAATGCTGACAAATGGAACTAGATTGATTTAGGACATGTGGCAAGCATGGATGAGTTGGACTGAAGGGTCTGTTTCCATGCTGTACAACTCTGTGGCTCTATAACCTTTTTGTGCTTTAAAAACTAAAGAACAAGTACTTTTCACCAGCCAGATAGAGGTTGCCTGTTTGCAATCCAAACTCTGGTGCCACATCTAAATGGCAAAACTAAGGGCATAATAATGTGCATTTTCCATTGTTACACTTTACATTGTACTTAGAGTAGAAGAGAAAATGTAATCTACCTGGGCCAAACCCCTCTCGTTATTCTTGTGGAGGCTAAGCAATGCAATAGATCCACCGCCACTTAAATCTCTCCCAATGGAGAAATAAATCACATTTTTCATGGGGAAATATAGAATCATTCCAATGCAACATAATATTCCTTATATCTGCCAATGTGTAATTGCACATATTTTGACAATTTGTTCTGCTCAAAATCTATTAATAAAACACCACTGAAGGTACCAAAGCATAATACAAACAAAACTGAGCTATAAGAAGATACTTTAAAACAAAATAATCGAGTCAAGCAAGATGATGGAGGGAGTGAAGTTCATTCAAAGATATTTTCGCTTATTGCAAATTATTTTTCAGAAAACTTTTGAGGGCTGCTTTCCCCAAGTGCGCTTTTACAGAGCTATTGGCTTTTACTGTTACACTCGGTAAAAAAAAGGTCTTCCGATTAAGAATTAATTTGATTCAAATTAATGTACATTCAGTTGGCATAACGAAGTTAGTAACTTCTTATTGTTTAATGGACTTTACCAGTTCTATTACTCGCACTGGTGCTTCGATAATAGAAGTTTTCAAAAAGTAACAATTTTAAATCTTCACATCACGTCCCACGTCTCACTGGGAGCCTGAACAAAAGCAGTCCGAAACCAAATGAAAGCTAACTATCGCAATAAACTGATAACTTTGCATTTAAAATTAATTATTTTCGCATCTTCAACACAGTTAGCGCAAACCTTTCGTTGTTGAACTTTAATTACCGAACTATTTTAGCAAAGAAGAAAGGCCTTTTTAAAAAAAGGCTTCGTCTCTTCCCGCTCAAATTAACAAAACGTTCATAAATGAAGATCGAGTAATATACATTACGCTTAACCAATCGGTCACTTTTGCAGATGTACTTTATTAGCTCAAAGAACGTTATTGAGAAACTCTTGTACAGTCACTTCGCCCTTACTCCTTATTTAAGTAAATTCGGTAAGACTCAAATGAACATGAATTATTCTCATAGACCAGTTTTACTGACGCTTAATCTGTAAGTAGGGCTTTAGAAGGTCCATTTAGTTAGGTCCTATGGGCACACCTAAATAATAAAACAGATATACTCAATCATCCGCTCACTACGAAAAGAACGCTCAACCGTTATCATTTTCAATCGTCCACTGTGCATCTCAAGTCATCGGTTCCTCCAATCATTCTAGAAGTATGACACACTGCAAATACCAAGAAACTTTCCATTAGATTCCATAATCTCCATTAATTTGGAAAGTGTCAGAGCAGGAAGGATCCTGCTATTCAAGCCAACCTTCAAAAAAATGTAATGGGCTAAATGTCTCAGGTTTGACTGCTAATCAAAAACTGTTGGAAGCGTACTTGTATGGACACTGATGAGAGAAAGCAAGATCAGTGCAGTTGTGGTAGCATGCTCTTAATTAATATCTAGGGTCACAGAGAATAAAGATACCACAGCGTAACCAAGATCTATATAATGAGAGTTCAAATCAGGAAAGGAGAAAACTAAGCGAGAAACTAAATGCACCTGATTTGTTTTTCCCATTTTTGTTGTCAGTCGTCTTCTATTTACAAGTTCATGTCTAAGTAGAAAAGTCGTTCCCTTAATTCCTCCCCACCCACTCCTCAAAAAAAAACTCTTTTTCAGTTTGGCTTAATCTCTCGAGTTAGATCCCACATACAGTCTACCAATTGGTTGGATTCGTTCAGCTCACCAAAATTAATTTCTAGAAAAAAGGGTCACTAATTCACATACACAACATTCCATTCCACGCTTTGTTTATTTGTGCTTGCTCAACTTGGAAATCGAAATAGCTGATTCACCAATTTGTGTGGGGCTGCTCGCTTCCAGCTCTCAACCGATTCTGGTTTAATTGGCTCTATTTGCATCCGTCCAAGGCTCTGAGGTTTGGCCTCGCCTTTTGGACGACCGGGTGAGGCAAAGGCAAGTTTATTTAATATGATTGGAGGAGGCCGATCCACACTGCATCAAGCAGCCAAGTTTAAGCCAACACGGTACACAGTAAGAGGTGTGTATATGTCGAAGATCCACGGTTTGGCGTTCAGCCACTCCGTCTCAACCTACCTTGACCTGCCGGAAGCCCCACCCTCACGAGACGTTGATTGGGTACTGCCCGTTAGCAACGTCCTAAACAAACGAACAGCGGGGCTTCTGATTGGTGAAGAGAGCCATCCATCAGTCAGGCATTTCCGTTCATAAAGTTTAGTTGCTGTTAACAGTAAATACTTCAATCGGTAAGCGAGAGGTTAGGAGGAGGGGAGTGAGGGGTAACAAAAAAATGCTCAAACCCAACCACCGACCAAAGACCGTTCATTTCAGAAATCAAGCCGTTGTGAAATACTGTGAGCAGAACCACTTTGCACTATCCGTTTAAAGTCAGGAAAGGGAGGTGGAAGGACAATTGGAGTCGGAGGAGGGGGAGCCATTAAAATCACCGTGCCTTACCCGAGCGCTGCAGCCAGTGAGCGGTAGATGAGAGCTTGTTGTTTGATGGGAAAGGGATTTATGGGTCGAGTAGATCAGATTTTACCGACGGAAAAAGGGGACGTCCGACGACGTGCTGGAGAGAATCAATGCGGCTCGCCAAGGGGTTCCGCCATGTTTGCTCGCCTCACTGACACTCACTGAACAACAAGCTTGCGAGACGACGGCAGCTTTGGGGGGGGGGGGCGGGGAAAGAGTGCGGAGACTTAGCTGTTGAGCACGTGACAGATTCCCGCCAATCGCAGCACTATCCGATCCAACTGTTTGAGCTATTTTTAGAACCTTGTTTTTTTTCTCTCCGATTTGAAAGGAGCGCGAGCCCCCGCCCGCAAGCCCGGTGCCGCCACAATGCGCAGGCGCCCCTTCATTCGGGAGCCCCCTGCCCCTCCCTGGAACCTCTTCCCCCGTCACCCACCCCAGCCCCCAACATCCCGAGAGGCGATGATTTTCTACGACTTTTGGTATAATTTTCTCACGCTAGCTCGTTATCCATCGCTTTAATATCATGCGTTGTTCCCTGTCTACTGACTTTTCATTATACACTACCTCCTCTCGTAAAAGGGTCGTGCTTTCCTTTATTTTCGTAATCGATGAACGTTTTAGATAATAACCAACAAATTACCACGCCATGAAAGGACTGACAAATCCTTAAATCTCTGTCTCCAACGGTACACATTTTAAGAATGCAAGCTACAATCACGAGTTGCTCCAAGATCTTGTCCCTGCAGAACTGGGCTAATCCAGTATTAAATTCCGCATGTTAATTCACCAACTCATTTGCTTTCACTTTTCCCCTCTTGGGATTTCCTTTTTCCTTATAGCAAATTACCTTGATTTCATTTGTCAGATTTTTTTCTGCATTTTGGGAATTTCGAATCGTTTTTCTTTAGCATCTATTGCCAAAAGTACATATTTTTATATTTTCGACATGTACAGAGAGAGTGGGCTGTGTTTGACAAGTGGTCTCACGTGTGCTATCCTTGGTCTGTATTTTAAATGGAGGCATGCAAGTTGTACTTAGTGTATCATTCGCCCAGTGCCTCAGGTGACTACAAAGGTTACTATATTGAGATCCAGACTAACTTTTGTTGCAAAGTGTGCATTCGGTAACTGCTTTAAGAGCTGTTTTGACATTTGTAGAATACACAGCAGCCAATGAATATATTTGTTGTGCTATTTAGTTCCAAAAGCAAAGGTATCAGAAAAGGGTGATTAGAAGAGTCAAAGGGAGTTGGAGAAGCAAAGGAGGTTAAAGTGTAAATTCCACAACATTTGACTGTTTTTATTTAGATTGGTAGAATCAACCTGGTGGAAACCAAACAGTAATAATTTTAGTGTGTGCCCTATGGCACCACTAATATAACTAAATGCAATTTAATGAAAATAGTAGAATTTATAATTCAACGTGTCAGGAGAGGGAGAATGTTTAAGAGAACTGTACTATAGTGTTGTGTAATGCGACAAGTACTTGAGAGGCCTGTTCAGCCCCTTGCTTCCAGATCAGTGAGAGCTACCCATGTCAGGAGAGGCCAGCAGTGGGTCATGGACCTGCTATTTGAAGAACAGGTTTTTCAGTTGCACTGCAATAGAGTCACAGCATCACTTCCTATTAAAATGAGGGTCAGAATGGACTTCCTCTGCAAATGTCAGGGACAAAGTTTGAGTGATGGCATTTCAACGTAATGCTGTTCTGTGGATTTTGGATGCATCACTGGCCACCATGGTACAGCTTAAAGGATCAACAGAGATATTCTGTTCTAAAAAGATGGGAGGAAGAAGTTTGCCTTGGAGACTATGTGGGTGGAAGGGGCAGAGGGGATGATCAGCAAGAGTGTGGAGCCTGGATACAAGCTACAAGAAATGTAATGATCTTATCAGTGTTTCCAACACCCCCCCCCCCCCCCCCCCCAAACCATCCGTCATTCTGACTTACCAAATTTTCTGCACAATCCACCTGAGACTGTTACACCTTTGCAGGCCCATCCATCTCTCACAATCCTACCTTCTCATGTTCCCATCTGGCCACTGATAGTTTCATCTTATTGGCATATCAAACATATCTTTCATCTTCTCAATATGTTTCTTTTCTTATACTCTGCACACTTCTTGCAAAGAAGGGAGTGTAGAAGAACAAGGAAGAGGCTCTCCAGTAATTGGCCTGACCACTGCACTTTGATAAGCCCTTGAGAAAAACACTGGTATGTGTGGTTGTTGATAATGGAGAAAGAGAGGCCGAGCTATCTTTTTCCTGGGGCATGGGCAGCACTGGCTGGGCCAATATTTATTGTATCTTGCTAGTTGCCCTTGAGAAAGTGGTTATGAGTTGCTATTTTGAACTGCTGCATTCCATTTGTTGTTGGCACACTGACAATACTGATTGAGAGCGAGTTGTAGGATGTTGACCTGACAATACTGAAGGAACAGCAATATATTTTCAAGTCAGAATGGTGTGTGGCTTGGAGCGGAACCTGCAGGTAGTGGTGTTCCTTTAAATCTGCTGCTCTTGTCCTTCTAGTTGGTAGTGGTTGTGAGCTTGGAAGGTGCTGTCTAAAGAGTCTTGATGAACTTCTATGTGCATCTCATAAATGGTACGCACAACTGTTATTGTGTGTCAGTGTCATGTTTGAATGTGATGCCAATCAGGAGGCTACATTGTCCAAGATGGTAAGACCATAAGATATAGGAGCTGAAATTAGGCCATTTAGCCCATTGAGTATGCTTTTTAGATGAGATTAGATTCCCTACAGTGTGGAAACAGGCTCTTCGGCCCAACAAGTTCACACCCACCCAGATCCATTTCCCTCTGACTAACGCACATAACCTATGGGCAATTTAGCATGGCCAATTCACCTGACGAGCACATCTTTGGACTGTGGGAGGAAACTGGACAACCCGAAGGAAACCCATGCAGACACTTGGAGAATGTGCAAACCACACAGACAGTCGCCCGAGGCTGGAATCGAACCTGGGACCCTGGTGCTGTGAGGCAGCAGTGCTAAGCACTCTGCCATTCAATCGTGGTTAATAGGTTTTTCAACACCATTTTCCCACTTTCTCCCCATAATCTTTGATCCCCTTGGCAAGCAAGAACTTATCTGTCTCTGTTTTAAATAGACTCAGTGACCTGACTTCCACAGCCTTCTGTGCCAATGAATTCCACAGATTCACCACTCTCTGGCTAAAGAAGTTTCTCCTTATCTCCATTCTAAAAGGTCTTCCCATTCCTCTAATGCTGAGCTCTCAGGTCCTCGACTCTCCTGCTGTTGGTTTGTGGCTGTTGGTTTCACAGGAGACTCCTAAGCACTGAGGATGTCACCTAGACAGGGGACGGAACGTCTGCAACACAAATTCCCAGCTCGGTGAGACATGATTTCCCAAGCACAAGGCCATGCTGACTATCCCTAATCAGTACTTGCCTCTTCAAATGCATGTAAATCCTATCTCCCAGAATCCCCTTCAAAAACATACCCACCACTAATGTCAGAATCACTAGTCTATAGTTCCCAGGCTTCTACTTACATTTCTTTCTTAAATAAAGGCACAACATTAGACACCCTCCAGTCCTCCAGCACCTTTTCCTAAATAATACAAAACAAAATGGATAAAATATTGCCTGGTGATGGATTATTTTTGGTGCCCCTCAAAGTAGGAAGTTATGCAGTTCACAAATCCATTGGTCATTACTGTGCTTTTCTCATTCCCTCAACAACATTCCATTTACAGCCACGTAGTTTCTGTTAGACACAGGTGTGTAATATGCAGCAAAATAATCTACTGTTACTTGCATCGTAGTACTTCTGAAACAAAATCTTATATTTTTTTTTTGTCTTCCGGCTGCATTCTTATTTTATCAGGTTAATTTAAGAAGGACAGTTTCTTTAACTGAATGCTATATTGATTTATATTCTTGTCACTTTTTATGATGTGTATTTTATGAAAGAAACAAAAATACTTTTTTTTAGACCAGCCTGTTCAGAGATATTATCGCACACCTTTGGTGCAGGTGGTTATTGAACCCATGCTTTTCCTGGTCTAGAGGTAGGTACACTTCACAGCGGCACAAGAGTCACCGTCTAGCGAAACACTCAATACCAACAAATACAGATGCACCTGGAAAAGCAACCTTCCAGCACTCTCAAGTTCAAGATCAATGTGGATCACAAAAAAAAGTAATAACGAAGTCTAATGAGGAAAGGTTGATTGCAGACAACTGTTAGACACTATAAGTGACCAGTCAAAAGATGGGCTTTGATAAATGTCTTTTTGATTAGATTAGATTACAGTGTGGAAACAGGCCCTTTGGCCTACCAGGTCCACACCGACCCGCTGAAGCGCACCCACCTAGACCCATTCCCCGACACCTAACACTACGGGCAATTTAGCTTGGCCAATTCACCTAAACTGCACACTTTTGGACTGTGGGAGGAAACCGGAGCACCCGGAGGAAACCTATGCAGACACGGGAAGAATGTGCAAACTCCAAACAGTCAGTCGCCTGAGGCAGGAATTGAACCCAAGTCTCTGGCACTGTTAGGCAGCAATGCTAACCACTGTTCCACCGTGCCACCACATATTTGAAAATGGGCTACATCAGAGATGGTAATAATGTTCATGATAACAGGCACACTGGACTGTCCTAAACATTGTAAAGTAAGTCTCATTACTCATTCACTTAAAGTACTATTTGACATCATCAGGCCCCATGGAGTGATAGAAAAGCTGTTGGCTTTATCAGCTTCACACCTTTCTTTCCTATTCTTTCTGAATATATTATATCCCACAATAACAGCCAGATGATACATTCCAGGAGCAGATGTCCTGACTTTCCTGGGAAGGTGCATCTACTTGGAAGGAGGAAGAACCAATAGAGTGGAACCATTTGGAATCTGGACCAGCAAAAAGCAGATCAATGTGACCCTGAAAGTGGACGCAAGAGGAAACATCCTCCATCCATCCTTCAACTTCACTATTGGAGGGAGCTAAGGCTACCTGACATACATGGGGCAGCCTAGAGTGTGCTGAACCTTTGGCAGTTCAAGGCATATTGCAGCTGACTGCAAAATAATGTTTGCAGGAACTGTAAAAAGGAGGGGCACCTGACTAAAATCTGTAAGAAGTCCAAGAACTGCAACCTATGTGGGAAAGCAGGCAACCTGTACAAGGCCTAGCCAAGAGGGGGCAACATATATTCAAATAGCCAGAAATGGCAATGCGAGACATGGATCCTCAAAGAATAGTAACCAACCTTTAGCAAGAGCACTGGAACAAGGAACACCCAGGAGGGAAAGGCTTGCAAGGAGAAAAAGATCAATAAAGCAGGGTACCATCTGATTCAACCTCCACCTGAACATATGGAGTCAATGGAGGAGGAGTCAATGAAGGATTCAGGGGAGTTGACAGAGGTGAAGAAGAACCTGAAAAGGAAATTATCAGGTTAATTTAAGAAGGACAGTGGGGACCCCAGTTTCCAACAATAAAAACAAAAGAGGCAGCTGTATGAAGGACACACCAGCAGAGACGGAGATGTGCGAAGGGATGGGCCACAGGCAAAATAAAGACAAAACACAAAGGGGGAGGAGATGAGCACCCCCTAACTGAGAAATGCCAGATATCATGAGAAGTCCAGTGAAACCCCACTTACAATCATCAGGAACCAAGGGGTACTCATTGCCACCGCTCTGGACAACTGGGAGCAGCGATGCTCCAAATAAGGAGTAGAGCATGACAACAGTTCTACCTGATTCAGTACCAGCCTTCCTGGCTTTATCCTTGCCCTGGTGATACCTGATCAGGACAACATCCCCAGGGAAGTACAAGGACAGTTACACCAGCCTCAAACTCTCTTTTAAAATTGCCATTAATAATATTCATAGCATAAAAGCCAGTTTGCAATGTGTTTCCACGTTGGCTTACATGACCAACCACTTGTTTCTGCAGAAGAGTGGGATACAGTACATTAACAGCTACAGAAAATGCTCAGGCGTGGGGCCAAAATGTTTGGATGGTGGGATCGAGGGTGGGTAACAATTACTATTCCTCCAGTCTGGATATTCTACTGTGATGAGTCAACTTCACCATCTCTGAGGTTAATTAGGTGGTTCAGTGGCTCCTCGTTGCAGACGTTATGTACAAAAACTACTGAGACAAATTAACATTTACACCCTGGCAGTAAAGACTGAGCAGCTGGCTGTCCTGCAGCTACTGGCAATGTCCAGGCTGGTTGTTCTGACCAGAGATTTCAACTGTATCTTCCATGTGGCTTGATGATCTGGAGGCACTCACAACAAACTGGACACCATGTCCACATTCCTGATGGAACTGGTTAAAGATGCCAAGCTGCATGATGTCTTCAGTACTCCTACAGACAGAGCATAGCGTAAATTCACTTGGTCACATCCAGACAGGTTTATCCACTCAAGGACAGATTTCCTGTTTGTGTCCTCAACATTCTCAGTCAGATCCACCGACATCAAACCAGTGTCCTCCTTTGACCACCACATCCTACTGATCAATTATCACCTACAGGATGACCAGTGGGCCAGTAAAGGAGCATGGAAGCTGAACACAAAACTGTTGACCCAAGAACACAGTGAAGGAGCTCAAAAGGTTGGAGAACTGTGAAACCCCTCTTTGAGTCTCCAGTGGACTGTTGGAAACAGTTAAGAGGAACACTAAGAGGTTCTTCATCCTTAAAGATGTTCAGGAGGAGAGAAAGACTTGGGGAAAACTGTCCAAACTCCAGAAAGGCATGCAGAACCTACTCATGCTTCAGACAATGGTGGTGGTGGTGGGGGGAGGGAGGGGGGAGGGAGGGATTGGTGTGGGGGAACAATGTCAAGGAGGATCTCCAGGAGATGGAGCTTTGCTTTTTGCCTCACAGGTCTCCAAGATAATCTTCTGGTCGAGGGTCTGTACCATGGAGCAGGATGAAATGTGCTCATGTTTCTACTTCCAAAAGGCACAAAGGGAGAGTTCTGGGATCAGCAGCCTGAAGAAAGAAGATAGCTCAGGAATGTCACCTGACATCCTGAAGATCAGCAAATCCTTTTATTCCAGATTGTATGACACAAAGCCCACAGGTAACACAGCATCCGAACCATTCTCATCCTCTATCATGGAGGTCTTAGATGACAGCACACAGGAAAGGCTGGACCAGCCATTACCTCAAATCAGCTGACCAAGTAGTTGGATCGTTCTGTATCACTTCATGGAAACATTTGCAAAAAAAAATTTGAGCCCAAGTCACTCAGGAAGTGGTCAGTACATAGTATCCTTGAAACTCTGCAGAAAGAGGGGATGGATCTTGTTGCGTGATTCCTTGGGCAGATTGTTAAAGTCATTTGGCAGAATGCCTCATTGCCAGAACTTTCCAACAAGCACCAAGACGTAGCTTGGCTGTTGGTAGGAAGGTTGCTGCCCATCCGATCCTTCACGCACGTCTGGTTTCTGTGTGCCAATGCATGCTAAAGTCAAAGTGGCTGTGCTGGTCAAAAGACTGTCACTCATCTCCTTCTGGAATGTGCCTTTGCTGAGAAGGTGTGGAGAGAGATGGAGTAGTTTTTGTTAAGGTTTGACCCGAGCAGCTCTGACGTAGAACTGTGTGCTCCATAGTCTGTTCCCTGGGATGCACACTGAGACAAACATCAACTGCATCTGGAGGACCATCAACTCGGTGAATGAAACAATGTTAAACATTGACCTCGACCGAGTGTTGCAGACTTGCACGTTCCAAGGTCCAGGATGTGCTGAGGGACTGACTAAAGTTTGGGGAAGGCACAGTGGGGAAAACCATCATTTAAAATCTTTCTACCAAAATACAACAAGGGCGCATTGTATCAGACCTTCTCTTTGCCTCAATGTATGTAAATAGTGTCCTGCATGAGTAGGAAATATCTTTGGTCTTTTGCAACTGCAGGGAATGTCAAGTTCCAATGTTTATTTGTTCTTTATATGCAAAGACTGTACAGAACTGCTTTAGTACCTGTTTATGTACATAAAAATATTTTTTTGACAAAGTATATTTTTGCAATAGACAAGAAAACTGCTGCTGATTTATAGGCTTGTCAAAAGTTGGATTATATCTCAAAGAGTTTCTGAATGTAAGGATTGGGCACTTTTAAAGACCTGTGAGTTAAGGCTTTGGCTTCACCTATTATTCAAACTATGTAATCTATTTGTTATTTTTGTCTAATACAAAGGTGTATGGTGTGTCTGATATTGTTTTCTGGAGTGGCATGTTAAAGCCAAATGTTCCTAAACAATAAATGGGTCCACAACTGCTTAGGAAATAGTAACCAGAATACTTGTGCGGTAGATGTGTGGTCCTGTATGGTGTCTGATTTTTTTGTGTTGGGCACAAGAAGATCTATCTGGTAGAATAGATCTATTAGGAAACTCCAATCCTAATAATTGTTTTATGCAACATTTAATAAAGAATATCTGCACGGATAAATGAAAACTTGTCATTTCAACATTTTTATGCATGCAGAGCCATGCACAGCAGGTGGATGTCAATGGATTAGTCAACTGGGGAGAGAAGTACCAAATGGAATTCAATCCAGAAAGTTGTGAGGTAATGCACTTGTGAAGGGCTAGCAAAGCAGAGGATTGCATTATAAATGGTAGGACCTGGAAAGTACTGTAGATTAGAGGGACCTTGGTGTGCATAGCCACAGATTTTTGAAGATAGCAGGACACATATATAACATGGTTAAGGAGGCAAAAGTATACTTTTATTATTAAGGCACAGGATACAAGAGCAGTAAAGTTATGCAGAAACGATATAAAACACTTGTTAGGTGACAAAAACTGTAACTGGTTCTGGTCAGCATGTTATAAGAAGGAAGTAATGGCATAAGAGAGAGTTCAGAGATTTACCAGGATGTTGTTGGGCTGAAGAGTCAAACCTGAGGAAAGGTTGGGGTTGTTTTCTTTGGAGAGGCAATGATTGAGTAGGGACCTGATAAGGGTGTGTAATGTTATGAGAATTGTTAGGAAAATGTGTTTTTCATTAGTAGAGAGATCAATAATCAAGGGACATTGACTTAAGGTAAGAGGTAGAAGGATAAGAGGGAGTTGTGGAGAATATTGTTCACCCACAGGATGGTGGGAGTCTGGATCTCATTGGGTTGTTCAGTCAGAAACTCTCATAACATTCAAGAAGTACTTATTCACTTGAATTGCGATGGCCTCCAGGGCTATACATCAAAAGCTGCAAAGTGAGATTAGTGTAGTCAGATTTATTCCAAGGATGCCAGACAACATTTCGGGCATAAAGCCTTCATGAGGAATCCTGATGAAAAGCTTATGGCTGAAATGCCGATTCTCCTGCTCCTCAGATGCTGGATGACCTTCTGTGCTTTTCCAACACCACCTTCGACTCTGACCTCCAGCATCTGCAGTCCTCACTTTCTCTTGACTGGCCTTCATCCAAAATTCTGCTACCTGCATTTTAACATACTCTGAGTCATAGAGTCATAGAGATGTACAGTACAGAAACAGAACCTTTGGTCCAATTTATCCATGCCAACCAGATAGCCTAATAGTCCTACCTGCCAGCTCCCGGCCCATATACCTCCAAATCCTCCCTATTCATATACCCATCCAGATGCCTTTTAAATGTTGAAAGTGGAGTCGCAGGTAGATAGGATAGTGAAGAAGGCGTTTTGTATGTTTTCCTTTATTGGACAGAGTATTGAGTACAGGAGTTAGGAGGTCCTGTTGCGGCTGTACAGGACATTGGTTTTAAATGTTGCAATTGTATTAGCCTCCACCACTTCCACGAGCAGCTCATTGCATACAAGTACCACCCTCTCCGTGAAACGGTTGCCCCTTAGGTCTCTTTTATATCTTTCCCCTCTCACCCTAAACCTATGCCCTCTAGTTCTGGACTCTCCCACCCCAGGGAAAAGACTTTGTTTATTTATCCTATCCATGCCCCTCATGATTTTGTAAACCTCTATAAGGTCACCCCTCAGCCTCTGTTGCTCCAGGGAAAACAGCCCCAGCCTATTCAATCTCTCCCTATAGCTCAAATCCTCCAACTCTGGTAACATCCTTGTAAATCTTTTCTGAACCCTTTCTAGTTTAACACCATCTTTCCAATAGGAAGGAGACCAGAATTGCATGCAATATTCCAACAGTGGCCTAACCAATGTCCTGTACAGCCGCAACATGACCTCCTAACTCCTGTACTCAATACTCTGTCCAATAAAGGAAAACATACAAAACGCCTTCTTCACTATCCTATCTACCTGCGACTCCACTTTCAAGGAGTTATGAACCTGCACTCCAACGTCTCTTTGTTCAGCAACACTCATTAAGTGTATAAGTCCTGCTGAGATTTGCCTTCCCAAAATGCAGCATCTCACATTTATCTGAATTAACCTCCATCTGCCACTTCTCAGCCCATTGGCCCAGCTGATCAAGATCCCATTGTAATCTGAGGTAACCTTCTTTGCTGTCCACTACACCTCCAATTTTGGTGTCATCTACAAACTTATTCACTATATCTCCCATGTTCACATCCAAATCATTTACATCAATGAGTGAAAGCAGTGGACACAGCATCGATTCTTGTGGCACACCACTGGTCAGAGGCCTCCAGTCTGAAAAACAACCCTCCACCACCACCCTCTGTCTTCTACCTTTGAGCCAGCTCTGTATCCAAATGGCTAGTTCTCCCTGTATTCCATGAGATCTAACCTTGCTAACCAGTCTCCCATGGGGAACCTTGTCAAATGCCTTACTGAAGTCCATATGGATCATGTCTACTGCTCTGCTTTCATCAATCCTCTTTGTTACTTCTTCAAAAAACTCAAGCAAGTTTGTAAGACATGATTTCCCACATACAACGCCATGTTGACTATCCCTAATCAGTCCTTGCCTTTCCAAATACATGTACATCCTGTCCCTCAGGATTCCCTCCAACAACTTGCCCACCACCCACGTCAGGCTCACTGGTCTATAGTTCCCTGGTTTGTCCTTACCACCTTTCTTAAACAGTGGCACCACGTTAGCTAAGTTCCAGTCTTCCGGCACCTCATCTGTGACAATCGATGATGCAAATATCTCAGCAAAAGGCCCAGCAATCACTTCTCTAGCTTCCCACAGAGTTCTAGGGTACATTTGATCAGGTCCTGGGGATTTATCCACTTTTATGCATTTCAAGACATCCAGCACTTCCTCCTCTGTAATATGGACATTTTTCAAGATATCACCATCTATTTCCCAACATTCTGTATCTTCTATGTCCTTTTCCACAGTAAATACTGATGCAAAATACTTGTTTAGTATCTCCCCCATCTCCTGCGGCTCCACAACCTAATTAATCCCAAACTTGTCAATGTCTATAGGTTCCAGTGATCTTCGTGCATCAAACTCAGAATTTTCATGGTCCACTTCTTCCTCCAATTCATCAACCCCATGAACTTTCCAATCATTTCATTCTAACCTTGAGCGTATCTCCATCATCCTTCACTTCACCACAAGGAGATGTGTTTTTAAACCAAGGTCCTAATCTTTGCAAAGTTTAAGTCCAGGATGGACAGAGTCCATTTTGGGTAGGGAGTTGTTCAGGATATCTGCTCTAATTGCCCCATGTCCAGAATGCCTTGAAGTGAGAACATGTTTGTGTGCTTGAAGACTTTCATATGCAATTGACATCACAGGATACAGAAATATTTTCCAGGCTTTTATTATAACTTAATTACTGAATAATTTGTAGTTCATTTTTATTTATCCATTTGTGAAATACAGGCGACTTTGTCAAGGCCAATACTTATCAACCTTCCCCAATTTCCTTGAGAAGATGCATGGCTTACTGGCAAAAGAGGAGAACTGAACATGAACCACATTGTTGGTTGTCTTGGGCCAAATGTCAGAAAACCTGACAGAATATCATTTATTGAGGGGAATTGAATATAAATGTCAGGAGGTTACACTTCAGTTATACACAATACTGTTCATAGTATAGATCACCTTCGTTAAGGAAGGATGTAAGCGTGTTGGCATCAGTTTAGAGTAGGTATCCCAGGCTAATAACTATAACAGATATGTTGTCATACAAGGAAATGTTGGACAGGCTAGACTTGTAGCTACTAGAATCTGGAAAATGAGCAACGACTTGATTGAAACATATACTTTCCTGATGCATCTTGAGATGTGGAGAAGTAGCTTTCTTTTATGGGAGAGCCTCGAGCTACAGGGGAACTGTTTAAGAATAAAGGGTTGCCCATTTATAACAGAGATGAAGCAAATTATTTTCTTTCCAAAATAACAATGGAAGCAGAGTCTACAAATATTTTTAAAATGTGGAACTACTGGTATTGGACTGGGGTGCTCAAAGTCAGAAGTCACACAACACCAGGTTATAGTCCAACAGGTTTATTTGAAACCACAAGCTTTTGGAGCACTGCTCCTTCGTCAGGGGTGTCATGTGAGTTCTGACTGAATATTCTCAAGGCAGAGATTAAACATTTCTTAGTAAGCAATGAGGTGAAAGGTTATCAGGGCAGGTGAGACTGGGGATTTGAGGTTGTAAACACATCAGCCATCATCTTATTGAATAGCTGAGCAGGTTTGAGAGGCTGAATGGCCCACTTTGGCCCTTCATGTATGTATTCACTAATATCATTCAATGTGGGCAAAGAGAATAGATTTCTTTCCCTAAAGGACATCAATCAATCAGGTGTGTTTTTATGATGATCCAAAAGTCAATGGTCACCATTACTAAGACTATCTTTCTATTCAAAATTTATCTAACACAATTTCGTTTCCTTAGCTGCTGTGATGAAATTTGAACTGATGGATGGAGTTGAAACCTGTCAAATGGATGGATGGATGTCAGTGCATTGAGAAAGTTAAAACATTTTTTCACTTGTGGAGGGAAGCTGGAAGAAATTCATCAACTTTTGCATTTAATGTAAGCATATTTTTGAACACACGAACAAACCCCATTGGACAATGGACTGTATCAAAATCAAGATACTGGCTTTAACTGTCCTTGGTTCCTTAGATTTCACTAGATTGAACAAGGTGAAAGGACAGTGAAGATTGATAGGACTAATTATTGATGGGCTGAATTGAAAGTCTTTAAATCCAGAGATATGACAGCTACTTCTTTACCTTTAATAGTATTTACTCCCACGACTGGTTCTGAGTGTGTGGTTTCACTGCCTTGGAGGCAATTTCTATGACACTGAAGGCATTGCTACTTTCTTCAAAAATGTTGACTTTGATATACAACACCCAGCTGTCAGCACTCATGGCAGCTTATGGAAGTTCTAGTTTAGACATCTGATGTAAAACAAAGGAGCAGTATACTTCCCTCAACCACCTGTCAGCCCAGTGAAGAAAGAGGATGAACATACAGCTTCATTTCACAGAAGATAATACACTGTGTCCAGAGTATACAGGTAGGGGAATAGATTTCTGATTTTAGAATCATAGAATTTTGCAGGATAGAAGAAGGCCATTCAACCCATCTTGTCTGTACCAGCTCCTAAAAGAGCTACCCAGCTGGTCCCATTCTTCAGACCTAACTCCGTAGTCCTCTAAATTCATGGCATGATTGAATATCAGTGCTTCAGGAAGCTTAGAGTCTTATGTCAGGTTGTTGTAAACATTTTCAGCCCCTATAAGAAAACCTCCAACCAAGAGAACCCGATGGGCCATATTACCAGAGGAGATCAAAGTCAATACAGGCATGTCTTTGTCTTTGGCTCCTTCCAGGGATCTGCTGGTGACATCTGCAAGATCACACAATTTGCTATGCACACGTGTATCTCCCAGGTAACAGATACACATTTGTCAGGACAGCAACTATGCCCACTTTGCTATAAGGCTTCTGAAAAGAGTCCTTGAATTTGCTGTTCAGGCTGGATCCAGCAGGGATTCATAGATTGTAAATGTGGCAATCAAGGCACACTCAAAACAATCAACAGTATTCATAAACAAAAGGTATCCAATCCCTCAACATTCAATTTGTATATTACCACCAAAAGATTGTGCATGTATACACAACAATACCTTAATTTTGTACCAGTTATATCTTTTCTAGATTTTGTAGTTCCAAAGAGATAGAGCGAATGGCTCCTTGGTGACAAGGGATGCATTCTACAATATCATTTATGTAGATTCTACACAAGAAAGATCAAAGAGAAAACACATGAACACAAGAGTAATCATTGAGAAAGCAACTGGAAATATAAAAATGCAATTCTGCCGCTTGAGTACATCTTCAAGGGTATAAGTCCAGAATAATGGTGTTAACACAACCCAATGTTGAGGACTAGTGGTGCAGAAAGGTAAACATGGTGACCACTTGTATCTTCATAAGAAAACAACTGGAACCTGATATTGTCAGAGTACCTGTAGCCATTTCCTTAACTGCCAAGTATACCTTCTATGGACTTATTCAAACATGTTTCAGCTAATCTGAGGCAATTCAGCCATCTGACTGACCAGTAGTGAACCCCTGATAATCCTTCTACCCTCAGCACAAAACAGTTCAAAGAGTCAACAAATCATATCTTTCGCTGACACCTATCCTCTGCACCCGTACCATTTTTCACAAGGTCATTGGCCAAAAACCAGGTGAAAAGTAACAAAGAGGAAGAAAAGATAATGGATTTTTGAAAGAACATTTCTGGAGCATATCTGTTTTTCCATCCTCCCTCTCATACTACACATGAATTTCCCATAAGAAGTGAAACATAATCTTTTTTAAACGTTATAATTGTACAGCCTCTACCACTTCCTCTGGCAACTCATTCCATACATGCACCACTCTTTGCTTGAATAAGCTGCCCTGTAGGTCCCTTTTATATCTTTCCCCTCTCACTTTAAACCTATGCCTTCTAGTTTTGGACTCACCTACCCAGGGAAATGACTGACTATTCACCCAATCCATGCTTTGTAAGGTTGCCCCTCAGCCTTTGACACACTAGGGAAAACAGCTCCAGCCTATTTAGCTTCTTCCTTTAGCTCAAACCCTCCAACCCCGGCAACATTCTTGTTAATCTTTTCTGATCCCTTCCAAGTTCCACAACATCCTTCCTGTAGGAGAGAGACCAGAATTGCTCACAATACTACAAAAGTAGTTTAATCAATATCCTGTACAGCTGCAACATGACCTCCCAACTTGTATACTCAATGCACTAACCAATAAAGACAAGCATACAAAATGCCAAATGCCTTCTTCACTATCCTATTTACCTGCAACTCCACTTTCAAGGAACTATGAACTTGCACTCCAAGGTCTCTTTGTTCAGCAACACTCCCTAGGACCTTACCATTAAGTGTGTAAGTCCTGCCCTGATTTGCCTTTCCAAAATGCAGCACCTCATATTTATCTAAATTAAACTCCATCTGCCACTCTTCGGCCCATCTGATCAAGATCCTGTTGTACTCTGAGAGACATTCGCTGTCCACTACACCTCCAATTTTAGTGTCACCTGCAAATTTACTAACCATACCTCCCATGTTCACATCCAAATCATTTCTATCAGTGAGGAAAAGCAGTGGACACAGCATTGATTCTTGCGGCACACTACTGGTCAGAGGCCTCCAGTCTGAAAAATAACCCTCCACCACCATCCCCAGTCTTCTACCTTTGAGCCAGTTCTGTATCCAAATGGCTAGTTGTCTCTGTATTCCATGTGATCGAACCTTGCTAACCAGTCTATCATGAGGAACCTTGTTAAACACCTTACAGAAGTCCATATGGATCACATTCTCCACTCTGTCCTCATCAACCCTTTTCATTACTTTTTCAAAAAATTTCAATCAAGTTAGTGAGCCAGGATTTCCCATGCACAGACATTTTAACTATCTCTCATCAGTCCTTACCTTTCCAAACACATGTAAATCCTGTCCCTGAGCATTTCCTCCAATTTGCCCACCACTGATGTCAGGCTCACCAGTCTATAGTTCCCTGGCTTTTCCTTACCACCTTTCTTAAACAGTGGCACTACATTAGCCAACCTCCAGTCTTCCAGCACGTCACCTCCAGTACCTCAGCAAGGGGCCCAGCCACCTCTCCCCTCGCTTCCCACAGAGTTCGAGGGTGTACCTGATCAGGTCCTAAGGATTTATCCACCTTTATGTGTTTTAAGATGCCCAGCACCACCATGTCTATAATAATGGCATTTTTCAAGACGTCGCTATTTATTTCCCCACGTTGTCTTTCTTCCATAGCCTTCTCCACAGTTAACAGATACGAAATCCCTGTTTAGTATCTCATCCATCTTCTGTAGTTGCACACGTAGGCAGCCTTCTTAACCTTGAAGGGCCCTAGTTACCCTTTTGTCCTTAATGTATTTGTAGAATCCCTTTGGATTCTCCTTAACCCTATTTGCCAAAGCTATTTCATGTCCCCTTTTTGCCCTGCTGATTTTCGTTTTAAGTATATCCTATACTCTTCTAGAGATTCACTCAATCCCTGCTATCTTTACCTGACATATGCTTCTTTCTTTTTCTTGACCAAAACCTCAATTTCTCCGATCATTCAACATTCCTTACACCTAACAGTATCTCATTCATCTTCTATAGTTGCACACGTAGGCAGCCTTCTTAACCTTGAAGGGCCACATGTAAATCCTGTCCCTGAGCATTTCCTCCAAAAACTTGCCCACCACTGATGTCAGGCTCACCAGTCTATAGTTCCCTGGCTTTTCCTTACCACCTTTCTTAAACAGTGGCACTACATTAGCCAACCTCCAGTCTTCCAGCACGTCACCTCCAGTACTCAGCAAGGGGCCCAGCCACCTCTCCCCTCGCTTCCCACGGAGTTCGAGGGTGTACCTGATCAGGTCCTGAGGATTTATCCACCTTTATGTGTTTTAAGATGCCCAGCACCACCATGTCTATAATAATGGCATTTTTCAAGACGTCGCTATTTATTTCCCCACGTTGTCTTTCTTCCATATCCTTCTCCACAGTTAACAGATACGAAATCCCAGTTTGGTATCTCATCCATCTTCTGTAGTTGCACACGTAGGCAGCCTTCTTAACCTTGAAGGGCCCTAGTTACCCTTTTGTCCTTAATGTATTTGTAGAATCCCTTTGGATTCTCCTTAACCCTATTTGCCAAAGCTATTTCATGTCCCCTTTTTGCCCTGCTGATTTTCGTTTTAAGTATATCCTATACTCTTCTAGAGATTCAATCAATCCCTGCTATCTTTACCCGACATATGCTTCTTTCTTTTTCTTGACCAAAACCTCAATTTCTCCGATCATTTAACATTCCTTACACCTAACAGCCTTGCCCTTCACTCAAAGGGTCTGTCTCTGGACTCTCGTTATCTCATTATTGAATTCTTCCCAATTTCCAGCCATGCCTTTACCTGTGGACATCGCCCCCAGTCAACTAGTGAAACTTCTTGCCTAATATCATCAAATTTGGCCTCCTTCCGGTTTAGAACTTTAACCTTTAGATCCGGTCTATCTTTTTCATCACTATTTTAAAACTGATAGAATTATGGCCACTGGCCCCAAAGTGTTCCCCCACTGACACCTGAGTCATCTGCCCTGACTTATTTCCCGTGTAGGTCAAGTTTTGCACGTTCTCTAGTAGGAGCATCCACATTCTGAATCAGAAACTTTTTCCTGTATACATTTAACAAATTCCTCTCCATCCAAACCTTAACACTATAGCAGTCCCAATCTATGTTTGGAAAATTAAAATCCCCTATTATAATCATTCTATTATTCTTACAGATAACTGAGATGTCTTTACAAATTTGTTTCTCAATTTCCCACTGACTATTGTTGGATTGAGAATACAAGGGTCAGAAGGTGTGGTGCTGGAGAAGTATAACTGGTTGTGCAGCATTCAAGGGGCAGGGGAGTTGACATTTTGAGCGTGGGCTCTTCATCAGGAATGGTAGGGATCTTGTGCTCGGGATGTCGACTTTCCTGCACCTTCGATGCTGCCTGACCGCTGTGCTTTTGCAGCATCGCACACTTTGACTCTGATCTCCAGCATCTGCAGTTTTCACTTTCTCCTAGGTCTATAATACAATCCCAGTAAAGTGATCATCCCTTTCTCATTTCTTAGTTACACCCAAATAACTTCCCTGGATGTATTCCCAGGAATGTGCTCCACAAGTTCAGCAGTAATGTTATCCTTAATCAAAAACACCACTTCCTCTCCTCTCTTGCTCCCATTTCTATTGTTCCTATATCCCTGAGCCACACTTTTGTAATTGCTATGATAATCCAGTCCCACGAACCTAACCATGCCCACGGTTCATCTGCCTGACCTGTTAGCCTCATGCATTTAAATAAATGCAATTTATCAGTCCTATCTCATTGTTTGCTTTGTACCTGCCTGCCCTGATTTGACTTACTCCTTTTCCCAATTGTATCTGTGTCAAACTGCTATCTTTCCTCAGTATACTAGTTTAAATCCTCCCGGGCAGCTCTAACAAATCTCCCTGCCAGTGTATTAGTCCCCTTCCAATTCAGGTGCAATCCATCCTTCTTGTATAGGTCACATCTACACCAGAAGAGATTCCAATGATCCAAGAATGTGAATCCTTCTCCTCTGCACCAGCTGTTTGTAGTCACACCTTGTTCCAGATCACTGGCCAATTCAGAAAGCCCTATGCTATGGGATGTGAGTTATCATAGAATAAAGTAACCGTTCCCTTTCCATGATGTGCTACAGTGCTTGCAGCTTTGCTTCCAGTTCAATAACTACTTTTTGTCATTTATATAAATGATTTGGATGTGAGCATAAGAGGTATAGTGAGTAAGTTTGCAGATGACACCAAAATTGGAGTTGTAGTGGACAGCGAAGAAGGTTATCTCAGATTACAACAGGATCTTGATCATATGGGCCAATGGGCTGAGAAGTGGCAGATGGAGTTTAATTCAGATGAATGTGAGGTGCTGCATTTTGGGAAAGCAAATCTTAGCAGGACTTATACACTTAATGGTAAAGTCCTCGGGAGTGTAGTTGAACAAAGAGACCTTGGAGTATAGGTTCATAGCTCCTTGAAAGTGGAATCGCAGGTAGATAGGATAGTGAAGAAGGCGTTTGGTATGCTTTCCTTTATTGGACAGAGTACTGAGTACAGGAGTTGGGAGGTCATGTTGCAGCTGTACAGGACATTGGTTAGGCCACTTTTGGAATATTATGTGCAATTCTGGTCTCCTTCCTATCGGAAGAATGTTGTGAAGCTTGAAAGGGTTCAAAAAAGATTTATAAGAATGTTGCCAGGGTTGGAGGATTTGAGCTATAGGGAGAGGCTGAACAGACTGGGGCTGTTTTCCCTGGAGCGTCGGAGGCTGAGGGGTGACCTTATAGAGGTTTATAAAGTCATGAGGGGCATGGATAGGATAAATAGACAAAGTCTTTTCCCTGGGGTCGGGGAGTCCAGAACTACATGGCATAGGTTTAAGGTGACAAGGGAAAGATATAAAAGAGACCTAAGAGGCAACCTTTTCACACAGAAGGTGGTACATGTATGGAATGAGCTGCCAGAGGAAGTAGTGGAAGCTAGTACAATTGCAACATTTAAAAGGCATTTGGATGGGTATATGAATAGGAAAGGTTTGAAGCGATATGGCCGGATGCTGGCAGGTGGGACTAGATTGAGTTGGTATATCTCGTCGGCATGGACGAGTTGGACCTCTGTTTCCGCGCTGTACATCTCTATGACTCTATTTACATTTCAATGAAGTACTGAAAGGCTAAGATGAGATTTTCCTCCACTCCACTTAACAGACTGAATGTGTAGACCAGTGGTCGGGTCTGCATGCATTGGTTGTGTGCCATGACTAAATGTTCAATGCAGATAGCTACTCTTTCCATGGAGGCAGCATTAATGCAAAGTCCTGAAACATCATGAACTCTTTTTAAAAGAGATGGACTCATTTAATGTTGTTAAAATCATGCAGTGTCTTTAGAAATGCTGACAGAAGCTAATGCAATCAAATCTATTGCTGCTCCACAACATTCCCCTTTCTTGACCATCTGACGCTCAGCATCTATGTTCAGCTCAGAAGAGCATGGAGGGTCCTGCATGGGGAAACAGTGATGCAGGTGATAACATGTTACAGCCAGTCCCTGGGCAATGGACGCCCAATTTATGATCCTGGTTGGTATTCCTCCAAATGGTTTTGTTGCCAAGTGCGAAGATCTGAACTGGTCCCTCTCTTTAATTTAGTTCCACCTCCCTCTCAGTTGGTCACAAGTTTATTTGCTAATCAAAGCAAGATTGTTGGATAATGCAAGCAGTTGATGTGAAGCAGTTGATTTTGAAACTCTTGGCTTTGTAAGTTAACTGACAGGTAAAAACAAGGACTGCAGATGCTGGAAACCAGATTCTAGATTAGAGTGGTGCTGGAAAAGCACAGCAGTTCAGGCAGCATCCAAGGAGCAGGAAAATCGACATTTTGGGCAAAAGCTCTTCATCAGGAATAGGCTACTGTCCTCTTTCTTTTCAATGGTGACTTCACTGGTTTGCTTGGCTTCCAGAATTCAAAGTTAGAGTGGTTCTTGCAGCACAGGAGAGTCTAATGATTTTCACAGCCCATTAGCAATCAACCCTCTATAACACACACAGTCAATGGATTGCTGTTGGCTGTTTAACTCCTTGATTTAATTATTTCTGGAAGGGTAAAACACAACCATGTCTTCAGTTTGGGACATAATCCATAGCAGATGGCTTTCTACTGGGAGCAATAGTCAACTCATCCTTATCTTTATAGTCAGAAGAGATCACAGACCAGCCTGTTTTGAATTGAATCTCTCCCTTTAAAGGGTTGCTGTTTGAAGATCCCTTGGTACCTTTTCAGGTCAGATATTCCATGGTTCGTCACACAGCTTTGCCAAACAGTCACTGAATTTACACCTGCAGTTGTCTTTCAGCTGTATCTTTAAATAATGATTCAATGTGCCTGTAAGTAAACCAGGGTTAAGATCATGATTTGGAGATGCTGGTGTTGGACTGGGGTGTACAAAGTTAAAAATCACACAACACCAGGTTATAGTCCAACAGGTTTAATTGGAAGCACACTAGCTTTTGGAGCAACGCTTCTTTATCAGGTTATGATCCATTGTCATGAGAAATGGATTAGTAATCCAGAGGCCCAAAATACTATACTGGGGGACATGAATGCAAATCCTACCATATCAGCACAAAATTTATGTTTGATTAATTAGTAAACATCTGAAAGGGAAGTTTATCTTGAAAATAATGGTTAAAAAAACCCATCAGATATTGTCATGAAAACCTATCTGGTTCACTCATGCCCCTTAGGCAAGGAAATCTGTCTTATTCACGTGGTCTGGTCCACATGTAACTATAGACCCATAGCAATGCAGTTAGTTGTTATCTGTCCTTGGATATAGCCTAGCAAGCCACACAGTTCATGAGCAATTAGCGATCAGCAAGAACAGCTGGTTTTGCCTTTCTTGGCTATATCCCACAAAAACAATTTTAAAAGCTCTCAATTGTTCTTCCTGTCTCTAAAACTTGCTCCTGCTTGTTCCAAACCCTGTGATAACCCAAGGACTTATATTAGATGTCCTATTAAGATGCATACCCAAGCTTGTAGAAGGTTGCATCAGTTCTGTGACAGCATTCCCTCAAAATCAGCAATCTCCTGAGGTGTCTTCACGCTCATCCTGCATCAGCTCATGAGGTAAGCGTCAGGATCTGGGAAGGTGCACTAAAATTGACAAGGTGAAAGGGTTCTTAATCTCAATTTAGTAGTTCTTTATTTTTCAATGCCTGTTGACATCATGTCAACACAAGTGAGTGCTGTATATCATGTGGTTGTGCCTGTCACCTGGGGAGGTGAGAGCAACTGCCCTTGACATCAAGGCTACATCTGAACGAGTATGGCATCAAGGCACCCTAACAAAACTAGCATCTTTGGGAATCGGGGGAAAGCTCGACCTTGAATGCACTCATATCTAGCACAAGGGGAGATAGTTGTGATTAAAGTCATCTCAGCCTCAGGAGTTATTTAGGTAGTGTCCTAGGCCCAACAATCTTCAGGTGCTTCATCAACAAACTGCTGTCCATCATAAGGTCGGAAGTGGGAATGTCCACTAATAATTGTGCAATGTTCAGCATAATTCATAGCTCCTCGGATACTGAAGCAGTCTATATCCAAATGAAGCAAGACCTGAACAATATCCAGGTTTGAGCTGACAAGGTTTGCGGGGTGGCGGGGGAGCAATGGCCTAGTGATATTTTCACTAGACTATTAATACCGAAGCCCAGACATGGAATGGAGATAAACTTCTTCAGCTAGAGAGTGGTGAATCTATAGAATTCACTGCTCAGAAGACTGTGGAGACCAGGTCATTGAGTCTGTTTAAGAAGGAAATAGATTCTTGAATGTCAAGGGGATCAAGAGTTACAGGGAGAAAGCAGGAGAATGGGGTTGAGAAACTTATCAGACATGATTGAAGGGCAGAGCAGACTTGATGGGCTGAATGACAATTTCTGCTCCAATGTTTTATGGTCTTATGGGTTCAAGTACTGCTATGGCAGATAGAATTCAAATTCTATGAAAATTGGAATTAAGAGTCTAATCATGAAACTGTTGTTGAAATTGTCATCTTTATCTGTCGTCCTTATCAGTGAAGAAGGGTTATACCCAAAATGTCGACTTCTCCACCTCCTGATGGTGCCTGGCTTGCTGTGTTCTTCCAGCCTCCTGGAAGAGAGTGGCTGTTGGTTTGTGTACTGTTATGAGTCCTAGTGGTTGTAGTAGTCTGGCTGTCAGTTCAGAAATGTTCTTGATGTATGGTAACGTGGCTAGTCCTTTGGGTTGTGGCATGTCCTCATTCCGTTGTCTTTCCCTTAGGCATCTGTTGATGAAATTGCGGGGCTATCCGCTTTTGGCGAATACATTGTAGAGGTGTTCTTCTTCCTCTTTTTGCAGTTCTGGTGTGCTGCAGTGTGTTGTGGCCCTTTTGAACAGTGTGCTGATGCAACTTCTTTTGTGTGTGTTGGGGTGGTTGCTTTCGTAGTTCAGGACTTGGTCTGTGTGTGTGGCTTTCCTGTATACCTTTGTGGTGAAATCTCCGTTCAGTGTTCTCTGTACCATCACGTCTAGGAATGGGAGTTGGTTGTCCTTTTCTTCCTCTAGTGAATCGGATTCCTGTGATTGTGGCGTTGATGATCCGGTGTGTGTTTTCTATTTCTGTGTTTTTAATGATTACAAAGGTGTCATCTACATATCTGACCCAGGGTTTGGGTTGAATTTGCGGTAAGACAAGAGGCATGGCACTCATGCACAGATTCTATCAACAAACACATCGACCTGGACCCAATATACCGGCCACTGCCGCGGACAGCTGGAACTGACAACCGGAAGCGGCAGAGACAAACCACTATAAATGCTGGAGGAAACATCACAGAAACACTTCACAGGAGGCTCCCAAGCACTGAGAATGTCACCTAGACAGGGGATGAAACGCCTACAACACAAATTCCCAGCTCGGCGAACAGAACCACAACAACGAGCACCCGAGCTACAAATCTTCTCACAAACTTTGGTCATGTCTCACAAACTTGATTGAGTATTTTGAGGATGTAACAAAAAAGATTGATGAGGGCGAGCAGTAGACATTACCTACATGGACTTTAATAAAACCTTTGACAAGATTCTGCATGGTAGACTGATTAACAAAGATAGATCAGATGGGATTCAGGGAGACCTTGTCAATTGGATACAAAATTGGCTTGACAGTAGGAAACAGTGGTGGTGGAGGATTGTTTGTCTGACTGGAGGCCTATGATAAGTGATGTTCCACATGGGTCTGCTTTTTATCATTTATATGAATGATTTGGATGAGAATTTGGGAGGCATGGTTAGAAAGCTTGTGGATGACACCAAAATTGGTGATATAGTAGACAGTGAAGAAGATTATCTAAGATTACAAAGGGACCTTGATCAATTAGGCTAATGGGCTGAGGAAGTTCATATGTGGATTAAACAGATGAAGTGATAGATGCAGGTGCAGTTACAACATCTGAAAGACATTTAGATAGATACATGAATAAGAAAGATTTAGAAGAATATGGGCCAAACGCAGACAAATGGGACTAGGTTAGTTTGGGAAACTTGATTGGCATGGATGAGTTGGACGAGTTGGATCATAGGGTTTATTTCCATGCTACATGACTCTGTGCCTCTATGATTCAAATGAACAAAAATTTGTAGTTTTATCTCAAATTCATCACTTGTGGAATGCACGTTCAATTCTGCACCTACACTGAGTTATAAAACAACTAAACTTTTTTAAATGTTTAGAGCTCAAAGGAAGATAGTTGGAATTCCTCAGGGTAGGGTTTCCTGGGCCGAACTATCTTCAGCTGCTTCAACAGTGACCTTACCTCCACTGTAATGTCAGGAGTGGGGATATTCAATGATGATTGCACAATGTTCAGCAATAATTCGTGCCCCCTTAGATAATGAAACAGTCAATGTCCATATACAGCAAAATGTGGATAAACAGCTTCTTCAACCCATGACCTCTTCCACCTATAAGGACAGGGGCAGCAGGTGGAAATACACAACCTGCAAGTTCCTCTCCAAGTCACTCACTATCCTACATTGAAACAATACCATTGATCCTTCACTACTGCTTTGTCAAATCCTGGAACTCCTATCCTAACATTACTGTTGGTGCCTTTACACCACTTGGACTGCAGTAACTCAAGTCATTAGTTCACTATCGCCTTCTTAAGTATAATTAAGATGGGTAATAAATGCTGGTCTAGATACCAAATCCCATGAATGATTTTTAAAAAGTGAAGCAAATGGTGTATATACCTTTAATGTGCATGGAATTGCAAAATAATACTATAACTTTATTAATTAACAGTTGGGGTTTGTATGTACTTAGATTTTTCCTGCATTTTCAGTGTAACATTTTGGCACTCAGAAGGTGGAATGCTGCAAAGTACCTAAAATAGCAGAATTTAATGAACACAACAGGGGTCTTGCCTATCAGCTGGAGAGGCAGTGAGAACCCCTTAACAACCATAGGGAAGGTAGAAGTCTTGCCACCCACCAGTCATAATTACCATTGGGGGAATGGAAGGAGGTGTGATAGTGCACTGATAACAAGCTAGAGAGCCAGGACACAGATGAAAGAGAGCAGGATGGAAACTTGTAGAGTTGGGATCTTGGGAAAGAGGTGTTGAAGGCAAGATCAGGGGTTGAGCTTTCAGTGGATTCTCCTTTTCACAAATGAGGACCCTATATGTTTGAGTTGCAATTTTCCATATAAACAATACAGAGATACGGCCCTAGGATTGGGCTCATTTACCATGTAAGAACCCACAGAACCCATGACCAATGACATGGAATTTCCTGGCAATTTTAACCACATCATATCCACTGGCAATTTTATATTGAAATGTAGTTAATTCTTCAAAATATTTCCTTATGTTCTGCTTTGCCTTCCAGTCTTTGTCCTGACTGTTTTATAACTGCCTGATTCAGGATTCTCTCAGATATTATTTGTTGTCCTCAATTTCTTGGATATGGTTACTGTATCTATGGAGTTTCCAAAAATTTTAGATAAAGCTTCATACACCATGGTTCTCATTTTCTTGAGTACTTTAAGATACTTTGCATTTGGATCACATGCTCCTCGAAAACTAGCACTTTGAGCTCCTTCTTAACACACAAATTAATTCAGTTTCTGGTCATTAATAAGCCCTGGATATCGATACTGGGGATTCACTAATAGTAATGCTATTGAATGCCAAAGGAAGCTTGTAAGATTCATGGCTGTTGTCGTTGGTCATTGCCTATTCCTTTTGTGGTATGAATATTACTTGCCACTTATCAACCTTTAGTCCGCATATTGTCTTGCTGCATATGAACATTCACTGTTTCAGTAACTGAGAAATCGCAATTGGTGCTGAACATCTTGCAATCATTGGAAACACCTTCACTTTTGATGTTATGGTGGAGGAAAAGTCATTGATGAATCCCAACCTGAAAATGGTTGGGGATTAGGGCACTACCCTAAGAAACATCTGCAAAGATGTCGCAGAGCTGAGATGATTAATCAACAACAACCATGTTCCTTTCTGCTGGGTATGACTTCAACCAATCATACAAAGTCAATGTTTACTTTTCATGTAACAAACTGAAGACAATTAGGACAATTGACAAACACAGATTTTGTTTCATATCTCAAATAAATTGTGTCCTCAAGTGGATACATAACATAAATACATGTCCCTGTGGGTTGCTCATTTCATATGCCAGTAAACCAAATTATTAGGTACTTCATCTGCACTTCTCTCAACAGCATGATAATACTTTCTAATAACACTTATATAGTGTATTGGTCTAGGGGAGCTAAGAGAGCTTGTAAAATAGGGTGGAGTTACAGATTAATTTAAAACCTTACCCTGATGGAGACAGATCAAAAGGAAGTACGTCAGTGAAAAAAGGTTTCTACTGAGTCTTGACATTATCCTTCGAATTATTACAATAAAAATATTGGATGAGATTAAATACTATTACATTGCTTACTGTACACATCATAAGAAAATACTTGAATGAATTGTTGGGCCCAGCAGTTTATGTAATGTATTGAAGAAATTTTGCTGTAAGGTGGAATGGTGACACAGCAGCATGTCAGGTATAACTGAACATCAGATGAACAATATGAGAGTTATAAATTAAGCACTTTGTGCCTCATTAAGGTGTACAATGTACTGCTTGTTCCTATCAAATACAGTCACAGCATGGCTAGATTTAGCACTCGAACAATGTGCCTCAGAATAGCACTACAAAGTAGAGATATCAGAGCCATATAGTGACTTGATTTAGATTATCTAAACTCACTTTAATCACCAAGTAGATAAAACATTATTTTTTTGTTCATGGGATATAAGTATCTCTAGCTAGGCCAAAATTTTTTTGCCTATCCCTAACTTATCTGGAGGAAAGGTGGTTCTTAAACTGCTGCAGTCCAAGTTATGTAGATACACCTACAGTTCTGTTAGGAAGGGAGTTCCAACACTTTAACCCAGTAATAGTGATAGAATGGCAATTTAATCCCAAGTCGGAATGCTGTGTGACTTTGAGGGGAACTTGCAGTTAGTGGTGTTCGTTTGCATCTGTTGTCTTGTTCTTTGAGATGTTAGAGATGGCTAGTTTGGAAGGCGTTGTTTGGAAGAGGAGCCTGGTTGAGTTGCTGTACTGTATTTGCAGTTTGTACACATTGTTAAAAAAATGCATTGGTGGTGAAGGAAATTAATATTGAAGGTGGTTGATGGCTGCCATTCAATCGGGTTGCTTCACTCTGGCTGGTATCAAGCTTCTTGAATGTTGTTGGAGATGCGTACATCCAAGTAAACAGAGTGTTCTGTTATTGTTGAGTATGTTAGCACTGTTGACAACCTTTTCCATCACTTTGCTGATGACTAAGAATAAACTGATGGAACAGTTTTTGGCCAGGATGGATTTGTCTTGCATTTTGTAGACATGACATACCTTGGTAATTTTCCATATTGCAGGGTGGATGCCCGTGTTGTGGGTGCCTAAGGGCTAGCTCATTCTGAAACCACAAATCTTCAGTACTACTGCTGGGATGTTCTCAAAGCCCACAAACGTTGCAGTATTCAATGTCTTCATTCTTGTCTTGATATCACATGAAGTGAATTGAATGAATTGGAGACTATCATTTATGGTACTGGACATGTCAGAAGGAGGCTGAGATGGATTGTTCACTTTTGGCTGAACTTGGATGTCAGTGCTACAGCCTTGTCTTTTGCAGTGATATACTGGACTACCCTATCACAGAAGATGGGATATTAATTGAGCCACCTCCTCCTGTTAGTTGTTTAATTGTCCACTGCCATTCATGAGTGGATATTGTATACAGTTACTGGAAGGATCTTGAACAGCACTGATGTACTGAGGGATCTTGGGATTCAAGTTCATAGTTCCCTGAAAGTGGTGATGCAAGTAGATATGGTGGTAAAGAAGGCATACAGCCTGCTTGCCTTTATTGGTCGTGGAATCGATTACAGGAGTCACACTGTCATGTTGCAGCTTTATAAGAATTTGGTCAGGCCATACTTAGAGTATTGTGTTCAATTAAAGATGCCACATTACAGGAAGGATGTGGAGGCTCTGGAGAGGGCACAGAAGAGGTTTACTGGATTAGAGGGTATGAACTATAAGGAGAGGCTATAAACACTTGGGTTGTTTTTTCTGGAGCGGCGGAGGCTGAGGGGAGACTTGATAGAAGTTTATAAAATTATGAGATGAATAAGTAGGGTTGATGATCAGAATCTTTTTCCCAGAGGTGAAATGTCTAAAACTAAGGGGCATGCATTTAAGGTGAGAGGGGAAAGTTCAAAGGAGATGTGAGGGGCAAGTTTTTTTTGAGAGTGGTAGGTGTTTGAAAAATGCTGTCTGGTTTGGTGGTAGAGGCAGATATGATAAGAGTGTTTGAGAGACTTTTAGATAGGCACATGAATATTTATGGATTGGAGGGATATGGACCAATGGCAGGCGGAAGGGATTAGTTTGGTTTGGCGTCATGTTTGGCAGAACATCATGGCCGAAGGGCTGTTCCTGTGCTGTACAGTTCTATGTTCGATTACCTCCAGCAGCTCCTTTATGCCAAAGCCAAATGAACACTTTCTTGGGCCACCTTACATAAGGTCAGGATTGATTATGTGCATGGGCATGGGTATTGTCAGGCTGAAAGGAAATCTTACCGTAGTAACTGCCTGCTAGATCCTGTGAGGTTCTTGGTGTAGTGCTGTTGTCTCAACATACACAGAATTGAATGGAAGCCTTGTTTGGGGCCTTGTCCAGGTGCAACACTACCCCTTGTAAGGTCATAAACTGAAGATTCTCGGAGAAGGATGACAGAAGATGTCCTCTTACTTAGTCTGTGTTCTTTCTCTTACTGTTGACACAGATCTGCTGCAAGTTAAGAAAGAATGGCAGAGGCTAGTTCTGTAGTTGTAAAACTGCAAAGGATCCTCCACAGAACACAGCTCAGCCAATTCAGTTTGCAACAAAGCAGACACCATTGCTCCTTGCATATCATTCAGAGGAAGAAGCAGTAGAGCAAGATCAACCACAGAGGAAGAGAGCTCTGATACAGAACACGATTTACTCAGTTTGGTGCAGCTATCTGAAAATGACCGAGAGCCAGTGCAGCAAGAAATAAAGGATGACTCACAATACCATTTTACACCTGTGCCAGCTGCTATGTGAGGTCCTGTACTTACAAGAACTGGGTGGCAATCCCATCCCAGAAACCCTAAAGATAACGGCTGCTCTTAATTTCTTTGCCAGAGGATCACTTCAGGAAGATACTGAGGACTTCTATGGTATTTAACAGCCCATAACTCATAAATGTATCCAAGATATCACTGATGCTGTCTTCACAAGAGCTCACCTATTCGTCTTGTTCCCCATTGACGCCATTTGTCAAATAATGAGGGCACTAAGATTCCTGCCATTGTTTGTAATCTGCAGAGGCAGAGGGCAATTCAATTGTACTCAATGTACTACCTACTTGGGAACATGTGCTGGTTCTTGAAACCTCACCACTCCCAAGGTTGCCACAAGGTTAATGATTTAATCAAAGTCTGCATTGTTCCCAATTTATTTGTCTAATGGAACTAGGTTAACAGAAAACACTGACCAGGTTCTTGCATTTAATAACGGCTGCTTTTCATTATGAATAAATAAACAGTAGTCACAAGTATACAAAACTACGATCGATCAACATATACCTCTACTCGATTCAACTCTAACCCTCTTTTAAACCCCTACACATTCATATTGACAGACAGACAAGAAAAAAATTGGTATCACAGGTAGAGGGAAGAAAAACAAGGAAGAGTTCAATAGCACCAGTCCACAGGATTCGATGAGATGTTCCTTTTGCTTGCCATGACCTCCTGTTCTTTCATCTCTTTTTTTCCAGGTTTTTCACTTCTTTTAAAGAGGCACAGGGTGATTGTTACAGTAATTATAAAGTTTCTTACTTACTGGTTAAAGATGCACCTTACAGCAACAGGTGGGAGAAAGTGAATGGCTTTCTTCAGGCTTCAGGTACTTTTACTAAAGAGAGAGGGCACACAGAATTTGATCTTTCAGCAATCTAGATGCTTCTTATCATCTATTGTAAACATCCAAGCTGTCGTCATTCGAATGACTTCCAGCATCTACTGCTGGTCATTGACACAAACCAATCAACAATCTGTTGCCAGCGAAATGAAATGATTGATTGAAGTAGGAAGAACAAGAAAAAAACAATCTAAAAACTCTAAAGAGGGCACAGAAGTGGAACAACTTGGGTATATTTGCGCAAGGATTATCAAAGGTCGCAGGGCAGATTAAGAAGGCAGTTATCAAGGCATTCATGGTATTGGGCCTAATAAATAAAAATATAGAATATGAAAGCAAGTTACACTGAACATTTATAAAACACTGGTTTATTCCCAGCTCGGGTTTTTTGTCCAGTTCTAGGCATTGCATGTTTGGAAGGCTGTGAAGGCATCGGAGGGGTGCAGCAAAAATTCACGACAAGATTGGTTAAAAGGCCTTAGTTACATGGATAATTTGGCAAAATTGGGGTGCTTGAGAATATGGCAGAGACAGAGTCAATTTGGCTTTCAAAAAGGAATTGGATAATTATTTGAAAAGGAGAGATTTGCAGATCTATGAGGAAAAGGCTGGAAAGAGAAGCGAGTTGAATCATGCTTGGAGAAGTTCTGCACAAACTTTCCCAAAGGAATGATCTCCTTCTGTAATGTATTCACTCTGATTCTATAGTTGCTGCACTACTATCCAACTGACAAAACATTATTCAGCACATCAATGATTAAACCTGTTCAATATCATGTAGTGCATTTAATCAAAGAACCATTAGGAGATAGTCTTTGGTTCCTTTTATCATGATTTTTAAAATCAATCTGTTCAGATGTGTTATGGCACACCAAAGTGTTAATTGCTATTTTTAAAATAGGACAACAAGAAAATCAAATCAAGGTGGAAGATGCTTATACTTCTGAATTTGTTCTGTGCTTTAGTTGCAAAGGAAACCGCATCTGTAATAATATTTCTTTACCACTTCTTGAATAACTAAATTACCACTGAACCACTTGTTAGCTGGCAAGCATTTGTTCATTATTCCATGGAGGAAATGAAGAAAAGACAGCCCAATGTGAAATACAGATCACTGGGGTATGAAGGAAGCAAAGGAGATGGATTCTGGGAGGAAATGAAGTGTAGGGCAGAGATACTGCTAACTGTATGTCCACTGTTGCGCTCCATACCTATAAAGATGGATTAACAGGTTTGTGCACAGTTGTGTAAGATAATGGTGCTGAAAAATTATGAGGATAAAGAGGGAATAGGGCTGAATTTGATTTATGATTGCATTTCGTCTCTTAATTCCAAGATAGTGGGGTATTATTTGATTTATTCCTTTTTTTTCCTTCATCATGCCCTTTAATAAAGGTAGACCAAAAGGTATTCCCCAAACCCTGATTTTTCAATTCTTATTTTTGACATGAAGCTACAGCAACAACATTTAAGATGAAATCAAAGATAGGGTTTATTAACAAAACACAGGGAAATTTCTTCACTACTTCATCCCACGCACATACACACACAGAGGAAATTAAGGAAGTCATGAGAGGAGATGGGTTAGAAACTACAAGTTTTGATAAATACAGAGGTTTTAAAAATAATTTCATGTGAGTCACAACTTCCTGGAGACCAGTGTCCAATAATAGTTTCCTTGGTCAACGAACCAGCAGGGGTCTCCTTCTGGCCTAGCAGGTAGTGTCCATTTTATCAGAGAGCAACTTGAGGACATGGAGATCCAGGGCAGGCTGCAAACTCAGTCTGGAATCCTGTTTTCCCTTTGATGGTCAATCAGCAACTGACCTAGAATCCCAAAAAGGTGTACTTGAAATTCAACAAATTCCATTTTCAGTCATGTGCCAAAGAGAAGCATTTTGGCTGCTGATGGCCCACCTCAGTGGGCTAGTGGTAGGTTGTTAAACTAACACAACAGGTCTGCCTTATCCATTAAAATTTACATTATGTGGTGATGAGGTAATTGTAAAAGCCTTTGTGCTCATTGATGTTTTTCTCGCTGGTCTCGGCTGGCTAGAAGCAGATAACTCATCTCCAAGCCCTTTGTGTCAACTTTAACTGGTATATGTAAACAAAATAGAGACTACAGGAACTTCTACAAATATGATCATGTGGTCAGCCTTAATCATTTGTAAAGTCCAGAAAGTTGGTCCATTTTTAAAAGAAACAAATTTAAACATAGAAATACATAAAATAATGCAACTTTCTTTGGGATTTCTGTCATACCTTTGGCCATGACAAGCACATGATGTTCTTATTCTATTGAGCTTCACCCATTCTACTGATGTCATACACAATCTTTGGGTAATATGAGTAGTTCTGTTGTAACTTTTGGAGTGGACAGATGTATCAGTACCAGTGCTGAGGTCTTAGTAATTGTGCCTGATCCAATTTAGTTGTACTAATTGATATCATGCAATAAACTTTCTTATTATCTAAGAACAGTGCCTCTTCCACAGATACACTATGGTGGTGTACTCTCTACCAGTAATTACTAGATAGATCCAAGACAAAGAAAAGACAAATGCAGCCTCATCAACATCCCTTATAGTTGTAGCAAAACTTACCCATTTTTAAACTCCAATCACCTAGCAACAATGACCAAAATTCCATTTGTCTTCATAATTACTTGCTGTACCTGTATGCTAACGTCTTGAATTCCATGCACAAGAACACCCATATCTCTTTGTTATGCACTTTTAGGAATCTCCCTGCATTTAAGTACTAGTCTGTCATTTTATTTGTCCTGCCAAAGTGCATGATCTCACTTTTTCCTATACTTGCCAACTTTTTTTTCCAACTCAACTGATTTATATCTTGTTGCAGAATCCTGATACCCTCATCACAACATGTCTTCCCACCTATTTTTAATAACATCAGAAGATATCAATACATTACACTCTGCCCCTCTTCCAAGTCATTAGATAGATCGTAAATAATTGATGCCTTGGGTCTTTTTGTGGCACTCCACATATTTCCAACCTGAAAAAAAACCCATTACTCCCAACTGTCTGTCTTCTGTGTGTTAACCAATCATCAATCTATACTAATACATGCAATCTTTGGCAATAACCTTTCTTATTGGATGCCTGCTGGGAATCCAGTTTACTGCATCTACCAATTTCCTTTATCAACTTTGCTTTGTACACTGAGTACATTTGCCAAATATAATATATTTCACAAAACCATGTTAACTCTGTTTGATTTTGTTAAGTTTCTGAAATGTCCTACTATTTCATGTTTAATGAGGGACTCCAGCATTTTCCCAACAACAGACATCAGGCTAACTGGCCTACAGTTTCCTGTTTTCTGTCTCCTTCCCTTCTTGAAGGGAGGTGTCACTTGAGTAATTTTCCAATCTGCTGGAACTGCCCTGAAATCCAATGAATTTGGAATAGTTCACTGAATGCTACACTGTCTTGGGACCACCTCCCACCAAATCTCATGCTCTCCTGCTCTCACTATAACCTGTAACATCTTCCTTCACTTGCTGTCACCCACTGCAAATCCTGACAGCACTGACCTTGCATGCCCTTTGTTGCCTATTCACTTACTCAGGGTACTTCCCCACCAGCACCAAAAATAACAACTGTGCCAACCACTCATTTCCTTTAATACCTGCCTTTCTCTTATTCCAGGAGCATGGTACCCATGTTGGAGCAAGCAGCAAGATCAAGTTGCCAGTTACCTGAAATGATTTCTACATTGAGAATTCTCATTGTCTAGCTTGTTTGGCAACTTTGGTAAGGATGGAATGCTGATTATTAATTAGATGAGTTGATCTACTAACAAGGCACTTAACAAGTTATAATCCTCCTTAATTGGCAACTTGTCATTGCTGAGCAAGAAACTCACCTTGCTCGTTGGTAAAAGCATAAAAGATGAAATGAAGAACTCTTGATGTGGAGATAGGCCTTGTCTTGTCCAATTTTGCTGAAATACCATCAAGATCACATTCTATGTCAACAGTCAATGAGAGTTTAGCCAAATTGCCTCATACCAAACATTATGTCAACAATGGATTCTGGCATGTGCCACTAAATTATCAATCAAGACTGCTTATGATATTTATCACTCCATTTGGGAGATTTTGTTTCAGCAGACTTCCACTCAGGATCACTTCAGCTGGGGAAATTTTACAAAGTAGAATGTCCAATGTATTATAAAGTTTAGGAGGGTTCTTACACCAGATGTATGACAAATTGACGCATGGAGAGATCATTAGGGAACCTGCAGCATTTTGTAAATTAATTGGGTGTCGCTGGCTGGGCCAGCATTTATTGCCTATTCTAGTTGCCCTTGAGAAGGTAGTGGTGAGCTGCCTTCTTGAACCACAGGAGTCCACTGGCCATAGATACTCCCACAATGCTGTTGAGGAGGTGGGGAGTGGGGGAATTTCCAGGATTTTCACCCAGTGACACAGAAAATACAGTGATATATTTCCAAGTCTGGATGGTGTGTGGCTTGGCAGGTTACTTGTAGGTGGTGGTGCTCCCATGTATCTGCTGCCCTTATCCTAAATGATAGTGGCCATGAGATTGACAGATGTTAAGAAGTCTTGATGATTTTAAAACACCTACAGTCTGAAGGTCTTCAAACTGCATCCAAATGATTCTCTTAAGAGTCAGTTCTTCGTCATACAATAAATCTGACAAAGATCCATCAGCAATTCTGACAACCAGTTTGGTTCTTTTAACACTTTACGTCACCATAGTCACATTTTTTCTGCTAATCACTGATTAAATTATCCATGGATTCTCTGGATGCTGAACTCTTCTATTATATCCTGCTCTTACAAGAATTTTATTTCTGCTGAAATTAAAGTAGTTGTCAAGGGCTATCAGTACATTTTCAAAAATGTTCATTGTTTCCTTAACTGTTGGCAAGGTATAAGTTCATCTGTTTTACTTCCAATTGTAAGGAGAACTCTACTTATTTGTCAGATTCTGATTTAAAATCAAATTTGGAAGCTAGTCTGTATTTTATATATTATTTTCTCCAAAATGTCTGATTCTGCATTTTATTTGGTCCATTTCTGGAAATAAATCATCATGACAATATTATTTCTGTTGTAATGTTTGCCTAATTTGACATTTTTAACGTTCAAAATCAATGCTGTTGCTTTATGCTGTTGTACTGGAGATTCCCACATTTAGCGACTAATTTCCCTGGAGAATCGGAGGCTGAGGTGACCTTATAGAGGTTTATAAAAACATGACGAGCATGAATAGAGTAAATAGTCAAGGGCCTTTCCCTGGGGTTGGAAAGTGCAAAACTAGAGGCCATAGGTTTAAGGTGAGAAGGGAACGATTTAAAAGGGATCTAAGGGATAACGTTTTCACGCAGAGGGTGGTGTGTGTATTGAATGAGGAAATAGTGGAGGCTGATACAATTACAACATTTAAAAGGCATCTGGATGGATATATGAGTAGGAAGGGTTTAGAGGGATATGGGCCAAGTGCTGGCAAATGGGACTAGATTTATCTAGGATATCTGGTCAGCACGGACGAGTTAGAGCAAAGTGTCTGTTTCTGTGCTGTATATCTCTACTACTCCATAACATGGCCGAATCTGTCTTTCTCATGGCTTCACTGGGTGAATCTTGCTATTTGCAGCCTTCATTAATGATTTCTGTTTCCATAAAGGCTTTACTGAATGAATACACTTTAATCACTGTTTTACTAAATTATTCCTGCTATTTACAGCTTAAAGCGATTCTCTCACGGAAGGTTCTTGCTGTAATATTCAACATTTCTTTCAGTTTTCCTGCAAGATTCACACATCCTGTGGTTTAAACAAGTGGTTTTAATGAAGGATCTCCTGCCTTTCAAGTCTCTTACCTTCCCTCTTCCATTAAACCAAGGCCACTTAGCTATCTAACTTGTCTCCTTTTTCAGTTTCATTCTGTCTTTGCGATGTCCCCAAGTCTGCAACCTTGGTTTAACTTGCCCATATGGCTCTTGATTTCCTTTTCTGTAGGAGTTATGAAGGTATAAGGGGTACTGTACCTTTAAGAGAGTTAAAAGCTAGCAGAACTACCTGACAGCATCAAGTGTTCTGGACAAGATATAATGTAACCTTTTGGTCCAGCAACTAGAGTAGCTAGTAGCAACTAGAGTGGTTGCCTGGAGACAAAAACACATTCAAATTAGGCCAATCAGTTTAAATTATACCCCCCAAAAAACCTCCAATCAAGTTTGAATTTTGAATATTGACAATATTAAAAATCCGATGTTTTGAGGTTATATGACCATGAAACATTGAACAGTTGAGGGAGAACTGCCAAAAGACCAACAGATGTAGGCTGCCAGTCAGAACTCTCTGAGAGATACCTGTCAAAAGAAGGAGTTTGCACAGAGAAAAAAACATCGACTCAAACCTGGAGAGAAAATCTACAGAGGAAGATATGACAGCTGGCTGGTTTTGAAATTTGAATTTTTTTGGTAAATCTTACTCAGGGGTTTTATTGGACTAGTATTATAGAACAGTAAGTAAAAGATAGAGAAAGGAGTTGTATATAATTGTTAGTTAATTATTCTCTGTTATACTTTATTTCTTAAAGTTCTTAATTTTTACTTTAAATAGTTCTTTGCCTTTCGAATTTTCACAGATTACTGCATAGGATAAATCTTTTCTGTTTCTTGGTTTAAAGTTAACAGAGGGGTTTTAACCTGTGTCATAACTGTTTGGGGGCTTGTCTGGCATTTGAATGGTTTGGGAGCATTTGTGCTAATTTGAACGCTTTGCGTCTTGGATTTAAGATTTTAACTGGTTAGACAGATTTGAATCGATTTTGGGTATGAAAAATTCCAGCAGATTTAAACACTTGCAGGTTAATGCCCTAGACCTTTAAATAAAACATAGGTGAGACAATTTATTTAATTTCAGTGACTTGTAGTTGATTAAATTAAAAGTGAGAGAAATGGCTCTTAAAATTGCTAAAGAGGTTCTTGGATTTGAAGATGATTCTCAAATTTGCAAAGAACGTTTAGAAGGAAAGAAACAGGTCATACTTTTAGAATTAGCGAAGAAATTAGATTTGGGTTTAACCAAGGACAAAAGTAAAGCTAAAATTGTAAGCGCATTACTCAAACACTTAGATGTGTCAGAGAAACAGACAAGTGCAGTAGAGGTTGAAAAACTTAAATTACAATTGAAGAAAATGGAGTTAGAGATAAACTAGAGAGAGAAAAAGGGGAGAAAGAGAGTAAAAAGAGAGAGAGAGAGGGGAAAAGAGAGAGACAATTCTTAGCTGAGCAAAGAGAGAGAGAAAGAGAGAGAGAAGAAAGGGAGAGACAAAAAGAGAGAATTTGAACTTGAGTAGTTGCAACTTAGTCAGCAAAGTCAGGTTAACAGAATGGAGATTAAAAAGAAGGTAGTGATATATACAAATATGTCAAAACTCTGCCACATTTTGATAAGGAAGATGTTGAAGCCTTCTTTATTTCATTTGAAATATTGATTAGGCAGATGGAGTGGTCTGAGCATTTATAGGTAATGCTAGTTCAGACGAGACTGGTAGGCAGAGCTAGTGAGGTATTTGCTGCACTGTCAGGTGAGGGGTCAAGAGATTATGAAGAGGTTAAACAGGCTATTTTAAGTGCTTATGAATTGGTACCAGAAGCATATAGACAGTAGTTCAGAAACACAAAGAAGGAACCAGGTCAGACTTATGTTGAGTTTGAAAGAATTATAGGTAGTCATTTTGATCGATAGGTGCATGCTTTAAAAATAGATAAGACTTTTGAGGCTTTACAAGAGATTATTCTGCTGGAGGAGTTTAAAAACTCACTTCCAGAGATGGTAAGAATTCACATGGAGGAACAGAAAGTTCAGGAAGTGAGAAGGGCAGAAGAAATGGCATATTTGTGCATAAGACAAACCTTTGGCCAGAATTTCATCCTGTGAGGGATAGAAGTTGGGAGAAGGGGAGATCCTACACTATGAAACCATGAGCAGAGAACACTGGTAAGAATTGACCACAGAATAAAAAATAAGTCTAAGAGGGTGGAAAGGAGGTGAAAGGCCTCAGGTGTATCCACTGTGGTAAAGTGGGACACGTAAAGTCACAGTGCTGGTCATTAAAGAAAGGCGCTGTGGGAAAGGATGTGGTAAAAAAAAAGCCAAGCCAGTGGCATTAGTGAAGGTAGTAAAAGAGATGCCAATAAGAGGCAAGGAGCTGCAGGAGAGTGCACAGCCTAGGCAGGGGCTGGGAATGGAGTTAGTACCTGATCTCCACAAAGCATTCACCTGCATGGGTAAAGTTTACTCAGAAAGGACAGGGGGAGAAGGACACATGGTTATAATTTTGAGAGATACAGGATCTAACCTATTGCTGATAGTAATGGATGAGTGAATATGCACTCTTTCTGATCTGTTACCCGAGAGTGTGGTAATTTGTGGGATAGACGGACAGAAATTTAGCGTTCCCCTATGTAAGATCAGGTTGGAATGCCAACTCAAGACTGGGGAAGTTACAGTGGGAGTGATTGACAGAGTGTCAGTTCCAGGAATTTAGTTTGTTCTTGGGAATGATTTGGCAGGATCCAAGGTGGGAGTGACACTCCTTGTTGTGGACAAGCCCAACGAAGACCAAGAAACTGAGGAGTTATAACAGAAATATCCTGGTATTTTTCCAGACCGTGTGGTAACCAGATCCTACTATCTTAAGTCATAGCACGAAGCAAAAAGTAAAGAGAAAGATGAAGGAGTTGAGCTTCAGTTAGCGGATACCCTGTCTACATAATGGTGCAGGAAAAAGCTGAACAGGTAGAGGGTCAGAGAAAAGTGTTTAGTTCTGAAAGGCTAAGGGATTTGCAACAGCAAGACAAGATGATAAAAGATATATATGTGGATGTGTACTCCAAAAAGGAGACAGCAAATATTCCGGCGGGTTATTATCTGAAAGATGGAATCCTAAAATGGAAATGGAGACCACAGCAGGTTAGTGTGGAGGAGAAATGAGCTCAGAAGGTGTTATGGGTAGCACATGAACTACCTTTAGAAGGTCACCTAGGGGTATGAAAGACTCAGGATAAGGTACAAAAACATTTTTATCAGCTTGGAATGCACAAGGATGTGGTTAATTTGCTGAACGTGTCATACATGCCAAATGGTAGGTAAGATACAAGCGGTAATAGAACCAGCACCTCTGTTGCCAATTCCCCCATTTGAAGAACCTTTCACGCGGTTTACAATTGATTGTGTAGATCCCCTCCTGAGAACTAAAATTGGGAATCAGTACTTGTTAACCATAAAGATGTGTCAACCAGATTTCCAGAGGCAATTTCATTATGGAGTATCAAGGCAAAAAAGGGTGGTAGAGGAGTTAGTAGCTTCCTTCACATGGTATGGGCTATGCAGAGAGATTCAGTTAGACCAAGGGTTACATTTTACTGCTAGGCTGTTTAAGGAGGTTATGGATAACTTAGGTATCCAGCACTTCAAATCCAGTGCGTATCATCCTGAATCCCAGGGAGCTTTAGAAAGGTGGCATCAGACCTTGAAGTCCATTTTGAGAGCATAATGTCAGGGTTACCCAAATGATTGGGATAAAGGTATCCCATTTGTATTGTTTGCCATTAGAGATGCCCCAAACTAATCTACTCAGTTCACTCCCTTTGAGTTAATATTTGGGCATGAAGTGAAAGGTCCTTTGAAATTAATTAAAGAAAAATTGCCAGGATCAAAGTTAGAGATCTCACACTTCAATTATGTATCTGAGGTGAGGGAGAGATGAAATCGAGTAGGTGAGTTAGCTAAACAGCACCTAAACAGGGCACAGTATGGAATGAAACAGGTGGCAGATAAAAGCTTTGAGACTTGGACATTTCCCCATGGGGATGACATGTTAGTAACATTAACAGTGATAGGAGATCCCTTCAAAGCCAGGTTTAATAGTTCCTATCAAATTGAGAAAAAGTTGATTCAGGTGAATTATCTAGTAAAAATGCCAGATCGAGAAAAGGGTATCGGCTATGTCATGTGAACACGTTGAAACATGTTAGTTACTGCTGCGCAGAATGAGGAATCAGATCCAGATGATGTGGATTTTAATGTGCCTCAAAATAAATTTAGAAATGAAGAAGTCCTTGAGGAGTGGGATAGGTTAGTAAGCTATCTGTTTCAGGAGCATAGAATGCAGTTGAAAGATTTGTTACTGCAGTATAGGGACATATGTAATAATCAGTTGGGGTGGACTAATGCTATTGTACATGAATAGACATAGGGGATCCTGCTCCGATAAAACAAAACCCCTATTGGCTTAATCCTTTCAAAGCCAGACAGGTCCAGATGGAGGTGGAGGCCATGCTCAATGAGGACATCATCAAACCAAGCCAGAGTGAGTGGAGTTCGCCGATCGTCTTAGTTCCCAAATTGGATGGGACTCAACAATTCTGTGTGGATTATGGAAGGTCATGCCGTTACAAAGTCGGACTCATATCCAATTCCTAGATTGGAGGACTGTATCGAGAAAGTCAGACAAGCCAGTTACATCACCAAGTTGGACTTAATGCTTGGTTACTGGCAGGTACCTTTATCAGAGAAGGTGAAAGAAATTTCTGTGTTTGTAACACCAAATGGGCTATATCAGTTTAAGGTGATGCTCTTTGGAATGAAGAACGCACCTGCCACATTCCAAAGACTCATGAACAGAGTTGTGGCTGGATTAACAAACTGTGCAGTCTGTTTGGACGATGTAGTGATCTTTAGTAAGTCCTGAAAAGATCACATGGTACAGTTGGCAGAGCTCTTTGAATGACTGCGAGAAGCAAAATTGGTGATAAACTTAAATAAAAATGTAAGGAATAAAACTTAAATAAAATAGGAATTTCCACAACCAACCTTGAAGAAAGAGGTGCTTCAATTCTTAGGACTCAGCAGATTCTATCGGAAGTTTGTTCCAAACTTCAGCAGTCTAGTGGCACCATTAGCCGATTTGCTGAAGAAGAACACAAAGTTTGGGTGGACAAAACAATGGCAGGAGGCATTTGACCATTTGAAATCGATATTAACCACCAAACCTGTTTTAGCTACACCAAACTTTTCAAAACCTTTTAAAGTCGCCATCGATGTTAGTGACATAGGAGTTGGAGCTGTACTCCTACAGGAAGATGAGGATGGGATTGAACTGTCAGTTGGTTACTTTTCAAAGAAGATCAACATCCACCAGAGGAAATATTCCACTATTGAGAAAGAACTATTGAGTTTGGTACTGACCTTACAACATTTTAATGTGAATGTCATGAACAATATGTCGGACACACTTGCATACACGGATCGCAGTCATCTTACATTCTTAGAACACTTTAAAGACAAGAATATGAGTCTATTTCATTGGAGTCTTATGTTACAGACTTTTAATTTAAAAAACATACATATTGCGGATCGTAAGAATGTAATCGCAGATGTGTTATCGTGGATTTAACTGATAAAGTATAGATGAGTTTTGTACTTATTTAATGTTATATACATATATACAGTTATATAGGAAGAAGTTAAAGTGAACAGATTAAGGTCATCGGTATGTGAGGGTAATGTGTTTAAACAATAGAAGAAAAAAATGAAGCTGTCTTTTCATTATGATGGTTCATTTTTTCTGAAGGGGGTAGGTGTTACGAAGATGTGGGTGTACTGTACCTTTAAGAAAGTTAAAAGCTAGCAGAACTACCTGACAGCACTAAGTGTTCTCAATAAGATACAATGTAACATGTGGTCTAGCAGCCAGGGTAGCTGGTTGCCTGGAGATAAAAACAGATTCGAATTAGTTTAAAGTATACCCCCCAAAAAACCAAACTCCAATCAAGTCTGAGTTCAGTAAACTGACGATATTTAAAAGCCACTGACACAATCTGATGCTTTGGGGGTATAAGACTGGGAAAAATTGAACAGTTGAGGGAGAACTGCCAAAAGACAACCACCTGATGCGGTGCTCCGAAAGCTAGTGCTTCTAATTAAATCTGTTGGACTATAACCTGGTGTTGTGTGATTTTTAACTTTGTACACCCCAGTCCAACACCGGCATCTCCAAATCATGAGTTGTATATAGTTATTAGTTAATTGTTCTCTGTTATACTTTATTTTAAAAAGTTGTTAATTTTTACTTTAAATAGATCTTGGCCTCTCGAATTTTCACAGATTACTGCATGGGATAAATCTTTTCTGTGTTGCTAGTTTAAAATTAACAGACGGGGCTTTCCCCATGCCATAACAGTACTTCGTGATACACCCAATGTGATGGCAATGTCAATCTGAGGTAGAAGCGCTTCCCTTTTATTTTCCCAGCCTACAATACTGCACTGCTTTTTTATGGCAATCAAACTTTATTCATGGAGTCACTGATATCCATTTGTTTTCTGGCTGAACCCTGACTCAGGACTGTTCCTACAGACTATTATCACATGATGCAGTCTGTATCAGCTTTGGAGAACTAATTCCTTTTTTCCAGACAGTTCAAAATCCTCTGATGCAGTGTGCCTCTTACCAGGTTTGAAATGCTTTTACCATTGATTGTAGAGTCTTCTTTGTTGAATCTTGCCACAAAAGGTTTTTTTTGGAAGGTCCTTAAAGATTCATCTCTTCCTTGCTGCTGACTGCATGAACAGATGACTAAAAGCTGAGTCTGAAGATGCTCATAAACCTTGTCAGTATGCTGTATATGACAGCCAAGTAAAATCTGCCCTGTTGATCACCTTGTTGTACATGCAGTCAAATTAAGTTTGCACCTCACCATGTGGTATGTTTGCGGCCACCATTTTCTTTAGTGCTGTAATCTACACAACCTGCTTGATTCAGTGTGGTAGAGGAAAATTACTGACTGCTCTAACTAAAAGATGGTCTGTGTTGAACAAGAGTAGTTTATTGCATGTTAAGCACGAGTTACTGGTTACATTGATAGAGAACGTAGAACAGTACAGCACAGGAATGGGCCCTTTGGCCCACCATATATGCACCAACTCTGATGCCATTCTAATCTAATCCCATCTATCTGCACATCGTCTGTATCCCTCTATTCCCTGCCTGTTCATGTGTCTGCCTAAATGCCTCTTCAACATTGCTACTGTCTTTGCTTTTACCACCTCCTCTGGCAGAGTGTTTCATACATCTACCACCCTCTGCATAAAAAACTTACCTTGTACATTTCCCTTAAACATTTCCTTCTTACCTTAATTTTAAATTTTAAATTTTAAATTTTCAAAATACATTACCTCATACCTCTCTAGATTAAACTCTTGTATTTGACTGCAAAAAAAAATGTGACTCTTCACCCTATCCATGCCTCTTATAATTTATATACTTCTATAAGGTTGCCCCTCAGCCTCTGATGTTCCAGCAAAAACAATCCAAGTTTGTCCAAATTCTCCTTATGGCCAATGCACTCAATCCAGGCGACATCCAGTAAACCTCTTTTGCACTGTCTCCAAATTCTCCACATCTTTTCGACAGTGTGGGGACCAGAATTGCATTCAATACTTCAAATGTGGCCTAACTAAAGTCTAAGACAGTTGCAACATGCCTTCCCAACTTTTATATTCAATGTATTGACCGATGAAGGCAAACTTGCTGTTTGCATTCTTTACTTCCTTATCCACTTTTGGGGAGCTATGGACTTGGACCCTAAGATCCTTCTCTGTATCAATGCTCCTAAGGGTCCTGCCATTAATTGTATAATTTCCTCCAGTTTTTTACATTTTCAAAATACATTACCTCATACCTCTCTAGATTAAACTCCATCTGCCAATCCCCTGACCAAATTTCCAAATGATCTATATCCTGCTGTATCCTTTGAAAATCTTCCTCACCGTTCATGACTCCACCAATTTTTGTGTCATCTGCAAACTTACTAATCAGACCACCTACATTTCCACCTAAGTCATTTATATACAATATGCACAACAGAGGTTCCAGCACTGATCTTTGCAGAACCCCACTGGTCACACACCTCCAATCTGAGAAACACTCCTGCACAGCTATCCTCACTCTTCCAAGACCAAGCCAATTTTGTATCTAATTTGCGACTTCACCTTCTGGACCAGACGACCATGAAGGTCCTTGTCAAATGCTTTTTTAGTTACAATTGACATTGCAACAAAGCCCAAACAATGATGGATGTTTGGTCCTACTGTTTGAGATCCTAAGCTGTTCTGCCTACAAGTCCAAATGACATCATCAGAGTGGATGGTGCTTAAAGCATGCCACAGTATTAAACCTTTCAGACTCCTACACCCTTATACACCAAACTGGTTTAGATTTTTCTCTTTCCTTGATTTATAGTTCTTTCAATTCTAGTGAGACTTTCTGAACAATTACTACTTCATGACTTGTATCACTTCAAAAATTTCATGGCTAGGAATTGGAATGGTCTGCCTGAGAAGTGGGGAAAACAATTCCATCAGAGAATTCAAAAGGAACTTGGATAATTATCTGAGAAGAAAATGTTTACTGGACTAAGGGGAAAATGCAGGGGTGTGGGACTTGATAAGTAGCGCTAGTAGCTAGTATAGACATGGCAAACTGAATGGCCTCCTTCTGTAAATCATTCTATGGTTCAATCAGCAACGGAAGCCATCAAAATCACTCCTTCTCCTTTCGAGGATGGGACAGTGCTTCAAAATCTTACAGTTTTCATTTATCCATCATTTTTAACAGAATCACTTCGGGCCATCCACTTATCTCTCCTTCACTCTTCCTGGTATTCATTTTTTAACCAAAGGAATCATAATTGAATGGTTATTATTCTCTGGTGATTATTTATGGTGTCCATTATTTTCAAAGAATTATACCTTTTCATTATCTGTGTGCTCATTCCAGCTATCCATTATTTATTGCTGAAACTTGAATCTTGAAGTGAAATGTGCTTCAAATAAAACAGCGCAAATGAAAGTTTGATCGTACTCTTCTCAAACACAAAAGGCTATGCCAAAGCTGTTGGAGCTAGTTATTACAGAAGATGTATAAGTCAAAGCAACAGAATTGTTTTCTGATTTAACTGTGAAAATCATTAAAGTCAAAATTCAAATGACAAAGAATAATTTTAGAAATTGATTTTAAAATATGGTGTAAGTAAGATTTAAAAATGTAGCTCAATGGAAATACATATTAGCAGGTCACTGTGAGCCATGGTGGACCAGGCATCATGGATCTCACTCAATAAAATACTTTAACTGAAAATGGGAGAATTCTGCCTCATGTTATATATATTTTAGAAGTCCAATAACGTATACACGCCAGTTTCAGCCAAAATGCATTGTTCCAGTATCAGCTGGGAAGACAGAAAGGCAGCAACAGGAGATTGGCATTGGAGGGGTGGGAGCAGGAAAGCCATTATTATCAGAAAGGACAATAGGTTCATGAACCACAGTGCAACTGCCACTCCTTCAGGCCTTCACTTTATCAATCTTAAAGATCCATTGGAAAGTAGGTTGATGCGACATTGCAGTAATGCTTTGGAATTCTCTTTCCCAGTGTCCAGTGTAAACTTTCACTTCAGCACTCAGATTAAAGCTGTTTGTACTGCAATGAAAGCTGTAACATCTGCCACTGGGACTGATTGCATCATGGTGAGTTCTGCAGGTGTGCTGACTATGTTAGAAAGGCTGGGTTCCAAGCTCTATCTAAAATCCTTGACCTTTGTTTCTATATGTTTGTGTCCAGTACCTCACCATACACTGGTACCTCTTCTATCCAGACCTGTATAATACATGTAAAGCTGAATTTTCCCAGCCCATTGGCAACAGGTTGGAGGCATTAAGACTGGTATAATGATTCGGAAAGTCAACAGGAGCAGGACAATGCCAACTTGGCATCATGGCATATTGTCAGTTGCATAAATATAAGTGATACAACCACTTGTTGAATGGAGGATTGAAGCATTTAAGGGCTCACTTAAAGACCATTTCCCATCCCCAGTAGCACTGTGTCAGCTTTCCAGCATCAAAGCTGCCTCATCTTGTCTTCTTCCTTCACCGCATAGGTTCCAGTCTTTGTTGCCAGGGTTGGAGGGTTTGAGCTATAGGGAGGGGCTGAATAGGCTGGGGCTATTTTCCCGAGAGGTCAGAGGCTGAATAGTGACCTTATAGAAGTTTATGAAATCATGAGACGCATGCTTCGTGTGAATAGTCAAAGTCTTTTCCTCTCGGTAGGGGAGTCCAAAACTTGAGAGCATTGGTTTAAGGTGAGAGGGATAAGATTTAAAAGGGATGTAAGGGGCAACTTTTTCACACAGAGTGTGGTGTGTCTATGGTACGAACTGCCAGAGTAAGTGGTGGAAGCTGGTACAATTACAATTTAAAAGGCATCTGGATGTGTATATGAATAGGAAGGGTTTAGATGGATATGGACCAAATGCTGGCAAATGGGACTAGATTAATTGTCGGCTTGGATGAGTTGGACCGATGGGTCTGTTTCTATGCTGTACAGCTCTATGACTCTCTGACAAGGGGTGGGGGTATAAGGAGAAGAGAGAAGAAAGTGAGAAGTGTGTGCTCACTGCACTGCAGCTATTAGCCAGAAGAGATTTGACAGTTGAGGTGGACTGGGACGGGAGAAGGTGGCTTAGATATGCAAATTCTCTAATCATCAACCACTTCAGCTCTGCCAATGACTTACAGCCTCAACAGTGTTCCTTTCCGTAATGGCCATATTGCCGCCTTAATTGCTTTTAAAACTTGTAGGTGTGCTCTTAGTCCTCCAATTCCTTTCTGTTGTTTCATGCTATGCAGAAACTTTTCCTGTATTAAAGATAGATGTGCATCAATGAGTGTCCTCTAATGTGAATGTCATGGCTGAATGACTGCTAGTACTTGTGAGCTCAGAGTTGTGGGGTGAGAGTCCAAACATTGCTAAGTGCGTGAGGATGCAGAATAAAGCAAATTAATGTTGGGTTTGAGTACTGATTTTTTTTTTCTATTCATTCATAGGATGTGGGTGTTCTTATTAGGGCCAGCACTTATTGCTCATCCAAGGCTGCGCTTGAGAAGGTGGTGATGAGCTGTCCTTTTGAACTGCTGCGAACATCCCACATCTGACCTTAGGATGGAGGAAAGGCCATTGATGAAGCAGTTGAAGGTGGTTGGGCCTAGGACACTACGCTGATGAATTCCTGTAGAGATGTCCTGGAGCTGGGATGACTGACCTCCAACAATTACAACCATCTTCCTTTGTGCCAGGTATGACTTCAACCAGTGGAGAATGATTGATACAGAGCATTGTTAGGTGTGTAGCAGGGATGTAATGAATTGAACAATGGATGAGCTGGTTGTATGGTTGGTTAGATAGCATAAAATTGTGCAGTCCAGAAGGAGGCTATTCTGCCCTTCAAGTCTGCTGGCTCATTTAAGGAGAAATCCAGACAGTCCCACTTTTCCAAAATTTTGCTCACATCTCATCATTTGTTTCTCATACAGATATTCTTGCAGTTCTCTTTTGAAAGCAACTACTAAGTTTGTATCCACCGTCCTATCAGGCAGTGCATTTCAAACTTTAATCACTCAATATGTAAATAAATCTTCTCCTTGTACCACTTCTGGATCTTTTGTCAATCACCCCATGCCTGTTATTGACCTTCAGACATTGGAAATAATTTATTTGTATTTACTTTATTTGAACTATTCATAATTTTAAAGAGATTTAACAAATTTCTTCATAGCCTTTTTTGCTCCAGAACATATTCATTTTACTCTAAACCCTCAACATTGGGATAATTTTAGTAAATTTCTGTGCACTTTTTCCAAAGTCTTAAAGTATTTTTCTAAAGCATGGCATCCAGAATTTGGCGCAATGTGTCAGTTGAGGCCAAAATAGTATTTTACATAAGTTTAACCTAATCTTTACGAACCACATTGATGACCTATCCTACCAAATTTGAAAATTTGTCCACAAATACTCTCTTGGCATTGAAAGCATATGTAAGATCATTAAATCTTTTCTTGCAAAGCATCCCACGTTGTTAACCTGCATTCCTAACAATGATCACAACCTTTATATCTTCCCCTGCCTCCTGAATAGTCTGGAGGACGTCGAGTCCCAGTAAGAGTGTGGCAGCATTTTTAAAAATTTATTCATCTTGTGGGATGTGGGCATTGCTGGGTGGCCAGCATTTATTGCCTGTCCCTAGTTGCCCTTGAGAAGGTTTCCTTTCCACATCTTGCACCTCGATCTCCAATGCAGTGTTGTAACAGTTGATGCTCACCCCCTATCACATGTCGGATAGTGTGTTCAATGTATCAGAGCAAAGATGTTTCTCAAGTGACTCTCATCACTTCTTGCTGCTATAGTGTTACTCCCCTTTAAAGGATAAAGGCTACATTTAAGCAGCACTGGCCATTCAGAACATCAGGCTGCCTGGTCATGTATACAATCTAAATAACGTGGAGAGTGCTGGTTGTAGTAAGCAATCATTTAAAACAACAGGCACCAAAATTTATCCTGCCTCCTGCAACACATTGACCTTCCATGGGTTCATCATGTACTGCAATTCCCACACCCATTTTTGGAGCAGAGCCAATGTTTCCCAACGCAATCATTTCCTCACTCTTTTATGTACACACCTGTGTGAAAGTAGCACATACTGCAGTCAATAGAATGTGAAGGGTCTGCTATATCCAGACATGCCTGTAAATGGCATACTTCTAATCAGTATTGAAGCCAGGCACAAAGCCAGTAAACTATAGGAACAATTATGACTGCCGTAATTACAGGCTAGAAGTGTGGGAGGAGGAGCAAGACAAATGCTGTGGAAAATACCATCTTTCACAGTTGCAATCATTTACAAGCAGATGTGCTTGTTTTCAATCTTGCTATCAAACACAAATCATCAAATTAAATGATGTACATCCTGGTGTTACAATATTTGCCTGACTGTTCACCTGTCAATTATGTTCTTTTGGTAATGTGGGTACAAGCTTACAAGTGGTGAAAGCTGAAATGGATATAGATGATTAACTGTCTTCAAGATTGGTCATTTATTTATTACAGCAAAATTACCTTCCTTTGTCATACCCTTTAACAGGATAAATATTAAAATATTAAAATTTTAACAAAGATTATCTGAAAGCCTTAATGTGTTACAAAAAAATGTCCTCTCTTATTGCAACCCAATAAGTATTAATCTGTGAGTAGTGCTATTTCAAGCTTTTACAAGTTATATTTTGCTTGATCATTAACCTAATAAATAGAAATTTTGCCTCCTCACTCCTTTTATTCTAAGGCTGTCTGATCATAATGTTTTTTGTAATTCTCCTTTCCTATTCCAGCAGTCTCCCCATAGCTGAGATAGTAGACAAGCAACTTTCTCTCAGTTCTGTTAATACCAATAAGACCTGTGAGAGTTACTGAACAGAGGGTGGATTGAGATCAGAAGAGTATTATGTTAGGAGTGATGAGGTCATACCTTTTTTTTCTTGTAATATATGGATGAAACATAACTGCAGGCTTCCTGAATCAATAAAGCTGACTAGGACTGTGGTTATTCCAAATGGGAGAAAAGTATTTGCCCAATTATAGATTTGCATCAGCAACAGGGATTGTAAACTTATGGTGAAAACGATGCACTGATATTTAAATAGGATTTTATGCTTCTTAGGCAATCAGAGCTTGAAATATTTTTGAATCGACCTGTTCGGAAATGTTGTTACACACCTCTGGAGCAGGTGGGACTTGAACCCAAGCTCCTGGTTCAGAGGTAGGGAGGGACACTACCATTGCACCACGAAAGGCCTTAAAATCAACCTTTTGGGGACCTGAATGTTAGATCTTTCAGTCCAGCAGCAGGAACACTACCATTACACCACCAGACCCCCTTCAGCATTGGAGATTTTAAAAAATTTAACCTAATTTTCTAATCAATTTGTTCAGAGATGTTATTACACACTCCTGGAGCAAGTGGGATTTGAACCTAGGTTTCCTGGTCCACTAGCATTTCACCAGAAGAGCCCCCAGCATGAGCGATTTGCCTTTGATTTGATAATGACAGACATCTGAAGACTGTTTATGACATACATTAAGGGAAAATTACCTACACCTTGGCATGTTTATTTGCTGCCGAGCAGCGTACATCCCAAGTGGAAAGTTCGCTATGCAGAGTCCTCCCATTTTCCATCTGTAACGTGAGGTGGAGGGCATTGCACGCAGAGTCCCTTATAACCACGTATTGTGGCAGTTCACGGACTCCCAGCCCAACAGCTTATTTTGTGGAGCTGTGGAGTCCTTGTACCATGTATATATATATAGGTTGTAGGCAATTGTACCCATTTTAGTTATTTGAAAAGCATTTTTTGTTGTGTTTTTGGTTGCACTTCTGTCCTACTCACCTGATCTTTGCGCTACCGGTGTGGAAGGGTGTGGGCAAATCAGAGGAACTCCTCATGGGCCTGCTGCTGGGCCTGGCCAGGCTGGCTATAAACAGGTTCAGACAGCTGGCTGTGGAGGAAGTCATATCTGCTGACTGTCCCTGTTCTACAGTTATGTTCATGTCCAGATGTCATTAGAGAGGGAGCACATGATGTGCACTAATGCTCTTGATGCCTTTAGAGGGAGGTGGGCACAGTGGGGGATACAATGCTTTATTTGCCCCTACAATTAGAGTCATACAGCCATAGAGATGTAAAGCACGGAAACAGACCCTTTGGTCCAACTTGGACATGCAACCAGATCTCCTAACCTAATCTAGGTCCCATTTACCAGCACTTGGCCCATTTCCCTCTAAACCCTTTCTATTAATTAGATTGCTTAGTGTGGAAACAGGCCCTTCGGCCCAAAAAGTCCACACCGACCCAAACCCATTCCCCTACATTTATCCCTTCACCTAACACTACAGGCAATTTAACTTGGCCAATTCACCTAACCTGCACATTTTTGGACTGTGGGAGGAAACTGGAGCACCCAGAGGAAACCCACGCAGACACTGAGAGTATGTGCAAACTCCACACAGAGAGTCGCCTGAGGTGGGAATTGAACCCAGGTCTCTGGCGCTGTGAGGCAGCAGTGCTAACCACTGTGCCACCGTGCTGCCCACATATTCATATACCTATCCACATGCCTTTTAAATGTTGTGATTGTACCAGCTTCCACCACATCCTCTTTGATTAAGCCCTCTCCTACCCTTCCCTTCCCTTCCCCTTCCTTTCCCTTACCTCACGTTTGATGGTGTGCAATGCCTGTAATGAGATTTGTATGCAAGTATCTAATTGGCTACACAGATGACTTTCTGGTGGTGGTTAATAGATGAAAAAAAACATGGATGATTTAGCAATGGGTGAAAAAAGCCATTTAGTTGTGTGTGATAACATTTCTGGATAGAAAAACAAAAGGAAAATTGTCTCTTTGCTTTAATTTATTTGTAAGAGTTAACCCTGCATCATAGTTCTTTTGCAAACAATTCTCCTTGAGCAACTATATCAGATCCATAAATCCTTTTTCAAAATAATCTAGCCTTCTCAAAGGACTTAGGAAGGGTCCATTCTGAGGAAGGGTCACTCGATCTGAAACATTAACTCTGATTTCTCTCCACAGACGCTGCCAGACCTGCTGAGATTTTTCAGCAATTCCTGTTTTTGTTTCTCAAAAGACTTGTTTTGGAATAGAATTTGAAAGAATCTTTACAAATATGTCAAAATGTGCCTTCATTGTTTTCTGCTTTTATTGTTTTGAGAACTTGTTAAAAAATAGCACAGGGTCAGAATGTCAGTGTTTCAGCTTCTAGTATAAAATTATTTAACCTGATGGGATCTGAATTATTTCTGCAGGTCTATTCCAATTATCAGTTGGTTTCTAATTGTGTTTCACATGTAGGCTACAACTCATTGCTACTTTTCATGCACAACACCACGGGAGATCAACTAATATCTGCAGTTAAGATTTCTCTGGCTACAAGTCTTAATTCCCTTTACAATTTCGGTTACACTTTTAAGTCAATACTTACCATTGATGGTGCTTGTTATGGGAAATTTTTGATGTTAGTCAGTACTTGTCATTGTTCATTGATAAATTCATTGAATTACTCAACATGAGTTTTCAAAGAAAGAAATATCTACCAGTTTTTTTTTTCTGTTTTAGTAGAATATAAGAATAGTACTGTAGAATTGGCTTTGGCTGATCATGCCTTTGCTGGTTCTTTGGTGGAACAATCCACTTAATCACATTTCCCAAGTAACCGAAACTTAGAATGTTTAAACTCAAAAAAATACATTTTCTGCAATAATGAATATATGAATATAATTTCTCTTCGGCGAGTAGGTGTGGACTTGTTGGGCTGAAGAGCCTGTTTCCACACTGTAGGGATTAACTTCCCTGCAACATTTACTAAAACACCCGATTTTTCATTTCATGTCTTTGTTAATAATGTTTCTTAAGTCCAATGCCTTAACTTCTCTGGAAGATCAATGATTTTGGTCGAAGGCTTTAATTCATGATGGTCATTGAGGATTTTCAGACGCAGTATTCCGTTCTAAATGTGTTCATTTCAGTAATGTTACTTTCTTTAATGTGTTGCTCAGCAAATGCAAGCAAACATCAATTTTTTTTATTATTGTGGTTTCTCTGTTAATTGTTAGAAAAGAACATAAACAGATTATACATATTGCTATGACAATTTAATTTAAAAAAAACACTCTATTCTGAATCATTTTTGAAGCTAGACTACTTTCTATGTATAAATGATGTAGAAATTCCATAAACAAACTGTTGAATGGTTTAGGAAATCATTTTTGTTTGTGAAAATTTATCTTTATGGGTAATGGGGTCAGTGATAGTGCAGAAGGAATCTAAGATACAATAAATAGGCATGAAATGTGGAAGACAGTGGGATACATGGAAATGTCCTAATTCAACATAAATGACTTATGATAATTTTATTTCTGGATGTCTATGTCCAATATTTGTAAGCAGGCTTGGTGCAGATCTATATATTTTATCTCAACTATTTCAAGCGGCATTGATGTGCAAGGATGGATGAAAAAGAGAGGTCTTCTTGAAACATTTCCATGACACAACTACTCCTGAATCATTCTGAACCAGTGTCTGACTTTCTGTCTTTTTCTCCTGCTAGTCCAGTATGCCCCTTCATGGGTGAAAATGGAGCATTCAATGACAAGGCTCCTACAGAATACAACACCAGGAAGTCTGTGAACAGCTCAGAGCATGGATTAGCGGAGTCTGTCAATACCTCGACGGGGGCAGGGGGAGTTTCAGTGTGCAGTTGGGCCAAAGACAGAGAAATAAATGCTTTACAGTTGCACGGTATGTTTTAGTCTGTTAATATGATAATTTTCTTGCGCCATAACCTTATGATTTTCTGCATTACTTCAGTGGTGTGACCTGTCATTATATAACTTACTTGTCTCAGAACTGGGGATTGTTTTAGCTCAGTTAGCTGGACAGTTGGTTTGCCATGCAGTATGATGTAGCAGCATGGGTTCAAATCCTACCACTTGCTGAGGCTACCATGAAGCACTCTCCTTCTCAACCTCTCCCCTCCCCTGAGGTATGGTAGCACTCAGGTTAAATCGCTACCAGCCATCTCTCTCTAATGAGAGAGCAGTCCTATGGTCTGGTACGACTATGCCTATTTGACTTGACTTGAATGCAAAGATAGTTCTAGTTTTAAGAAATATCTTTACATTACTCTGAGAGAAATAAGAGATGCTGAAATTCAATCCGAACACAACAGGATAAAAAACTAGGTGGGAATTAATGCATAAGATGGGAAAGGACCATTCACAGTAGATTGTTGATTTTCTAGTTTATGTTTTTGTCCAGATGTAATTGCCAGACCAATTCATTGAGAATGGATCTTAGGACTTGCACCTTCCCACACCCCTCCTCATCCACCATTGATTAGTGGTTTAGAATGCAAATGATTTGGTGATGACAGGGTAACATTACACGTCATAATTTCCATCATTTTCAGATCTCCCCCAACCTGCCCCAGTGTGACTTGTGTAAAATGGAGGAAATCCTAGGTATAGTAAAATGACATGAGTCTTTGTCCCTACTTTCTGTCATTAGAGCCAGGTAACAAACATTCCTCCACACTATTGACCAGAAAGTTGAACTCTATATTTGTGGTCCATTATGTTTCATGGTAAACCAAAGACAAAAAATGCACAGGCACTCTATTGTGGAGCTTAACTAGACTATTAAACAGGAAAGGTACTTCAATCAAACAGGATTATGTCCTGTACTAAATCCCGTTGCACCCAACTAGTTCCAGTCTGTAAGACGATCCACTTCAGGATGTAATTAATATTCTGTTCATCTAAAGTCGAGAAAGTCGATTATCTATTTCAATGAGATGTAATGAATAAGTGCCCACTTAGCAGTACAGAATTGGAATATTATTGAAAAGACAAGTATTAGTCAAAATTTTTGTATTGTGATCACCAGATCAGGCACAAGAATGCCAAATTTCAAACAATCATAATAATTTATGCTACAGAAGGAAGGGGATGCTGATTAGTTGCTAGGTTAAAAGCTGAATGATTGAGCTGCTACCATTATGAAACAAAGAAACTAGGCTCTCCAGTTCCTGGGAAATTCAAGAAAAGCACAAAGTTTTAAGGTAGTCCTTTTATTTGCAGATAACAGGCTCCCATGGATGAATATATGTCACTTCCAGCAAGCATAAATAGCTAGTTTACAAACTTAACTGATGATCTTAAATTGATTATTATTAGTGCACTCAGGATTATTTAACAAGTGCACCTAATCTCAGAATAATAGTGTTGAAGAAAAAAAGCCATATGATATACATGTAAACAAGGACTGATGAAGGGTCACTGGACCTGAAAAGTAACTCCGCTTTCTCTGCACAGATGTTGCCAGACTTGCTGAGTTTCTTCAGCAAGTTCAATGCTTGTTTTAGATTTCTAGCATCTGTTTTATTTCAGCAAAGTAAGCATTTGACATGTGACATAAATAATTTAATCTGCATTTTGCTTTTCTTTTTGGGAGAAAGATCACCTTTTATGAATTAAAATGGATTGTTTTCATGATTTACTCTGCTTTTGTTTGAGAACAAGAGTGAGAAAAATCATTTCACCATCATCATCATATCATTTTGCAAGATTTAGGACTTCAATCTAATTTAGCAACGGACAAATAGATAATGACCAAATTTCCCACCCAATGGCCCAATGAGTTTAATCAATGTCTAGCTGAGATTTACCAACTGTAGTTAGTTCCTTACGCATTTTGTGAAAGGGCATTGGTCCAATACTGTATGTCTTCAGGACAACTGAATTTTATAAGAAGGCTCAGAAACTGGCATTTAGGCATATAGTAGAATCTGCAACTGTTTCAGATTTGAACTAATCAATATGACAGACTAATGATGCATAACGATTGTCCTGGCCTCTGTTTCTATTTTTCACACTAAGGGATCTGTGTGGCGCTTGAGAAATAGGCATGATACTATTATCAAATTTCTAGGCCCGATTCTCTGATCCCAGCAGTTCTTCAGCAAGAGAGCAGTTGGCAAATACATTACAGCCTCAGCTTCTCAATACGTTACTACACCATGACATATCCGCCAGTATTTAAAAACTCCACATTAATAAATATTCTAATATATGTTTTCTTTTTAAAACAAGATCCTTATTGAGAGACATCTTCGGCATTAGTTGTATTTGACATTGACTCACTACAAACACTTGTTCATGCAATGTTTGCAAATAGATTAATTTATTATGCTGACTTATTGATACAGCTGTGTGTGATTAGAGGATATTATAATTTGGTGATGACTTTCTGATGATTCAGTATTGCTGTGATCATCAAGATTGTCATGCACAGGAAGGCCAAAGGTACTAAAGGCTAAGTGGTGGAGGGTAGGGCAAATTAGTGAGCACAGCATTATCATTTCTCCTCCACAATTTGGCTTGGAATCCATGGGACAACAAACAGGATGCCAGAATTTCATCCTAAAACACAGGCAAGATCTCAGAATCCCATGTAATAAAAACGCATATCAGTGACTCTAGAGAAGGAAGCCTCATTCAGATTTCTTTCCCGAGTTTCTAAGGAAACATTACAGTGAAACATCATAACCTTTCTCCTTTTTATACATTTGGATTGAACCACTGTGGATTTCTACTGTTTCCTGTTTTTTGTTTGGTTTCCAGCATTTGTAATTTTTTTTATAGCCAGCGCATTAATAAGTGTAATAAGTACATTAATAAGTATCCTTTCAGCACTTTTGTTATAATAATGTTCTGTGATTTGTTAAACCCTTCATTTGGTTTGGAAATGGTATTATAATCAATTAATGGAGGCACAATAGTGAGACCCCTCTATAAAAGCGATCCCTGTGGTGAGACTGCATTCCAGTATCTAAACTGTCTATGTCAAAGGGCCCTGAGCAGTCTAAAACGGATTGTAATGCTGTAGCTTCAGCCAAAATGTCAATCTTGATATTGAGGGTCTAATTTTCCCAGCCCTTGAACAACATGGACAATAGTGAATTAGTTGAGAAAATATGGTGAGATTGGAAAAGTGAGATTCACGATCTTGAGAAAAATGTCTGATTTTACACCCAAGATTTGAATGGTGTGATGATAATCTTGCTGATGAGTGGTGTAAGGTCTATTTGCATGCATTAACATCTCAGTAGGACCTAACCTTCCTGCATGTGTATTCATTTTCCTATTGTCTCATGCTGTGGAGAGAAATTAGATGGCAACAATTCCCAACATGAAAGTCAGAGCAGGTGCCATGTGGCTCCAACTTGCCACATGTTCCTGTAGGTCTCCATGTTGGCCAGCATTTCCCAACAATTCAGTCTGACTGCCTGCATCCCCAGTCCATGCATGTTGGCATTGGACGAGCATCAGCTGTATGTCGCATTTCAGATTAACATGGAACATGGTTTAATACTTCATTGCTGCACTTTGGAATGCACACACCTTGCATTGTGATGGTGCTGCCAGGTTGACCTGTATTCAGGGACAACCAACAATCTCACGCATCAGAGTAAGGAGTATCTCAGAGTTCTTAGCTTGCTTTCTTTGTGCTCATTCATTTTGTGCCTGTTTAGATGCTCACAGCATTTGTCCCTTCCCATGACTTGCCTTAGCTTTTTGTGCTTTGCTGTTTCATTCAGAACTTCAAGACTCATAATACTCATATTTTGTCTTGTCATTTAACACGGACAGAAAGCCAGGCAGATTGTCATGGTTGTCAGTAAAAGGGCCTGTATGTGTTGTTGTACAGCACCATGCTTTGCCAATGCCATACTTGCACCATGCACCAACAGCTAATGGAACAGCTAATGGAACACCGTGGGCGGCACGGTGGCACAGTGGTTAGCACTGCTGCCTCACAGCGCCTGAGACCCGGGTTCAATTCCCGCCTCAGGCGACTGACTGTGTGGAGTTTGCACGTTCTCCCCGTGTCTGCGTGGGTTTCCTCCGGGTGCTCCGGTTTCCTCCCACAGTCCAAAGATGTGCAGGGTCAGGTAAATTGGCCATGCTAAATTACCTGTAGTGTTAGGTAAGGGGTAAATGTAGGGGTATGGGTGGGTTTCGCTTCGGCGGGTCGGTGTGGACTTGTTGGGCCGAAGGGCCTGTTTCCACACTGTAATGTAATCTAATCTAATCTAATCAAAAATCATATAAACCTCAGTGCTTCAGCCAAACAGCCATGTCTCAATGACTAAGGGCAGTAAACATCAGTCAAGTCAAAGGGGACTGCCATCAGTCTGGGAGCATTGTTATAGTCAGTCAAGGGTGGTGTCTGCTCTCAGTCTAGATGCTTTGACACAGTTAGTCAACTGCTTGGGATGGTCACTCTTTGGGTTTCCATTTCACTACAGTCCAGGGGTTAGGCCATAATCAGATCCACACAGTTGGTCTCAGGATTAGTGATATGGCAACTGGGAAGCAGTACAGTGATAACTCATCAGTGGATCTGTCTTCCAGGTCAGTCAGGGCATTGGGCCAAAGTCAGTCCTGGGAATCTGCTCAGTGAAAGTCAAGGCAATTTATCAGGGACCAACTTGATGGTAGGGAAGTTGTGGAAGTCAATTGTGGGAGTTAGAAGCAGCTTGCTAGGATGAAGAGCAAACAATAATTGAGAATGGAGGCAACTTAGTATCCAAAGGAGGGAGATGCTGAAGGACATGAGTTATTGTGAAAAGTGGAGGGAGGAATGGAAGATCATAACTTATTGGGTGGCCAAGGAGTGCAAGGAAGGAGGAGAATGAAGGTTTTTTTGGGGTGACCCTAGATTGCCTGACTTAACCTGCAAATCTCTCTCTCTACTGCAGAGCTATCCACCCTCAACTGAATCACAAAAACACATTGGAAATGGAAAATGGCTGCAACACAGCTGGAGAGTACAGAATAAATGGTTTGCACACATGTTCTGCTTGTGAGCCATGTCAAGCACTTCAAGGAGCGATTGCATCAAGAAAGTTCTGACACAGTACAGGTTGAAGACATCTGTAATAATATCCTGCATGTGAAATGCAAGCTGTGTTCAACTATGTGGGATTCAAATACTGGTCACAAGCAATCTTGACCACATTATTGGTGATCTTTGTGAGGCAGAAGGAAAGACATTTTGAACAACCTGTTTGCGTGTTATTACACTCATTTTGAGCAAGTGGGATTTGAATTCAGACATCCTGGCTCAAAGATAGAGACATTAATGACCTTACAGGGGTCGCCTATAGGCAACAGTTCACAGGTCAGCAGTCCAAAATCTCATTGTCTGCACAGGGGCACAGCCTGATTTCCTTTCACCTTCAACTGTAAATACTTGCTAACAGTCTCTCATATGTACTGCTCCCTTCCTTGGGTGATGTGTGGGTTGGGCGGTCAAGGTTTCAGCAATCCTGCCACCTACAATATTATCGTCACGGAGAATGGCTTGTACTGCATATGTTGGAATAAGGTCCACTTTTGCCAACGATTCATATAGAGACATATCATGGCCCTCGTTGTCAGAGTCCTCGATATCCCAATCTACAAACAGAAATGTTAAATTGTTATTTGTGTGTAATTCCCATGTTGACAACTCATATTATTAAGGGCCTGTCTGTCTATTATATTCCACACACATTTTCATTGGAAGCACCACCAGTGGATGCAACCACACAAACATCATTGTTGTTGTGGCCAGAGTGCAACAGAGGCCCAGAAAAACTGAGGAGGAACAGATATACCAGCAAGACGAGGGCCAGCAGCAATCTCAGATAGCTGATGAACAGCCTCCAATTGAAGAGATTGCAGATGAAATCCCTCTCAGAATGTGGAGGAGGTACAGGAGGTATTTCTATTGTCATGAATGCCGTTTCCTCTAGGTGAGTGAGGTGCATTACCACTGCAAACTGAGAATGACCCAAGATCCCATCAGAGAATTATGCCATCTGCTACAACAGGACTTGGCACCTGCAGGAATGTGTGGATATCATTTCCTAGTGGCCATCAAGTTGATAGCTGCAAAAATATTTTATGAAACTGCCTGCTTCCAAAAGATCCACTGTGGACCTATATGTCATAGAGTCATAGAGGCGTCCAGGTCTGGAAACAGACCCTTCGGTCCAATTCATCCATGTTGATCAGATATCCTAAATTAATCTAGTCTCATTTAGTCATAGAGTCATAGAGATGTACAGCAAGGAAAAACCTTTCGGTCCAACTCATCCATGCTGACCAGATATCCTAACCTAATCTCATCCCATTTGCAAGCACACATTTCTCAACCATCAAAGTTGTTACTGATGGAATTTGTGTCAGATCACAAAGTTTCATCTTGTTTTTCCATGACAAGGTCAGTACTGCATGCCAGGCACAAGTTTTGCCAACATAGTTGGCTTCCCTTAGGTGCAGGATGCTGTAGACATCTTGCATTGAGAAAGCTACATCATAACAGAGCTGACTCCATCATCAGAAAAGTGTTCCATTCCATCAATGTGCATATCATTTGTGGTTATTAGTACCACATTCTCAAAGTCTACACCAGATAGCCTGAAAGCTTCTAGGATGCTCACATCCTTGACAACACTCACATTCTTGATGCCAGAGGCCTTGCAAGGATGGGTTACTGGGAAATGAGGGTATTTTCTGGAGCCATGGCTGATGAGGCTATAATGCAACACTCATTGACTACAGGTGAGACCAGATACAATACAACCTATTCTTCCACTAAGGCTCATGATGGAGCAGACAATTGGACTCTCAAAGATGAGATTCCAATACTTGGATTGGTCTGGGGTGTTGGTGTTATGAACCTTGCAGTATTGTCCAGGCTGACTGTGCTGCATAATAGTTGCATGCTGTGGCCTACACTACTGAAACTGGCAAAGTGGTGGTGATGGATGCTGAAGAGTGGCAGCAGTCTATCAAGGAGGAAGGTGAGGGCATTGTGAGGAGGACATCACCGTTTAAAGGATAGAGCAATGCATCATTGGGCACAACAAGCCAAACAGGATTTAATTGACATTGGTTCTAATCGATGTGAGTTGGGTGAAGTGATCATTCATTGACTGTGCAAATACAGCATTCTTTTGTTTGTCGTTATGTTTGCTGTTTTTAATAAAAGAATATTTTCCTTGGATAGGGTTCGAACATGGCTTGGTGATAAGAACTGGTAGTCTATGCAGCTTGATTCTTCTTGCTACACTTGCAATGAAAGTCAAGCAGACAAGTGATGATGTAAAGTAGGAATACACTTCCGAGAGCAAGATTCTATTTCCAATGAAGAGTCACTTGGGCACCATACGTATTCTAAGAAACTGTACCATTTTCATTTCCCTCCCATTACTATACTGTGAAGAGCTATTCCTGGCTGGCAGTGGTATACTGCTGGGCTTTAAATGTGGCACTGAGGATGGAAATCCCAGGAGGTCCAGGCAGTGGTGAATACCTCCACACTAGTGAACAGAAGTTTGCATGAAGGTGGTATCATAGAGACATGTTGCACAATGAGGTAAACAATGGAACATTTTGTGAGATAACTTGCTACAACTCACAGAGCGAACCCCTCCATAAAACTTCCACAATTAACACTTGGTCGATTTCTGGTAAAACTCAGCACTGAGACTCTGCTTATGAAAGGGATCTTCAGAAAAGAAGGGCAGAAAGTTGAAAACAAATTATCATGAAATAATATGGGTATACCAACTTATATTTATATTTTAAAAAAACACAGAGAATGCTGGAAATGCTCACTCAGAGCTGAAAAAGATTCATACTGGACTTGAAACATAAACTCTTTGTCCCTCCATAGGATGCTGCTGAGTTTGTCCAGCACTCTGTGTGCTTGTTTTACATTTTCAACATCTGCAGTATTTTGCTTTTATTCTTGTATTATTATAGCACCTTTATCACAGTAAAATGTCACGATGTGCTTAACTGTTGTCAGTCATCAGATCTGAACAGAAATCATAAATGTTTAAGCAGGTGTCCAAAAACTCAACAAGATGGGCTGAGGTTTTCCCTTTTCTTTCTAATGGTGGGGTGCTATCTTAACATGTCACCCCCACCACCAAGATAGCATAGCCTGTTGCCCACCTATTAGCTCATTAAGAGGCATGAGTTTCTTAACCTATTCGGTGCCTCGGCTCCACCGTGCCTATTGCCAGAAGCTACTGGTTAATCAGTGGCCAGCAGTTTCTGAAGGACTGCTCTGAAAGGGACCAAGTGACAAGAAGGTAGATGATTTTTACATTAGTACGTAGTGGAAGTTGTGGGGAGAGGGGACCAAGGCAGACAGATGCAAGGGTGGAGATTGACTTTCAGACACTGTACTCTTGCTTGTCATCTGTTATTTCACTATCCCCTAACTGAAACATCCAGGCACATTGCCCTGGTTTTCCTACTGGCTTTCTCACCTGGCAGAAGGCAGGTGATCATGGAGGCCGTAAGTTGAAATCTTCTGCTGGCAAGTTGAGAAACCGACCTATGGACCTTCTCCCGTTAACATTTAATTACAGAAGTGGTGAGCATTGCTTCAGGGCAAGCTGCCCAATTATTTCCCTTTCTCATGATCTCTCTCACCACCTCCAGAGAGGGGTAAATTTCAAGATTTCAATCCTAGATTTTAAGAAGGTTTTGACATGTGGGAAAACACATACAAACATTCCAGAGTTTATGGCGATAATAGGAGAAGATGGCTGGAAGTTCTATCTCGGCTGATGAGCCAATTTGAGGAAACAGAGAGTAGACTACTATTTGAAGAGTAGAAAGTATAAACAAAGGCATGTGTCCTGAGCGTGTAAGGGAGTGTGAGTCTGTGGAGTGATCAGAATGAAGATCTTAAGTTAATGAGTGGAGGATCAGGCATCCAATACACGTTAGGTAGGACTGGAGAGATAGGCAAGTGAGGGTTAATGTGAGTAGGAACGGGTGCTTGAGGTATTCGAGCTTATGAAGATGCTAACGAGGGAAAGTACTGGACAAGAATAAGTCTATCAATTCAATAATATCTGCATGAACCCCAGCAGGATATTGTACACATTGTACATATTCTCTGTATCTTAATGGAAAATCAAAAGCTGTCATAGACAATTCTTTCTTACAGGTAGAGTTCTATATTAGAAATAATAAATTGGCAAAACTCCCCCCTGGACTTCAGGGACAATATAGATTGGGTTTCAGTAACAGTGAGTGAGTTAAGGATGCCAACTGAATATACTTTGAAAGTGGATGAGTTGTCCTTGGTGAAGTGGAATTTGACGCTTAGGGTTCAGCCAGCTAAAGGTTGATGAATGGAGCTTCTAGCAGCGGTTGGACAGGATGGTTTTGATCTTATTAATGCTAAGCTACAGCAAAATCTGAATTATTCATGTTTTCATATTTGACAGACAATCACAAGGCACCGCAATGGGCAAACTGGCACAATACACTTCTTTTAAGCTATACTTATGAGAAGAAATTTTCAATGACAAATAAAACCAATTGCCAGGCAGCTGCTTAAGCTGCAAGATATGTACACTATGTGGCAGTTTCTATAATCTTATAGCTTCCTGCTCAACACTGCTTACTCCACCTGCATAGGTTTGATCTCTCAGCATGACAAAAACCTTCTTCAGTTATTACTTTCCACATCACAAGAGAACAGCTGCGACTGCAACTAACAGGCACCAAACATGAAACCAAGCAAAGCTCGTAACTGTAACATCAGACTAACTTGCAACAATAACTCCATCGCTGACTAGATGGGTCGCATGTAGTTCAGAACAAAGCAAACAACTGAGGTTAAGTTCCCTTCTGGCTGAGGTAGACTTGGGACATACCTCCTGCCCTGCGCCTGGGAGTGGAAAAAGAAATAGCACACACCACCATCAAAAATCCCCAAGAGGAAAGGGTCAGGATGAAGCAAACACAGACAATTAGCCAAGAACCTGCATTCAAGCAGGACACTTAGAGTCATTGAGATGTACAGCATGGAAACAGACCCTTCGGTCCAACTCGTCTATGCTGACCAGATATCCCAACCCAATCTAGTCCCACCTGCTCATATCCCTCGAAACCCTTCCTATTCATATACCTTTATGGGACAGAATCAATGCAAGGGCATTAAATCGTATACCATTCCATTTTAGGGTACAGAAAAGATTTTCAGGTGTTAAATTCTACACTTCGAGATGCAAACTACTCATATAGGTAATGGTTATTTTTTTTCTCTAATTTTCACTCACTAATGAGAATTTATATTGCATTTCCTCTGTAGCAAATATCCTTAGGCTTTCGCATAAGAAGAAATATGAAATTGCAAAAGAAGAGCAAAATAGAGACATAATATGAAGGTTAGGAGTGGAGACCAGAAGCTTGTACAAAAGTAAGGAATTGGGAATTTTTAAAGGTGGAAAGAATTATAGAGTCATAGAGATGTACAGCACGGGAACAAACCCTTCAGTCCAACCCGTCCATGCCGTCCAGATATCCCAACCAAATCTAGTCCCACCTGCCAGCACCCGGCCCATATCCCTACAAACCCTTCCTATTCATATGCTGATCCAGATGCCTTTTAATTGTTGCAATTGTACCAGCCTCCACCACTTCCTCTGGCAGCTCATTCCAGACACGTACCACCCTCTGCATGAAAAAAGTTGCCCCTTAGGTCTCTTTTATATCTTTCCCACTCACCCTAAACCTATGCCCTCTAGTTCTGGACTCCCTCACCCCAGGGAAAAGACTTTGCCTATTTATCCTATCCATGCACCTCATAATTTGTAAACCTCTATCAGGTCACCCCTCAGCCTCTGACACTCCAGGGAAAACAGCCCTAGTCTATTCAGTATCTCCCTATAGCTCAAATCCTCCAACCCTGGCAACATCCTTGTAAATCTTTTCTGAACCCTTTCAAGTTTCACAACATCCTTCTGATAGGAAGGAGACCAGAATTGCACGCAATATTCCAACAGTGGCCTAACCAATGTCCTGTACAGCCGCAACATGACCACCCAATGCCTGTACTCAATACTCTGACCAATAAAGGAAAGCATACCAAACGCCTTCTTCACTATCCTATCTACCTGCGACTCCACTTTCAAGGAGCTATGAACATGCACTCCAAGGTCTCTTTGTTCAGCAATACTCCCTAGGACCTTACCATTAAGTGTATAGGTCCTATTAAGATTTGTTTTCCCAAAATGCAGCACCTCACATTTATCTAAATTAAATTCCATCTGCCACTTCTCAGCCCATTGGCCCATCTGGTCTAGATCCTGTTGTAATTTGAGGTAACCCTCTTCACTGTCCACTACACCTCCAATTTTGGTGTCATCAGCGAACTTACTTGGAGAGATCTAAGGAAGGAATTCCAGACAATAGGGCAGATGTGCTCAAAGACCAAAGGGGGAAATAAGACAAAGAAAACTACAAAGACAGGGCAGGATGAAATGACAGAGACACTTGAAAATGAGGTTAAGGACTTTAATTCAAGGTTCTTGGAAAAAGAGAGCTAGCATAGAAATGAGGGGTGATTGGCTGTTTGTGTCTGAAGGATAAGGTCAATTGTTCTCTTGACAATTTTATGAAGCATGCAGAATGGAAAGCCAGCAAAAACAATCAACATTGAGGAACTCAAGTGGTAGATTGAATCTGGAGACCATGGAATTTGACTTCTATAATGGGCGAAGCGGGCATCAAAGCCTTGCATTTTCTGTTTTAATCTGAGAAGTGTCTATGAAGGTCCCAAAGGAGTTGAGTTCCAAGTGAGAGATGGAAATGATAGATCTTAGTCTCCATATGTTCACCTGGGGAAATATTTAACAAATCGAGGGTCTGACATCAGATGGGCAAATTGATAGTACAGAATGATTTGAGTTTGTGGGTTGAGAGATCGTGCAAAGTATCATTTCTGAACAGCTGATCTCATTTATATCAATAATATTAGCAAGGAGCAACCGAAACAGCTGACTGTATTTGGTTGAATTGTAATGAGTGCAAGAGCATAATAACCAGGGGCAGACCACATGACTTATTGACAATTGCCAAGTAAAGGCAGTGTTTCAGAACTGGACACTGGAGAAATAATGGAGAAGGATGACAAGGTCAACAGTATCAAAACCTCAGAGAACTGGAAACCTCAGAAGAATGCATATTACACTATGGTCACAGCTATGAAGCATGTATTTGTGAATTTAGATAGTTTTAATACTGTGAGCAGAACCAACTTTAAATAAGGTGTTTGACTTTATGCATTGCATAGTTAGAGTCTGGAATATGCTACCTGATAGGTGATGGATACAAATTCAATCATAGCTTTCAAAAGATAATTGGTTCCAATAATTGATGGAGAAAAGAATGTGCATGAATATTGGGAAAATCAAGGAGAATGTGAATAACTGATTGCTGTTTGAAAGAGGTGGTACAGACTTGATGGCCTCAGTGGTCTTCTTCTGTACCATACCATGCTATGCCTCTATCTAGTGCTCAGTTGACACTAAGTGTTGGTGTGGTTCCAATGTTCGAGTAATCTATACAATGTTCAGAGCTGAAGGATACACTTCGGCACAACTCTGGTGCAACCACAGCAATTACACCTCAAGGACATCTTGGGGCTAATGAGAATTTACAAGCATCTTAGCCATGTATTCAGTGTTGTGTGCAGTTTATCGGAGGGATGCAAGAGCTGCTTCAGGTTCTGTCCAAATCTTACATCTTCATAAATAATTCCTAGTAGATGACATTGGACTCCTGGCTGATTGTGCTCCTTTTGCTTTAAAATGTAGAGGAAGTCATATGATTTGAGAGCAATTCCACTGCCAAAGCTGAGATCAGCAGAGACAAAATTGAGTTTACTTCATTTAGTACTGGTTAAAAGTTTAACTGCACTTTCAGCTTGGTGAATACCATCACCCCAGTTTATAAGGGCAGCATCGTCCAGTTATGGGAATTTTTCAAACCTCGGTTTCTGCAATGACAGTCATTATTTTCTTTTGACCCCTCCCCTTCTTGGACACTTGATTTAAAAAAAATATAGACACAGTACAGCTGAAAATGAAAATTACTCCTATTGTGGGTGGATATTACAAGATCGCCCGCACTAGTAAAATTCTAACTTGCAGGTGCAACTTCATTGCTGGGTGCAGTGAGTTTCATTCATTCAAAGCCGTACTTTGAGTGGCCTCTTTTTGTTTAAATGTGAAGGATGACTTAGTTTGAAGAATTTGATGTGCCAAATGGTTGTTGAAGGTGGTTGTTGAAGGGTGTTGAAGGAGCAGCGCTCCGAAAGCTAGCGTTTCCAAATAAACCTGTTGGACTATAATCTGGTGTTGTGTGATTTTTAACTTAGTTTGAACAGGAAGACTTGCCATTTGTTTTCAAAAGAGGGCCTTACTTTCAGAATCCCTCTGAATAGTGAAACTTTCCATGAAGACACCATCTAAACAATTTATATTGATCAATCTCTTTGGTCAGTGTAATGAATCATTTTTCAGATAAGTGCCCTATTCTTGAGTTGCATATTCTCACATTTGGCATGAGTGCTACTTTTATGATATAGTAGTACAGATGTACATTTTGAGGCTCAATGAAATCCCCAATTTTAATACTGTTATAATCTTTTACAGAAAGTGAAGAAAGCCAATTATCACATCAGTCCTTTTAACTACTGAGAAAAATTGAAAAATATTTTCGTCTGGTTATTTTTAAACTTTGATTTATTTTATTCCTAATGGTATGCTGCATCACTCCTGGTTCAGAGGCCAACGATCTTGGTCAATATTAATTTACTGTAGCTGTAAGACAATATTTGAGAAGAACCTAGATTAATTGTTTTTTGACTCTGCCTCCCACAATGTTATATATTGGTTGACCATCACGTGGCAATTCCTCTCTGTGTTACAGTTAGGTTTATCCCTGACATTTTAGCTCTCCAAGGAGACTAATGCTCCACCCATCATTAGTGTGGGCTATGTTTAATTTCCTAGCTGCTCTTTTCCTGATAATCATTTTCATACGTTTGGAGTTTCCTATGATCTGTAATCACCAGGGCTGTCTACATCAATTTGAAGCAAAATTAAAACAAATCATGTGCTACATTTTTCCTCAAGCATCCTGTGCATATTGGCAAAGATCTGCTTACAAATGTGATATTGAATATTAATTATAAGAAGCATTTGTTTTGTGTTAATGTATTACCTAGACACACTGACATCTTTAACATTGGTACATTGGGGAAACCGAGCAAAGGCTACGACAACGGATGAATGGGCACCGCACAACAATCTACAGACAGGAGGGTTCCCTCCCAGTTGGGGAACACTTCAGTGGTCCAGGACATTCAGCCTCAGACCTTCAGGTGACCATCCTCCAAGGTGGTCTTCGGGACAGGCAGCAGAGAAAAGTGGCCGAGCAGAGGCTGATAGCTAAGTTCAGTACCCATAGGGAGGGCCTCAACCAGGACCTTGGGTTCATGGCACACTACAAGTGACCACCATTGCACTATACACACACACATATACTCCTACACACACACATACTCTCTCACACACACAGGCACTCCTATACACACATACACATGGACACACATATACACAGATGCGCACACAGATACCCACACACACCCTTACAGACACACCCACTCTCACACATGCACCCCCTCACAGACTTAAGACACTCTGCACTCACTACACACACACACACATACATACACTTTCTCACACTCACAACCCCCAAACCAGACAGACACACACACACACACACAAAGACCTACATGCAAACATATAATTTGTGGGGTGAATGTGTACTTTCAGGGTTACATTGTACTTTGCTCAAAAACTGCATGCATTCATGTAGAACTCTGAGCTCAAAAAGTGCATGAATTTATGTAAAACTCCATTATCTCACTTTTTAGATTAGAATCAATCTAAACATCATGGCATAGACAGAGAACACAGGAGGCCAACACCTTTAACATATTGTCTAGCTATCACTATTGTTAACAGCTAACCCGAGAATGCAACTTTTTTTAAAAAAGGTTTTGTGATTTACACATGAAAGAAGTGAAACTATCACTGTACTCTAACAGATGAAAGGCTTAACAGACAATCAATTTTTCAATGTATAATTTCAGTTACATCACACTGTAAATTTTTGCTATAAATTCTGTGTGTTAGGACTGAGGCCTCCGCTACCACCTGATGAAGGAGTGTCACTCCGAAAGCTAGTGTGCTTCCAATTAAACCTGTTGGACTATAACCTGGTGTTGTGTGATTTTTATCTTTAACAAACAATTCTTATTTTCTATAGGTTAAATGCTTTTCAATACGAATATTAATTAATTCATAGTTTACTTATATTGATTAGTATAGATGCATTTAAGGGAAGTCTAACAAGCCCAAAAGGGAGAAGAGAGGAGGGGATATACTGAAGTGTGAGATGAAGAGTGTGGAAGGAGGCTGGTCTGGAACATAAATGCCAGCAGGGACCAATTGGGCAGGTAGTCTATTTCTGTGCTTGATATAAAAAGGAACTATATGCATGATGTGTTAGCATAGTTTTCTCCATCACTTTTGAACATGAAACAGTCAGATTCATAGCCATATAACAACAAATATTGAACAATGTTTGAGGCTATTTAATGAGTGATTAGATTGTAGAAAAATAATTTGCTTTTGAGCAGCTACAAGCCTTTAAAGAGAAAGAAGTAAAAGTACTTGAAACCTGGAAATGTTCAGAAAATCAGCATGATAGAGAGAACAGGCACACTAATGTTTCAGGTACTATTTGGAGAAATGCATTTACACATAATATACTAGGAGGCTGACCGCAGCCCAGGGCAAAGCATGGTGGTAGCAGCCCAGTGCAGGAGTGGGGGCTGCGGCCCAGTGTGGAACATAGTGGCAGCCAGTGGTCAGTCCATGTAGTGGCCCCCTGCACTGGTCTGCTGCAGAGGGACTTTGGAGAGAGACTGTGATGTTTGGCTTTTTAACTTTGCTTCTTGTTTTCTGACCTATGGTTATACTGTGTATAGTTGTAATGTAACTTTTCATTTACGGGCGGCACGGTGGTACAGTGGTTAGCACTGCTGCCTTGCAGCGTCAGAGACCCGGGTTCAATTCCCGCCTCAGGCGACTGACTGTGTGGAGTTTGCACGTTCTCCCCGTGTCTGCGTGGGTTTCCTCCGGGTGCTCCGGTTTCCTCCCACAGTCCAAAGATGTGCAGGTCAGGTGAATTGCCAAATCAGGTGAATTGGCCATGCTAAATTGCCCGTAGTGTTAGGTAAGGGGTAAATGTAGGGGTATGGGTGGGTTGCGCTTCGGCGGGTCGGTGTGGACTTGTTGGGCCGAAGGGCCTGTTTCCACACTGTAAGTAATCTAATCTAATCTAATCTAATCATTTCCCTATTCTTTAACTAAGGATTATACCAAGTACCTTTGTACCTAAGATGGCGCTGTAAGTGGTGATATATAAATTTTTCACTGTACTGATTTGAGTATATGTGATGATTAAGCTAATTCAATTCAATTCAGTTCAATTCAATTCAATTTAATTTAATTCAACTTCTACCTCTGTTATAACTTGCTTTCACTTTTATTTAAGGCAGACATTAAATGCATTATTTGACACATGATGTCAAAAGTGTGAAACTGAGTTTGAGTGAATTTTCAGGGCAGTAACAGAGCTAGCTACTGTAAACAGACAACAAGGGAGTGTAGGATTGAGCAAAAATTCCCAACAGCTAAAATGCTGAACCAAAACCTGGGATTTTTTAAAACGTTTAAAAGAAAGGGCTGGTAGCTAGGCTGAGCTCTGGGAAAAAATACATAGGCAAAGTGATTAAAAGATCACACAGCACCAGGTTGTCATCCAACAGGTTTTAATTGGAAGCACTAGCTTTTGGAGTGCTGCTTCTTCATCACCACCTGATGAAATGCTTCCAATGAAACCTGTTGGACTATAAGCTGGTGTTGTGTGATTTTTAACTTTGTACACCCTAGTTCAACACCAGCATCTCCAAATCAGGCAAAGAGATGGTTGTCTGGAACCCTCGTTCAGCCGGAAATTCAACTCTTAGAGAACAATCAATCAGACCTAACATTCTCGACTGAAACTAACTTGTTGACATCAGGGTACCTAACACAGACATTTTTGGAACCTATACGGATACCAGACATTCAACCTCAATCAATGTTCATTGACGGAGATATAGGGCATTCAACCGCAATGGCTTCATGATATTATCACTAGATTGTTAATCCAGCGACCCAGGTAATGTTCTGGGATTCTCGAATCCAGCCATGGCAGATGGTATAATTTGAACTCAGTAAAATCTGGATTAATTGATGACTGTGAAGCTATTGTTGATTGTTGGAAAAACCCATCTAGTTCACTAATGTCCCTTAGGGAAAGAGTCTTCCATCCTTACCTAGTCTGGCCTACATGTGACTCCAGACCCATAGCAATGTGTTTGAGTCTTAACTGTCCTCTGGGCAATCAGGAATGGGCAATAAATGCTGGCTTGGTCAGTGACACCTCATCCCGTGAATGAATTAAAAAGAAATCAAAATACATTCACACATATTCTTAGCTGTCAGGAAGCCAATTGACCTCAAAAGGGAACACAATGGCGAGTGCAGATTTGGCATCAAGATAAGAGGCCGCAGTATGATTGCAGGCTCAAACCTCACCTAAAGAGCTATTCCCACAGCTAGCTCTAGAAGAGGAATCTGAAACAGTTATTTCCCCGAGAGTGATCCCCCAGCAACCATTCCCAAGAAGTGTTCCAAACAGCGATCCCCAGAAGAAGAATTCCAGCAGCTATTTCCAAGAGTTTTCTCCGGGAGAGAGATACCAACGGCAGTTCCGAAACCTACCGACACAGGTCTGTTCTGCACCAGGGGAGCCAGCATCGACCGACCATGACCAGCAGACCTAAGAACTGGCCAACTCTGAAAACTGACCAACGACCAACACTACAAGGCCGTAGACGCATCCTGAGGTGAAAATCAGCCAGAAAAAGACACCAGAAAGTAAGGAAAATACAGTACTCACAAATTCAAACGTGTCCTACCTCATCAGTGGATCAGGGACTACACCGTCTGAAGTCTTCGTTGAGGCACTGTGTACAGCAAGTGGGAACAGTCAGCTGTATTTCAAAATTGCAAATTTCCCCCAGTGTTGAGTTCAAACTCCCGAGACCCCAAAGTTTCCAACCTAGTTAGCAGGGAATGGGTTACAGAGCAGGGAACTCCAAGGGTAGGAAGCCTGATTAAAGTGTCTGTAATTAAAACTGTTGCTTAGCTTCTAATAGTGCTTAACTTGTGTTCACTTTAATAGTTATTTAATTACTGCCCTCTGTAGAGTTGATTGTGTTGATTTCACAGTTTATTACGTTTGCCTTTATTTCTTGTATAATACCTACTTTTGCATTTAATAAATGCAGAGATTCTTTTGCCCTTAAACACCTGTCTACTGCCTTCTTTATTTCATATTCCTAAATAAGTCCAGTATTAGAACTAGGGATCTGAGGGCTGATGCGAACCACCTAAAAATCAGCAAATTACAGATTGCAAACCAGAACCTTACAGGAGTATTAAAAATCATAGTCAGCAACTTAGAAGTACAGGGTGAGTCAAAATGGCCCTGAATCTTTTACTCCCTGCTGCTGTGGAAATGAGAGAAGATAGGAAAGAGAATTTAAACTGTTTCCACTTCCAGTGACAAAATTGAAATAGTTATATAATTAAATGAAAATAAAGGAGCAAATAAGAATTGCAAACCTTAAATCAGTGCTAGTGCAAGAGTATGCAAGTTGTATTACTCTCTAGATCTCATTGAGGAGCAGAGAACCCCATAAACGGCGGTTTTGAAGACTTTGAAGACATATTTGATCTTCAAATTCATGATATTTATGTGTATGTGATCAACATTAGGCTCCAGGGGAGAGTGAGATTATTGATCAAGATGTCTGGACATTGCTACTACTAACTGAATTCTGTGAATTTTTGAAAGATTATGTCATCAGAGATAAAACTGTCTTAGGCATAAGTCACCCCATTGTGACAGCACATCTGTTGATAAAAGAAATTTTACTCTAAGAAAGTTAACAGCATACAGAAGATCTGAGTTATCCATCATCTGCTAGAATATATTAATGAGAGAACAGATGCGTTTTCGCATTATGCTGAGGGGCATCCAGGCTGAATGGGATAAACATGTTGGAAAAAAGGAATACGTATTTGTAGATGATTCCCAGAACGATCAAGACCAGAGGGCAGAGTGCAAATATTGTGGTGGATTTTGGAAAAGGTAAAGAAAACATGCCAAGCATGAGGAAGCAGTGCACTAACTGCAAGAAGCTGAAACATTTTGCACACAAGTGCTTAGCTAGAAACAAGGAGGCTGCTGGAGAGATGTCAGTCAATGATTCTGTGAATCACTACACATCATAGAACAGATCGGCATCGTCAGACATAAAGAAGATAAGTGGTTTGTGACTGCATTGCATAAGGTGTGCGATTTATATATGTTTTAATATGCTTTATTTTAGTGTTTGAAATTGAACTAGTGGCATATTGGTTTTTCTATGTGTCTCAAGGGACTTAATGATTAACTTGTAAGTATTTTTGTAGCCATGGTTATTTCTTTTGGGTCACATTGTGGGAGAAAGACTTCCTGGAAAGTAATAGGTTTTTGTTCACATTGGGATAATTTTATGAGTAAACAAAGTAAACAGTTGTGCATTAGACTCCAATTTGGAAGGTCATGGGCTGATTTAGTTTCTTTTGATTAGGTAAATACCCATAGCTTGGAGAGGATTTTTTAGTTTCAGTTTGGGCAGCATTGCAGAACCTTGGCTGAAGCTGAATGTGTAAAGAGTTGCTTCTGAGAAGGGAGTTAGAGTTGTTAAGAAATAGATTACCTTCATGTAAAAAGTTTTGTAAATGTTCCAGACAAGAAATGTTTGGTTTAAACCTTGGAGGGGTTATTTGAAGTGGGGAAAGTTTAAGCTCAGGTGTATGAAGACTCCAGCAAGAGGCAATCAGATTCTCAAGCCTGCAAGTTGAAACCACAGTTAATAATCCCTATAGGGGCGATAGAAAAGGTAATTCTCTCTGGTGTGTGTAAAGTTGTGCATTTGAACTAATAGGATTATATTTAAAAATCTTGAAATATGTATTGTATTCAATTTTTCCTTCATTTCTTTTGCATAATAAACTTCTGAGTTATTGTTAAAACCAAACGTGTAACATTGCATGTTTTCAATGGGAGACCACCTTGTTAAAATCAAAAAGAAAATCTTTCAAGCCAGATTTCAGTCTGGCTTTCTCCAGAATTAATATTGCCTGGGAATATAACCACTGTTAAAATATTGACAGCAAAAGGTGAGCATCAAATGCATTTTGAAATGTTAGACAGACAGTCATGCTTCATGAACTTGGTGGACCTGTACAATATGGCTCAATATGGTGACCCAATCTTATCTTGAAGGTAAGATTGAGGCTATATGACTGAACAATATTCATTCCAAGAGGACAAATAAAGCTTTACATAAAATACACTGGAAAAGCTAAAGATCTGGGGTTCCAGATAATGGATATCAAACAAGATCCCCTTATCTCAGATGAAGCAATTCTAAATGTGGACTGATAACTCTACATGGGGCAGAAGAGATTTGCAGACCACTAAAGACATTGACTGCTGCACATATCCTAAAATATTACAAACGTGTTTTTACATGTATATTTGTGAACATCATGTCAAAGTAAATGAGAGTGTGAGACCAAACACCATCTTCTAAGGAGAGTCCCAGTTGCCCTCAGGTGCTGCCTGGAAATTGGGACAGAGGAACCAGCAGCCCCATTATGTGAGGAGGTCCTAAAAAAACTGAATCAAAGACAAGAAGGGCCAAGAAATTGTTCTTTGAGGACTTTCAGCTGATGATAAACAAGTGAAAGCAGAAGTACACAGAACAACAGAAAAATGCGTGAGAAGGAAAAAGAATGGAACAATAAGAAAAAGATGCAATTGAAAATGCCTGAAGGCAAGTATAAAGATTATTTATGACAGCAAGAAGATTACACTCGATCCTGACAAAGTGAAAACTGTAGCAAAGATGCAGTGACTAATGGATGTGAAAGCAGTGCAATGATTTGTTGCATTTATGAATTATCAAGCAAAGTTCTTGTCTAACTTGATATCAGATTGTGAACCTTTACGTAAGTGCATTGTTGAGGATATGCACTGTTATAGGGGCACAGATAAAGAATCAGCTTTCACTTGAATCAAAAACTGGAAATAGTAGCTTATTACGCTCTGGATGTTATTAACTGAGCAGAGACATGGAATCTGGCTTGCTGTAGTCTGCAGCAGCTTGCTTTTACTTTAGCTTGTGGCTACCATTAAACAGAATACTGGCCCTTTTCCAGACTGTAATGAATAACTGGTTCTTATTAGAATTCTCAGTAATCTACCAGACTTCCCAACTTGATTGTGATAGGTGCAAGTCTCCATTGTAGTTTAGTCAGTTGAAGCTGCTTACCATGCTTCGGAGGACTTCTGTCGGTTATATATGTTGCATCTCAATGTGGTGGAGGAAAAAACTGGAATTATTCAAGGCTGAGACCGACAGATTTTTAATCAGTAACGTAACCAAGGACTGTGTAGAAAAGGCAGAAATGTGGACTGGAGGATTATCAGATTAGCCAAGATCTTATTGAATGGCAGAGAAGACTCAATGGGCTTGAATGGCCTGCTTCTGCTCCTACATCTTCTGGTCCAACACAATAAGAGCATAAAACCATAAGACATAGGATCAGAAATTAGGCCATTCAGCCCATCGAGTCTGCTCTGCCATTCAATCATGGCTGATAAGCTGCCTGACCTGCTGCACTTTTTCAGCAACACCTTTTCAGCTCTGATAAGTTTCTCAACCCCATTCTCCCACTTTATCCTCATAACCCTTGATCCTCTTGATACTCAAGAACCTATTTATCTCAGTCTTAAATATACTCAATTACCTGACCTCCACACTCTTCTGAGGCAATGAATTCCATAGATTCACCACTCTCTGGCTGAAGACGTTTCTCCTTACCTCTTGTTCTAAAATGTCTTCCCTTTACTATGCCCCCAGGTCCGAGCATTTCCCACCAATGGAAACATCTTCCAAACATCTAATCTGTCCAGGCCATCAATATTCTGTGTTTCAATTAGACCACCCCCCCATCCTTATAAACTCCATCAAATATAAACCCAGAGTCCTCAAACGTTCCTCATATGTTAAGCTTTTCATTCCAGGGACTAATCTCGTGAACCTGCTCTGAATATGCTCCAGGGCCAGTACATCCTTCCTGAGATATGGGGCCCAAAATTGCGCACAGTACTCCAAATTATCATGAACAATTTTTTGTTTATTTTCTGAACAGTACGACCTTCAGCCTGCACTGCTGCCTTAAATAAAGGCAGAAAATTAGCATTCATTTTGAAAGCCTTAATTTGGAGAATCACATAACATACAATACTACAGCACAGGAACAGGCTCTCTGGACCACCATTTCTATGCTGACCATGATGCCATTCTAAATTAATCCCATCTGCCTGCACATGACCTATATCCCTCTATTTCCTGCCTGTTCATGTATCTGCCTGAATGCCTCTTAAACTATTGTCTCTGCTTTTACCACTTTCCCTGCAGTGTGTTCCAACAACCCTATCATCGTCTCTGTAGAAAACCATCCTCGCACATCTCCCTTAAACATTTCCCCTCTCACCAAAAACCTGCAACATGACTTGCCAACTTTTGTATTCAATGCCCTGACTGATGAAGGCAAGCACCTTCTTTATTGTCTTATTGAGTTGTGTTGCCACTTTCATGGAGCTGTGGAGTTGGACCCTAATGCTCCTAAGAGTTCTGCCATTTATTGTATACTTGCTTCTTGCATTTAACTTCTCAAAATGCATCACCTCACACTGACTGGCTTCAACACCACCTGCCACTTTTCTACCCAACTTTCCAAATGATCTATATCCTAATGTATCCTTTGTCAACCTTCCACAACTCCACCAATTTTCAGGTTGTCTGCAAATTTACTATTCAGACCATCTACATTTTTAATCTCAGTCATTTATATATATTACAAACCACAGAGGTCCAAGCATTACTCCTTGTGGAACACCACTGGTCACAGATTTCCAGTCAGAAAAACACTCCTCCACTACTACCCTCGGTCTTCTATGACCAAGCCAAATTTCTATCCAACTTACCAACTCACTGTGGATCCCATGTGACTTAATCTTCTGGACTGGCCTAATGTTTTAGTAAAGTCCATGTCAACAGTGATCATCTTCGTCACTTCCTTAAACAAAATCTCAATCAAATTTGTGAGACAAGTCCTTCCCTCCACAAAGTCACGCTGACTAGTTAGTCCATTTTTTTCCAAATGTTAATCCTGTTCCTAAGAATCTTCTTCAATAATTTCCCTACAATTGATGTATGGCTTACTGGTCTATAATTCCCTGGATTATCCCAGTTGCCCTTCTTAAACAAAGGAACAACATTAACCAAAGTCTAGTCTTTTTGGACATTGTTGTGGCTAAAGAGGATACAAAGATCTCTGTCAAGGGTTTGCAATCTCTTCCCTTCCCTCCCTTAGCATCCTGGGATAGATCCCATCAGGGCTTGGGGATTTATCTTCTGAATATCAACATACCCCTCCCTAATCTTACCATCATCCATGACCTTCTCCTTGGTGAATACTGATGTGACGTACTCATGAAGGGCCTCACCCACTTCCGCTGGCTGCATGCATAAATTCCCTCCTTTGACCATCAGTGGACTTACCCTTTTCCTCGCTATCCTTTTGCTCCCAACAATAATTATACAATTAAATGGTTAAATTCAAATATCATCCACCATTGCCTTTGTTCAACTTAAGCATTTTTCACAGCATTTTCAGGATGGAACACAATGGTTCATATTGCAATGTGGACTAGAAATATAGCATTAAGAGGTTTAGAAAGGAATAATTTTTTAGTGAAAAATAACTTGAAGATTTTCCAATAGAAAACAGAGATCATAATATGTAATAAATAGCCCTTTCACAGCATCAAAGTGGTTTAAGCAAGTTTCTGAAGGATGTTGTTTGACATGTTTTTGCTTACAAAGCTGCCATAGCCAAAGCTGCATTGTGACAGCACTAGTGTCACGAGTTGGTGTATCTGCTGATTGTTAGCCAAGCTTCACAATGTAACAGCAGTCTAATGTGACAGTATTCATTGCCCTTTCTCATTCTGTGGCTCTGCACGTGTCAGCTGTTTCTACAGCAGAGAGCTCACATGGCTGTGTTTGCTGCTACAGTGACGGTGATTGTGGTAATTACTTCTGGCATACTGGTTTCATCTCTAAGTGATTGCATTTTATACTGTTAAGACACAACAATGTGGTATAATAGCACCAAGTAAATATGGTCATTGAGCTTCACTTCAAATGTCTGGCTTTCTTTAGCAGGTGTTTAATTATAGCTGCATCTAGCAGTTGCTAACAATTAACTCAATTAGTCCTCAACAGCTGTAACTTGAAGGAAGTGGATCCATTAATAACTGCAAAAGTTGCAATTACAAATTGTCAAAACCTTAAATAAGTGAATCTCAAGTGACAATCTGAAATTTAATACTTTAGATTTTGCAGTGCTACTCTCTTCCTGGAGTTATAAAGAGAAATGCGGGGAGGGGGATCTGCAGAAGAGGGAAGGTTTCTAGATGTGAAAGCTGGTTTCCCGGCATCCTGAAAAAATTAAAGATGGAAATCAAAGTCTCTTTTCCAGCTGATTGACATGTCACCTGCCTGTTAGTCAGGGCAGCAACCAAGAAGGTATAGATATGAGGGCTGGCATGGAGGTGGGGTGAGCTTGCTGAACCTTGGTCATGGGAAATCAGAAATTGCACGGGCTAGAGGAGGAGATTTGAGGGGTCAATTGAAGATTACTTAGGGTAATTCAGAGTTTGCAGAGGATAGGGGTGATCCAATGTTTAAGGAGCAGTAGAGATGATGGGATGTGCAAAGACATAAGAGTATTGGCTCTGTGGGTAGCCCTCCAGCTCTTCCTGGCTCACAAATAGCACTGTAAGTGCAATTACCTCTCAGATCTGATCCATGTTGCTTCCTTATATAACCATGGGTTAATATAAGAATCCTGTTAAGACGTAGCGTCCTTAAAAGATTTTACCTTCCATCCACCCAACCCACCACCCATGGTATTAAAATCCTTGTAAGTAACAACGTTGTTAGATTATTTCCATCACCTTGCAGGTTACCATTTCAACATTGCCTAACAGGCTCAAAAATTCAAAGCAGAAGATCAAGAAGTGAAAATAAGCAAAAAGGAGAACCCAAGAGGATTACTGCAAAATCAAAGGAAGTATCCAAATCTGCAGCTTAGGGGAGTTCCATTCAGGGCTGATGTGAAAGAGGAACAAGTGGCCAGAATACAGGACAATAGATAACACTTTATGGTAATATAAAAGGAGCAAAGAAGAGGAGAAAGTCCCTAATTTAAATGAGCAGGTAAGACACCATATTCAATTTAATCAAGTTGGCTTTATAGGTTTTCATTCCAACTGAAGGAGAATGACCTACTTGTCACACAAAGTAGTGGAGAAGCATTGCTCTAATACTGTAATACAACGCCAGGTCAACATTTCACTTTTGTCTTGGCAAACCCTATCTCTCAAAATTAGCTTCATAGCAAACTAATAATTATGCATCATTGACACCAGACAGTACCGGGAGAAAGTGAGGACTGCAGATGCTGGAGATCAGAGCTGAAAATGTGTTGCTGGAAAAGCGCAGCAGGTCAGGCAGCATCCAAGGAACAGGAGAATCGACGTTTCGGGTATAAGCCCCTCCTCAGGAATGAGGAAAGTATGTCAAGCAGGCTAAGATAAAAGGTAGGGAGGAGGGGCATTGGAAATGCGATAGGTGGAAGGAGGTCAAGGTGAGGGTGATAGGCTGGAGTGGGGTGGGGGCAGAGAGGTCAGGAAGAAGATTGCAGGTTAGGAAGGCTGTGCTGAGTTCGAGGGATTTGACTGAGACAAGGTGGTGGGAGGGGAAATGAGGAAACTGGAGAAATCTGAGTTCATCCCTTGTGGTTGGAGGGTTCCTAGACGGAAGATGAGGCGCTCTTCCTCCAACCGTCGTGTTGCTATGGTCTGGCGATGGAGGAGTCCAAGGACCTGCATGTCCTTGGTGGAGTGGGAGGGGGAGTTGAAGTGTTGAGCCACGGGGTGGTTGGGTTGGTTGGTCCGGGTGTCCCAGAGGTGTTCTCTGAAACGTTCCGCAAGTAGGCGACCTGTCTCCCCAATATAGAGGAGGCCACATCAGGTGCAGCGGGTGCAATAAATGATGTGTGTGGAGGTGCAGGTGAATTTGTGGCGGATATGGAAGTATCCCTTGGGGCCTTGGAGGGAAGTAAGGGGGGAGGTGTGGGCGCAAGTTTTGCATTTCTTGCGGTTGCAGGGGAAGGTGCCGGGAGTGGAGATTGGGTTGGTGGGGGGTGTGGACCTGACGAGGGAGTCATGGAGGGAGTGGTCTTTTCAGAACGCTGATAGGGGAGGGGAGGGAAATATATCCCTGGTGGTGGGGTCCGTTTGGAGGTGGCGGAAATGACGGCGGATGATACGCTGTATATGGAGGTTGGTGGGGTGGTAGGTGAGGACCAGTGGGGTTCTGTCCTGGTGGCGGTTGGAGGGCGGAGGACTTGATAACCCGATTATCAGAAATAGGAAAGAGAAGTACTAGTATGTATTTATTCATCATTCAGTTAGAATTATTCAGTCAGTGTGAAGTGTCATCAGCAAATCAGTCCTTATACCTAAATCCCTTTATGATCTCATTCCTCCTTATCTCTCTACCTCATGCAGTGCTATAATTCTCTGTTACATTTACCCACTTCAGCACAATTGTATTCTCCAATTCTCTGATGGTGGTTTTTATGTTTCCACTAACCCCCAACCCTAAATCAGTATTATTGGGCATTTCCTCAGCCATTTCGGCACAGAATTTATAGCAAAAATTTGCAGTGTGATGTAACTGAAATTATACATTGAAAAATACCTTGATTGTCAACAATTATAAATTCTGTGCCTTAGAATTGTGTCCTCCACTATCACCGGATGAAGGAGCAGCGTTCCAAAAGCTCGTGTGCTTCCAATTAAACCTGTTGGACTATAACCTGGTGTTGTGTGATTTTTAACTCTGTTGGTTTTGTTTGTGTTCTTTTTCGCTGCCTGTAAATAAAAACTCATGTTTGGAATTGTCTTATTGCTTGCCTGTCTATAATGTTTCCCTACTGGACAATGAGAAGGTGTGGGTCTACAGTGAGCACTTGGAACAAAGTTTTGGTGATATAGAGATGGTACTTAGGGGGGGATGTGACTATAGATAACTAAACTGCATGGTGTACTGGTTAAACAGTGTAAAGGGCAAGGGAATGTCAGCCCTAATGGCTCTATGCCATGAGCAGTATGGCTTTGTAGCGACTGTTCCATTACATTGCCAATGGGGCGAGGGGGTGGCATTGCTGGGAATGACGCTTGGCAACATGAGGCTTGGTTTGGACATGAGGGATATCTTAGGGGTGAGGTAGGGAGTTAATGGGGTGAGTTTGGTGAGATATATAATGAAACCTCACAGGGCCTCTTCTCAATCTCAACATTTAAAAAGAGATTCTGTTCTTTTTACCAACTGCACACCTCATTACATTACATTATGTTCCATCATGATGTCCTTGCCCAATCATAAAATTCTCTTCTGCAGCTCCTTTTCATCCTTTTTGCCAGTTACTTTACAAACTAACTTTGTATGAGCAGCAAACTTGGACACACATTATGTTTACCTTACTCAATTAAGGCAAAGAGTCATGGAGTCATAGAGATGTACAACATGAAAACAGATATCTCTAAACAAATCTCGTCCCATTTGCCAGCATTTGGCTAATATCCATCTAAACCCTTCCTATTTATATATCCATCCAGATGCCTTTTAAATTTTGTAATTATACTAGCCTCCACCACTTCCTCTGGCAGCTCATTCCATACATGCACCACCATCTGCAAGACAAAGTTACACCTTAGGTCCCTTTTAAATCTTTCCCCTCTCACCCTAAACCTATTCCCAGTAGTTTTAGACTGCCCAACCCAGCAAAAGCCCTTATCTATTTATCCTATCCATGTCCCTCATGATTTTATAAACCTCTATAAGGTCACCCTTCAGCCTCCGACACTCCAGGGAAAACAGCCCCAGCCTATTCTGCCTCTCTCTATAGCTCAAACCCTCTAACTCTGGCAACATCCTTGTAAATCTTTTCTGAACCTTTTCAGGTTTCACAACATCCTTCCTATAGCAGGGACATCAGAACTGAACACAATATTCCAATGCCTAACCAATGCCCTGTACAGCTGCAACATGACCTGCCACCTCCTACACCCAATGCACTGACCAATAAAGGAAAGCATACCAAATGCCTTCTTCACTATCCTGTCTACCTGCAACTCTACTTTCAAGGAGCTATGAACCTGCACTCCAAGGTCTCTTTGTTCAGCAACATTCCCTGGGACCTTACCAATAAGCGTACAAGTCCTGCATAGATCTGCCTTTCCAAAATGCAGCACCTCACATTTATCTAAATTAAACTCCATCTGCCACTCCTTGGCCTATTAGCCCATCTGATCAAGATCCCATTGTACTTTGAGGTAACTTTTTCGTTATCCAATACACCTCCAATTCTGACGTCATCAGCAAACTTACTAACGATACCTCCTATGTTCACATCTAAATCATTTATATAAATGACGAAAAGCAGTGGACCTCGCACTGATCTTTGTGGCACATCACTGTTCACAGGCCTCCGCCACCACCCTCTGTCTTCTACCTTCAAGCCAGTTCTGTATCCACATGGATAGTTCTCCCTGTATTCCATGTGATCTAACCTTGATAATCAGTCTACACAAAGAATCTTGTTGAATGCCTTACTGAAGCCCATATAGTCATTGATATAAATTATAAATAGCAGAGAATCCAGTGATAATTCTTGTGGTAGCCTGTAGCCAGAGCAATCATGAAAATATCCCATTTATTCATATGCTCTGGCCCTGATTTTCATGCTTCCCAATTGAGTGGACAAGCAGGAGACTGTAAAAACACAGCAAATCAAGCAGCATCAGGAGGTGAGACAGAAAGGCACTATAAGAGGTGGGCAGAACCTGATTCTGGAATTCTCACCTCAGTCTTGCTTCCAGCATTTTTATCTAGCAAGGGATAAGGTATGGGTAGCAAGTTCACACACACTGTACCTGAACTTGCTGACTCTAATTCAGGAAACTGTATCTACAGAAGCAGGCTGACCAGATGATCATCCTTTTGTTCTGGTAGATGTCTAGACATTTAAAAGCTCCAAGATTAATTAACACCTTTAACTTTGTTGGGGGCTGTTTACACATTTAACAAAGAGACCCCTGGCTTCAGTCTGATTGACAATCCTGTTTTGCTATCATAAATAGATTGTTCTTTATGGTGATTTGGAGATGCTGGTGTTGGACTAGGGTGTACAAAGTTAAAAATCACACAACACCAGGTTATAGTCCAACAGGTTTAATTGGAAGCACATTAGCTTTCAGAGCACTGCTCTGAAATCACCTGGTGAAGGAGTGGCACTCTGAAAGTTAGTGTGCTTCCAATTAAACCTGTTGGACTCTTACCTGGTGTTGTGTGTTCTTTATGGTGATTTTTCATTCCCTATGTGTTTATTTGAGTAGGCTAACTATTTCTCCAAATGGATTTTCACCTGCTGTATTTGGTTGATACTTTCTTGGGTTTGAAAAGGTCATTTTTTTCTTAGGGAATATTGAATGCCTGACTTTTATTATTTCTTAAATATTTCAAAGACACGGGGATGTTTTATTAAATAGTCCTACAGTTCTGAGAGATACTGTTCAAGTGGGCATGAAGAATGCATAGGTTTATGAAGAGGACATGGGAGATATGATAGAGGATGGAAGATAAGAATGGGTGTGAAAAGGTCATGATAGATTTGAGGGAATAAGGAAGAGCTGTGGAATCAGTGAGGTGTATGGTAGACATCAATGGGCATGGAGAGATGATGGGACATATGATGGATCATGGCAGGCACAAAGGCGATATGAGGGAGCATGGAGGATATCAGAGGGCTTGGACCATCTGTAGGGGCTATGAGCATAATAGGGTGGATGGGGAGAGGAATATATTTCATAACATTATATAGCCCTTGAGTTCTATGAATAGAATTGGGCCAATGTCCCACTAAATGGATATGAGCTGTCTACCCTCACTAAGATTGATGGCCTCATCAATTCATCCACTTCTATTGCCACCTCAGGTCTTCTTCTGGTTGTGCTGGGCCCATCTCTACCACATTCCCACCAGCTGTCACAGAAATAGGGTGACCAAGCTGGAGCGAGATTCACAAGTTTTGAAAAATTCCTAATTCTCAATATTTGTCTTAATGAGGGAGATTCGCCCTTTGCTTCTGTCTATTAAACAACTCCTAGTCCATACTAATACATGACCCTCAATTCTAGGAGTTCTAATTTTATATCAGAACTTTCTGAAAAGCTGCTTCAGGATAGGTATTCAGCCAAACTCATCTGATTCCCATCATCTGTGTCATCTTCCATTTCCAATTTAATTCGAAGTGTTTGAAAGGTTCTAAGATACCCATCAGCTACTTTGCCTTCAAAAGAATTGTGCCTATACTTCAAAAGTAGTTATTTGATTTAAAAATAAAAACAGAAATTGCTGGAGAAACTCAGCAGATTTGGCAGCATCTATGGAGAGAAAACAGAGTTAATGTTTCAGGTCCAGTGACTCTTCTTCAGAACTATTAGTCGGCTTCAAAACATGTTGGTATCTCCTTTGTATGTGAAGTGCATTATATAAATGCTAATCCTTTATTTTCTGTCTTTCAGTTGTGAAGACAGAATTCAGTTACATATATTTGAGAAATTGGAAATTATTTTGGAGAATCAAAGGATTAAGAAGAGATTTGATGGAGCTATTCAAGGATTGATGGGAGTGGGTTGGTCAGAGTAGATAGGGAAAGTCTATCTTGTTACTAGGATATGTGATGGTGTAATGATGATATCACTGAGGTAATGATCCAGAAGCAGAGACTAATGCTTTGGAGGTATGGGTTCAATTCCCCATATGGAGTTTGGATTCAACTAAACATCCTAGACTTAAAAGGTGGCTTTAGAAATGATGACAATAAAACTACCATAAATTGTTTACTAAAATCCTTTAGGGAAAGAAATCTGCCACCAGAAAAAAGAAGAAAGTGGTAGGGTTGTAGGGAAATGCTTCATTTGGAGAGCCAGCACAGACTTGATGGGTCAAATACCGTCCTCTTGCACTGTAACAATTCAATGATTCAGTTACTCATGACTTCAATGCATAAGTGTTGCTGAATTATTCACCAAATTTGTCTTTATGATCAGAGAAGAAAGTTTGAGTTTCTCAATATTGTTTCGATATCTGATGTAGTCCAGGTCTGATGGAAGTGGAGCACTCTCTGTGTGCCTAGGTGAGCACTGGCTTCTCAATACTGGGTCAATACTCAGCTTAGGTTTCATAACTAATCAAACTGTAAATGCAATCTGTGCCCAACCACATTCAGCCAAATCCTTTAAGGGGGAGATGAGTCAGCATAATTACCCATCCATGTTTTCGTTTTGCAATTCATGTCCAAGGAAAACCAAATAAGTTTAAAACACTGAATATGTAGCTTAAAAGACTGGTGAAGTGGGGTGGGTTTCAGTTTATGGGGCACTTGTACCAGTATTGAGGAAACTGGAGGCTGTAGCATTGGGACGGTCTGCACCTGAACTGTGCTGGAGCTAGTGTTCTTGTGAGCTGCATAACTAGGTAAGTAAGACTAGATTTTAACTAAATAGTGAGGGCAAGAGAGCTAAATTGGGAAGATGTGCTAAGTCAAGAGTAGGAACAAAGCAAGAGGGAAAGATATTAATATGAGAAATGATAAATAGACGTTAAAAAGATAGAAGGGAGAGTACAAATCTAAGAGTAAATCAACAGATGAGTCTAGAGGTTACAAAAATAATAAAAGGACAAAATTAAAGATTGTGTAATTATTTGCACATAGCATTCAAAATGGAACAGCTGATCTGATAATGCAAATAGGAATAAATAAGCATGGTCTGATATCATTCCAGTTAACATAGAAACTGAATACTGGAAGGTAAATGACATTTAATAAGGACAGGTGGAGGAATGGCTGCTTTCGTTAATGATGGTAATAGCACAATTGGGAGGATAACCTAAGTTCGAGAAATCAGGATGCAAAAGTGGTTTGATAAAGGATGAGCAATGATAAAGGCAAGAAGTTACTTGAAGAATGATGTACAGGCCCCCTAATATGGTAACACAATAGGATGGAGATTAAATAATGGAAATAATGGCAGCATTTCTTAACAGTATGGCAATAATCCCCAGGTATCTTAATCTAAATATATAAAAGAAAAATTAGTTGGGCAAGGTAGCCTAGATGAAGAACTGTAGAATGTTTTTGTTAGTTTCTTAGCACAAACAGCAAGCAGGCTATACTTGACTTGCTATTATGCAATGAGATAGGACAATTAATGAACTCATGGTGAAGATACCCCTAGGTAGCAGCGACCACAATATCATTGAATTTTACATGCAGTATCAAATTTAAAGAAACCTAAAGAAAAAGCATACAACTGAGCAAAAAAGGAAGAGCAAGAGTTTCTAAAGATATTTAAAGAAGAAAACAAGTAAGAGTTGGTCTTATATAAAGTGAATGGCGAATTCATAATGGAAAAAAAGAAGACGGTAGATGAATTAAGGATATATTGCAATTCATTGAGATTACATATGTCTTCAACCTGCACTGTGTAACTGCCTGATTAATGCAATTGACATTTAAAGTGTCTCACATAACTCTGCCCCACTGTGGTCATAGCCATTTTCCATTTTCATTGTAAATTTGTGATTCACTTTAGTATGGAAGATAACATAGGTCATGTTTGCAGAGTGAGTCTTAAGGGTTTCCAGAACCTCCATGTTCCTTTCTTTCTTGTGCTTCCTATCATTACTGAGCTTCCACCTGTCCCCAAATAAGTTTTTAACCTCCAAATATTACCTTGCGAGCCCTGGCCTACAGTTGAGCTATGCCAAACCATCATGCTGCACTGTCTGCCTATCAAGGCCAGTGTAGTTCTAATAATTGATGACCACCCATCTTACAGTAACCCATGTCCTCCAATGCACTACTATTTCCCACCGTTACAACTATTTTTAATAAACCTGTTCGAACATGTTATGGCAAACGTTTTGGGCAAGTGGGACTTGAAACCAGACCTTCTGATGGTAGGGGCACTACCATTATGCAACCGTCATACGTTGAGGTTCCCTAATTTAAATTATTGCTTCCTCTGCATTCCAGCATGCTGCCTCCAATCCCCACAATTTACTTTCCCTTCAATAGCAGCGGCCCCGATAACCTACCTTGATTTTCACTGACTGATTGTAGTCCACTCACCGACTAACCTGGAAGGACAGCCCTGATTGATGAGAGACTAAATCCCTGATTGACCTCTGTGCAGCTCCTTAACTGATTTATCATGAATCCATAGATTGGTAGTAGCTGACCTCCAGGACTAATCATGGCCCACTCCCAGGAGCTTGGACATGGTCAATCTACCACTTTGGGTGGTCAGCGTAAATCTGTGATACCACAAAGTGGTAGATTAACCATGTCCAAGCCCTTGGACTGAGATAAGAAGATGTCTTGACTGACTGGCAGGATTGTGACTAACATGCTATAGACGTGACATAGACTTGGCATAATGCCATACAGCAAAATGTCCGCTTGTTGACTGATCACTACTGACAGCCACGACCAGCAGCCTGTCTGTGTTAAAGTATAGAATCATAGAATCCCTACAGGGTAGAATCAGGCCATTCAGCCCATTGAGTCTACACTGAGCCTCTAAACAGCATCCTACCCAGACCCACCTCTCCACATCGTCACTGTAACCCTGTATTTCCCATGCTAATCCACCTAGCCTGCATATCCCTGGACCCTACGGACAATTTAGTACGGTCAATCTACCTAAAGCATATTTCGGGACTGTAGGAGGAAACTGGACGAGGCAGAGGTGTGGGAGAATGTGTAAACTCCACCAGATAGTCGCCAGAGGCTGGAATCGAACCCTGGCATTGTGAGATAACAGTGCTAACCACTGAACCACTATGCCACCCAGTGTGGGCCTTTAAGTTTTGAATGAGGTGGTCAAGCAAAAAAAAGGCAAAGCAAGAAAAGGCAGAAGTGCTGTGAGCATTCAAGTAAGCATTAAGTGGTAAGAGACCAAGCAAAGACTCCTGAGATGCAGTCTGGTCTCCAAAGAGCGCTACTGAAGTACTGAAGTGGGGAATCATGTTGTAAGTGACTTGGACATGTGTAGTGATGAAGTAGTCAGGTTGGTACATGTCAATGCTGACCTCCATGAACTCAGGTGGGGAAGGGAGGGAGATGTAGGCAGTCACTGCCCATGGATTGTGCTCTGAGATGTTGGGGATAGCTGTCTCAAATGGAGGCCAAAAGGAGTAAGCATCGAGCTACAGCTGTCAAGTATCTGCTCAGACTTCCATGTCAGTAATTGTCTCAGTCTAGTTTCACTCCATCATGTGGGAAAATAGCAAGCTGCATATCAGTAAGGTAAGATTAGGTATAAACTGCATGCTGGTAGGCCTGTCATCAATTACTAGCAAGATTCCCAGCACTGATCAAAACTTGATTGCAGAGTCAAACTTTTTTCTCAATGTCAAGAATCCCATTTTCCTGATCTTGACATTTCCCAACTAGGAGAAAGTCAGGACTGCAGATGCTGGAGGTCGAGAGTGTGGTGCTGGAAAAGCATAGCAGGTCAGGCTATGCTCGAAATGTCGATTCTCCTGCTCCTTGGATGCTGTCTGACCTGCTGCGCTTTTCCAGCACCACACTCTCGACCCATATTTTCCCAACTGTCTGGTCATTGCCTTCATCATTCAGGGGCTGAGAAGATTCTGTTCAGACTCTTTGAATCATTTTAAGACAGAGATAGATGGATTCTTGATAAGCAGAGGGGTGAAAGGTTGTGGGGTAAATGGGACTGTGAAGTAATTAGATGAACCATAATCTTATTGAATGGTGGAGCAGGCATGAGGAGCCAAATGGCTTTCTCCTGCTCTTAATACATGTGGTAGTGTGTAGCCAGATCCTTCTGAATGCAAACACTTACAGCCTCTTACCATTCAACAACATTCTGCATTTTTAAAGTAAATTCCTATCGAGTTGGAAAAGAGGAACTTTGCTTCAAAAACAACTCGGACAATAATCAGAAGATTATAGAAGCAGAGGATGAAATGCATGTCTGACATTTCACGAGGCATTCAACAGAGAAAGAGAATTTATAATTTTCACCTGAAGAATGGAGCATTACAGGAGTTGATCATGAGCACTGTAATAAATTAGCGTATTCGGTGCAATCAGTGTGTTTGATATTGCATTTGTGCTGGGTTTACTCACAAAAATGTGGTATCTGGTGTTAGTGTGAGGTAATGCAAAGAATTACTTCTCTAAAGAGAGGGAGAGACTATTTGGGGATCTATTTTGGAGCTGCCTTCGTAAAGCTCCTAACAACAAGTTACAGAGTGAGATTGCCAGAATTATGAAACGTTCTGAAAGGATAGGCTGAGTGAAAGAGAATAATGTAATATTTATATATTACTGTGTTCTTCCAAAAAGAACCAAGTATCGTGTTCAGATTCACTTCCTAAATGCTACATTACTTGAAAATTAATGATTGCAAATTTCGTCCAGCGTAAATTGGAATTCCTGATTCAAGCATATTCCTAACCATATGAAATATTGATTGGATAACTAGTCATCATCCATGCCTGTCAATAACCTGAGTTTACAGGTTGCGTCCAGTATAGATCCTGAGCTTATGGTTACTCCATCATGAATATTTATTTCCCATCAAATGTAAATGTTGCAGACAGTGATTTTTGCAGATTCAAAGGTAAATTATTGATATGTTGGCACAATTTTATTGCTATAATTGCGTCATAATTTTCTGATAATCAGAGTGTCAAAGAAATTTAAAATATCTTCAAACATTATGAACTGTATGTGTCCAGCTTTTCCATGGTTGTTTGAAATATATTTGCTTAAAGTCAGTTTAGTAGCTAAAAGCTACAAGATTCCTCTGGCTCCAGCGGGGCAAGACCACAACTAGTACGTATAAATGAAATGAAATAAACACCTAAAATATTGTTTCTCTCTAATATACTTTTTTCATAAAATTAAAATACTGTCCATAACAGTTGAAATTTGGTTTTACATGCAGTCCAAAATAGATGAGTTTCTTCAACATAATATGTGGCACATCGTGGTGCCTCACACATGAATATACTTGTATTTACAATGTAGATTTGCATTTCATGTCAAACCTTCTGGGTGCAATACAGCCTGAGGCATTTTCTGTAGTTTCCAGCTTCTTGGTATACCATTGGTGGGAGGGCCTCCCTCAGCAAATAGTGCTGGACCTTGGAATGTGTTAGTCTGCAGCATTAGACATCCTGTATTGTAGGCTTTAATGTAACAAGTGATAATTCAGCCCATTCAGCATGGTGAGAATAACTGCTCCAGCCCTTCCCCAGACAACTGTATCTTCAATGGAAGTTCACCTTTTACATTTCTCTACTTAGGCATTCCACCAATGAGTTTCCTGATGAACCAATGACTATTCAGACAAAAGACTATTTTAGGAAAAGACAAAAATAACCAAACTTTCAGAATCAACCATACAAATCACAGCTTGCATCAACTCCAAATTTTGTTATTGGTTCTCAAAATTCTTATAAAATGCATGATCCAATATTAACTGGTCCAGTGGAATGATCCTGGCAATTTTCAAATTTCTGGCAATTGTTCCTCCTGAATTGATTGCGTGTATGTAACTGGTTGAAAAACAGTTTAAATATAGGGACACAGATATATTGGTATCATAGTTAAAATTAGACATGTCCCTCACTCTCAAATGTCCTTTTTTCCCAAACATTAACCATCAAAATTCTCATATTAGATAAAGCTTTTTTAGGAAAGTGCAGACACATACAAGATAATTCATTGGAATTTATTGCCACAGAAGGCTCTGGAGGCCGGGCCATTGAATATATTTTAAACAGACAGATAAGTTCTTGATTGCCAAGGGGATCATAGATTATAGGGAGAAAGTGGGAAAATGGGATTGAAAATACTATCAGCCATGATTGAATGATGGAGCAGACTCGACGGGCCAAATGGCCTAATTTCTGCTCCTATGTCTTATGGTCTTATGATCTAATAACGTGAAGACCTTCAAGCTTTTTTCTTTCATTGACAATGTGCAATATCTTTCACCAGAGCCAGTTTAATTCACTGAGGAAATATTTTGCAAAGTTCTCCCTGTCTGCAGCCATCTTTCTTCAGAATATTTATTTTACCTTGAATCTGGAATGATGCTTTGTGTGAACATAATAGATGTAAAACTGTACATACTATCTCCAAACTCCGTCAGCAATGCTTACATTTGTGCAAGTGAGAGGAACACGAGATAGGGATGAGATATTTGCCTAGAAAATTTATGATTTTAACATTAAAAATCTGCAGCTACAAAATTCCTGCAAGTTACTACGCAAATAATGTTGAATGGACAGAGCGGAACTAAGCCTAATAAATGACATATGCTGAGAAATGCTCTGACTCAGTAAGATGTGAAATGTTATATTCTGTGGGCAGACATGGGCAAAGGCAGGAGTAGAGTCATAGAGTCATAGAGATGTACAGCACAGAAACAGACCCTTTGGTCCAACCCCTCCATGCCGACAAGATATCCCAACCCAATCTAGTCCCACCTGCCAGCACCTGGCAGATAAGCCCTCTAAACACTTCCTATTCATATACCCATCCAAATGCGTTTTGAATGTTGCAATTTTACTGGTCTCCATCATTTCCTCTGGCAGCTCATTCCACACACACACCACCCTCTGCGTGAAAAAGTTGCCCTTTAGGTCTCTTTTATATCTTTCTCCTCTCACCCAAAACCTATGCCCTCTAGTTCTGGACTCACCCACCCTAGGGAAAAGACCTTGTCCATTTATCCTATCCATGCCCCTCATGATTTTATAAACCTCTATAAGGTCACCCCTCAGCCTCCGACACTCCAGGGAAAACAGCCCGTGCCTATTCAATCTCTCCCAATTGGTCAAATCCTCCAAAGCTGGCAACATCCTTGTAAATCTTTTTTGCGCCCTTTCAAGTTTCACAATATCTTTCCGATAGGAAGGAGACCAGAATTGCACACAATATTCCAACAGTGGCCTAACCAATGTCCTGTACAGCGCAACATGACCTCACAACTCCTGTACTCAATACCAATAACGAAAAGCATACCAAACGCCTCTTCACTATCCTAACTACCTGTGACTCTATTTTCAAGAACCTGCACTCCAAGGTCTCTTTGTTCAGCAATACTCCCTAGGACTTTACCATTAAGTGTATAAGGCCTACTAAGATTTGCTTTCTCAAAATGCAGCACCTCGGATTTATCTAAATTAAACTCCATTTGCCACTTCTTAGCCAATTGGCCCATTTGATCAAGATCCTGTTGTAATCTGAGGTAACCTTCTTCGCTGTCCACTACATCCCCAATTTTGGTGTCATCAGCAAACTTACTAATTATACCTCTTATGCTTATATCCAAATCATTTATGTAAATGATGAAATGTAGTGGACCCAACACTGATCATTGGCAGAGCAGAAGAACAGAATGCAGTGATCTTTTGGGAACACAAAGTGAAATAATTCCATAGAGGCCGGTATCCCATGTCACCCTTTATTTACATGTGGAGAGTCCTTGACACTGATCCAGCCCCCTCATAGCCAGCTCTCAGAGTGAACAGGATGTCTGACATGCTTGTACATTTTCCTTCTTCACCACCAGGAAAGACACCTATGTGACCAGGGAACCAGTAACAAGCAAAGCCCAAGGAGGCAATGTTTACCTGAAAAATATGAAGGAGGGGTGTAGGGATTAAATCAAAATAGAATTGGAAGGGGAAATAAAGCACTCCCACCCCACTGTGGTGCCCACTTCTCCCTAAAGGCATCAAGAGCATTGCCGGACCACCATATGCTCTACTTCCAAGGACATCTGGGCTTAGATATAGCCACAGAAGAGGAGCAGACAGTCGTCCAAAATGATCCCCTCCACAATTTGCTGCATGGATCTGTTTAAAGTTAGCCTGACAGGCCCAGGAGCAGACCCACAAGGACCTGCCCTCACCCTTGCACAGCGGGTAGCCAAAGACCGGGAGCATGAGGCTAAAATGCAACCACACATAGAACAAAAGATTCTTCAGGTATCTGAAAAGGAAGTACAAACATCCACAATCTATGTAGACATTCCAGTTTATATCCGTCAACCAGGGTTACCTGATTCGACCAGATTAACAGCCTCAGTCAGGGAACTCATATTCTATAAGTTACAGTTGGCTGACCTCATTACAATCACGACACAAGGAACTTAAATTATGTATAGTGCTGTAAACTGTGTGTTCTTCCTGGTTGGATCACTGGATCTCAACAGGATGTCCTCAGCAGTCAGACAATTCTTTATCTAGAGAATACTGTGATCATGAAGCATGCTACCCCAGGGAGAGGTTGAAGCAAATAGTATAGATGCATTTAATGGAAAATGAGATTAACACATGAGGGAAATGGAACACTGGATAAGCTGCTAATGTGGATGAAGTAGGATGGAAGAAGGCTCATGTGGAACATCAGCAGCATACACTGCTTCTGGTTATTGGTCTGTATGTGTGCTGCAGATTTTTGTACTACATCCATGTAGTCTGCTCTTTTGTTGGGAACATTTCTGCTTTTTCTCAAAGAAAAAACCGGAAGGACAAGAATTGCTGGGAGCCAGAGGTAGGGTGGGTGGTTGTGGTGTTGGTGGGTGAAATGGATTGGAGAGTGGAGGCTGGATGGTGTATGTTTAAGGTGTCTGTTTGTGGGATTTTAACTAAACCAGCCCATCACAATCGTACTCCTGGATTAGAAATCCAGGGATGGAATTTGGAGAAATCAAAGTTGGGGAGAAGAGAACTTTTGAGCCTATCAGTAGCAAGAATGGGAGTGAACCAACCTGTGATTGGAGGAGCAGCTGTGTAAGGCTCCATTCCTTCTACCTATAGTGGCAAACTTCTCTCTGATCAATCACCCCCATGATTACATTTCAGAGCATTTTGGGATTCTTGGATGTGAACCAGCCCAGGTGCATGTTTTGAATTTTGGAGGGGCATCTAAAACAGGTTAAGAGAGTCTTCTGAACTGAAGCAAGTGAAGAACTACCCTTCATGTGGAAGGTCCTAATAGGGTTGAGAATGTCCTGTCAGTCTGCCCCATGAAACTTGCCATTTTACTCAGGGAGAAAACATATTTGCGTATTTAATGAGCTGAGAACTGTGTGATTGCGTGAGAGAAGCCAACCCAACCTCCCCCTAAATGAAGTGACACCCATTTCTACACCAGCCTTAGGCTATATAATAGAATATTTCACCCTCTGACGTTTTGTCTCAGTCATTAGTGTAGATTGTAAATAGTTGAGACCCCACCACTGGTCTTTACTGTAGTCATAGCCTGACAAATTAAAAATGCTTCATTTATTGCTAACTTCTGTTTCTTGTCGAGTAACCAATCCTCTATCCATGCTAATATATCACTCCTCCATGAGTCCATATTAACCTACTATGTGGCAAATTATTAAATAATACCTTTTGGAAACCCAGGAATACTACAAAATCCAAATACATCCTCTGTTGCACCCTTCCCACTGCTTGCCTTCTCTTTGCTGTTCCCCCCACCTCTCTCCTCCACTTCCCCTTCTTTATCTAACTACAGTTCTCTCAGAAGAAGTCTCTTGCTGGACTGCTACAGCTGATTCTGGTTTCGTTGCTGCTGATGCTGCAGTCATATTGTATATGGACCTGAAAGCCCTGCCATAAGAACACCCACTATGATGGTGTTACAAAGACTGTTGGGTAGAACAACTTAGGAGCTCAAAGGAGTGAAGTCTAACATCTTGTCTGCCTCAAAGTCCATGTAACAATGTCTGTCATGTCAATGTAACCTGTAACTAGATGTTAACATACAATAAACTATACTGTATATGGTAAATGAAAAGTAACTCTTCTAGTTAGATCAGTAAGTAGTTTTGCTCTACCACACTAGAAGAAGCACGCTATAGTTTGCTCTACTTAGACAGGGTGGTCGCAATAACCTTCATCATGAGCAGCATAGTTAGCTGGCTTCCCAGATGGCAATATTATTTCTTACTGTACCTACTCCAAGACAGCTAAAGCATAATCTGTTCTGATTTGATTCCGAAAACCTCTCAGCAATAGTACCCCAAACAGCAGCTTTCCAAATCAGAGGTTAGGAAAGTACTGAGGATTTATTGTGGTGTTTCTATGAATTTGATTCAAATTCCTCAGTGGCTTGGCTTCCACTGGTGAGTCTCAGGAAACCTGGGAAACCCATGGATGTGACATTCAGTTGAAAACTCAATTGAAATATCACTCTAATTGAGTGATTAGCTTATGTTAATTGAGCAATTAGATTATTTTAATAAGGAACCTAATGACCTTGATTTAGAGACAAGTCAAAAGTGTTGAAATTGTTTTCCTGATACAATTATACTTTCTCCGGTTTTATTCCACATTCAAATTCACATGATGGATTTTTTTGCTCCCTGCCTTGTTGTGGGCAGTGGTGGGAAAGTTGGGAAAATACATGAATCTCAATGTTTTAAAAAAAATTCTTGATTTTCTGCTTAATATTCAAATGGGGACTTCTGAATTTCGTTTTTTAGCAGTGACTCTCTTATTTCCATGTATTTTCATCTCATTATGAGCCCAACACACCTCACTCCTTTATCATTTCCAATTCTCCTCTCCTTCCCCAAGAAACTAGACATGTAAGTCACAACATGCCCGACCACAGATTGCCAGATGTTTGTCCAGATCATCCTCCAACTCTGTCGTCACCATAAGGTCCATGGACAACATGTTCCTCCAGCATTTGTCCATGTCAAGTGGAAGCAGCAAACCACCAGTTGTACCACATCATTGTTTTTGCTCTTGGTCAAACATAATCACCAATTTAGTTCTTCAGGTCTTGACTGTGGAGTTCAGGGATATCTAGGGGTAGCAAACTTTAGCTAGATTGCTCTGCATGCAGGGTACATGCACACATCTCATGCTTGAAAACAGAATAGATCTATGGCTCTTTGTTTTGGTTATTAGCACACGTTATCTTTAGAGTCAGTTACAGGCTCCCGACCTGTTGGGCTTTCATTCTTTTTTAGTGCAGAGGGATGGGCAGGCAGCTTGTCAGAATGGAGAGCACTGAATAGTCAAGGGTGTGCATATCTCCCTGTATGGCACCCTACTACATCAACATCACACTTACAGCAGATGCCAGCACTTTGAGTGGCAAACACTCTGTGTGTGCTTCAAATATTAATCATATCTGAAAGTCATAGGGAGAAATCCATAGTAGGGCTGTCAGGGAATGCTATCACATTCAGTCAAGGAGCTTTTCGAATGCCAGTCCAAGGTATGTGCCATGGTCAGACAGGCACTTGGTCCAACCAGATTCTGGGGATCCATGTACTTGCAGTCTGGGGCTTGGGGCATGTTCTGTTCTGTAGGCCAAATACAAACAGTCTGTTGATAATAGCTAGGGGCTTTGGGCGTGCTGTGGGCTTTCCGGCAGTCAAGTAAAGGGAGGGGTTGAGTGAGTTGGAAGTGATTGGAAGAGCAATTAGTGATGATGCAGGAGCAGAAGAGGTGGTGAGGTGTCCCAGTGAGTGAGTAGGAAGTCCAATGGGCAGAAATGTTCAGTAGTTTCAGAAATGGCATCCCCTGATCTTTCACCTGACTGAGGATTGGTCCCTTTGAATTTCAGATATGACGACTTGTTTGAAGGACATGCAGTGTGTTTAGCACTCAAAGCACTGTTGAGCTGACACGATGCAAAAATAAGAGTTGCTGTCCATGAGCATTGGTAAGGTGTGTGTGCAGTGCCGAGTTAAAGTAAGTGTCAAATAGCAAAGACGAGATGGTGACTTTCACCTTGTGGCGTACACTTCTTCCTTCACTACCAGTGTATCTTTTATTTTGGACCCAGCACTGTCTTGGGGACTGTCTGGATCCAGCCTGGCTCAGATGGGGGACATGGCCTCCTTTGTCCATCAGCTGCTCTCGTCCCTATCACCCTGTTCTACGAAGTGGGGAGCAAGCTTTGTCTTTTGGGCCATATTCTCAGTGATACTGATGGAACATCACAGTGTGAGGGACAGTGCCTGGCTTGCAGCATTTGAGTGGTGTACAGCTGGTGTGCACTTTAAACATAAGCAAGTGGCATGAACATCAGTCAGTCTGGGAATTGGTGAGTATTTCTACCTCACGATTCCAAGTGAAAAGCATCATAGAGCCCAGATACAAACTAACTGAGGTGAGGAATAAAAGATGGTATGAAAATGTCACTTTGAGCCATGGTGGACTAAAGGTGATGAATCGTGCTCAACAAAACACTTTAACTCATTGGAAACATTTAGCCCACACTCATCTGCAGGTTAAAATATTCCCTGTTGTGTAATCATAGAGCTCTTACTATGGAGGAATACTTGGTGAATGTGATTCAGAGAACACCATTAAACCTATCTTTCCTGTTGAGAGTCATTGAGTTACTCTTCTTATGTCCGAACAGTACAGGTTATTCAGTCTGTTACCATTATCCACACCCAGAGGTAAGATTGCAACAACGATACAAATACAGTAATACTGCCATTCTGAATAAAAGTAAAAGAAAGTTAATAAAACTTTGTATTACTGTTTATGCATCGCTTCCAATTTCTAACTTCTCCATTCTCCTTCTTTGGCTGTCTGTTCATTCTTAAAAGAATATTAATAATTTATCACATTCAAAACAAGTTAATTTTGGGCTTTGACCATTTTATGTCAAAATATTCAAGCTATGACTGCAACCATTAATCACAACCACTCTCTTCCTTTTACTAAATCCCCTCTCAGCTATCGACTGTATCCAGGATACCACACCCTGGTCAATTATTCAGCTGGGAAAACTCTAATGAAGGAGGAACGTAAAATGTTGCAAAGTTATATCCAAAAATATCACTTTTAGAAGTATATGAACAGATTAGAAACAGGGATATTATGTCATTGCTACTTAACACTTGTTGAAAATCTTTTCATTTCAGAAATATGAGTAGTATTAGTAGTTTCTCAACTTTTGATGATGAACTACATCATATCCCATTAACTCTTAAAGGTGACAAAAAAGACATATCCAGAAATACTTTTCTCTGTAGTCATTTTTAGTACAGAACTTGAGAACTGTTGAAAAAAGGACACCTTTTTTTCAAGTCCCTCACCTTACCATTCAGATAATTCACAGGAATAACAATCTGGGAATATGCAAAATTTATACTGTATGAAAGACGAGTATTGATTGGTTGGCAAGTAGACTGTCTGGTACAGGCATTGTCACGGAAAATGCACCAATTTGTAATGATTGACAGTTAACTTCCAGACGTTGTGTAAATTTTAAATGAGGCAGGATTGACTTTGGTCAGTGCATTGCCTTGAAAGAAGAACTACTAAATGTGTCTCACCTATTTTGCCAAACAGATGCAGTGAAAGTACGTGTTCTTTCTGTCAGCAAAGATCAGGATCCCATTAATTAATTTATGAAGTGCATTGACCTGTCAAGCCTACACCAATTTCAATACAATTTTATGGTGGCTCACTGGTTAGCACTGCTGTCTCACAGAACCAGGGACCAGGGTACAATTTCAGCTTAGGATTACTGTCAATGTAGAGTTTTCATGTTCTTCCTGAGTCTTCGTGGATTTCTACCGGATGCTCCAGTTTCCTCCCATAATCCAAAGATGTACAGGTTAGATGGATTGGCCATGGCAAATTGTTCATTGTGTTCAGGGATGTGCAGGCCAGGTGGATTAGCCATGGGAAATGTGGGGTTATGATACAGCATAAGATAAGGAATATAGGTATATAGTTAAGGGTTATAAGGTGGGGCGTGAGTCTGGATGGGATATTCTTCAGAGAGTTGGTGCAGACTCAATAGGCCTCTTTCTGCATTGTAGAGATTTTGTGAATAAGAAATTGGCAGATCTTAGTAGGCTTCAACTCTACTTTCTCACTCACTCCGTGTACCCTTTCATTACCGAGAGATTAAAAATCCAAGTATCTTTGCCTTAAATATGCTCAATGATAGACCTACCCCAACCCTTAGAAGTAGTGAATTCCACAGACTCACAGCTCTTTGAGTGAAGTAATTTCTCCATTAGCTCTGTCCTAACTGACCGACCACTGATCCTGTGACTGTGTTCCCTTGTTCTCTGTCAAGTCCCTTCAGAATTGTGTTTTTTTTAAAGTTCCAACTTACTCAGCCTTTCATCATAACAATCCCCTTTGATATGAATCTAGCTTAGCTAGCAAAACATTTCTATTTCTAAGCTTCAATCCCTTTCCAACTGAGACAACATGCATCTATTTGCCTTCTCAATTGCTGCATAGAATCTCTACAGTGTGGAAACAGGCCATTAGGCTCAATAAGTCCACACTGACCCTCCAAAAGAGTAACCCAACCAGACCGATTCCCCTGACTTATTACCGTACATTTACCCCTGACTAATGCACTAACCTACACAATCCCTGAACACTACGGGCAATTTAGCCAATCCACCTGAACTGCACACCTTTGGATTGTGGGAGCAAACTGGAGCACCTGGAGAAAATCCACACAAACACGGGGAGAATACAGACAGTCACTTGAGGCTGGAATCAAACCCAGGTCCCTGGCGCTGTGAGGCAGCAGTACTAACCATTGAGTCATTGTGCCACTTGTTGTAACCCCATGCTACGTTTCTGCATTCCTTGTTTGAGCAGTCCAAAGTCTCTCTGAACATCAACACTTACATATTCAAGTATTAAAAAAAATCTACTTTTATGTTCTTATGACTGACTAATTAAATTGGTCACACTTTCTTAACTTATGCTGTATCTGGCACTGGTTAATGTTTCATCATCTTAACCTGTCTATACTTCCTGCAGCCGTCTCAGAACTTAAATTCTGGATGAAAGACATCAACCTGAAACATTAAGTCTGTTTCCCACTTCACGGAAGTTGCCTGACCTGCTGAAAGTTTCCAGTATTTGTAAAATTTTTATTTCAGATTTCCAGAATGTGCAGTAATTGCCATTATGTTGTGTTTTTATAGTAATCTAAATGCTTTGGATGACTACTGTGGTGATATATGTTTAAATCTCACAAAAGCAGCTGGGAAATCTTACTTCAGTAAGTTAAATAAATCTGGAATAAAAGGTCGTGAATAGAAATGATGACCATGAAACTACCAGATTTTGATTTTTTAAAAATGTTCATTAATGCCCTTTTGGAAAGGAAATCTGCCATTCTTATCGAGATTATCCTACACGTGCACAGGTAAAGATAAAGTCCTACTCTCTTATTAGAAAAAGATTGTCTGGTACTGGTTTAAACTGAGAGTTACCACACTTCAGCCAAGGGGAAAGAAGGAGAAGGAGAGTCCTTCATGGTAATCTCAGACAGTGTGGGAATTAAGGTCATGCTGTTTGGTTTCATTCTATTATCACAAACCAGCCATCCAAACAAATAATCTAAACCAACCCTGTGATTAACTCCAAAATGGCCGAGAGGCCATTTGGTTTAATCAAGAAGGTGGCTCACAACCAGCTTCTCAAAGGCAATTAGGGCTTGGAAATAAATGCTGGCCTTGCCGGTGATATCCAAATCCTGACAATGCTTTGTTTTATATATAAAGTACTGTATGAAAATGGAGTAATTAGGTCATTATCATTCAACAACGTTGTTATTGCATATTATGAAATATTCTTACTGCATTCCCATGACATTTGTTGCCAATATAAAAATAGGAGAAAAACAAAACTGAATTGCCTCACCAGCTGCATGAGGTTTATTTTAACACATCATCCTGTCCTGTTTTTTGAAACACAATCTGTATTAAATTATTGCAAAATTCTCGGATGTACTCTGAAGATGGTACTTTTAAGTCAGCTGATTAAGCAGAATAATTGGCTGAAAATTAAAAAGAAGTTGTAGAATTCAACAAAGTTCAGACACCTCCAGTTCTGGCTAATACTGTGAATATAAGATGTCAGCATTTTAAATGGCTTATTTCATTATCTTTGCTTAAAAACTACTTTCTGTTGGATATGCATTCACATATGTTCCTTCTGAGAATTAAACTATTTTGCCAACAAAGGATAGTTTGTCTTTAATAAAGCCACAGGCTGTATTTTATTAAACTGAAATCTTCTCACGATGTTTTGAAACTGCATGTAGTCCTTCCCTTAATTGTAGACAGAAAAGTAAAGGAAATGAGTTCCAAAATGATCACGCACAAAGGCCAAAGGTCCGCATACACAGTCAGTGAGAAGACTCCCCTGGTGATTATAATTCCTACACTATTAGTCCACTTTAACATTTTAATCATAGATACAAGTTTGAGTATGATATGCCAAGTGAATGAAGAACTATTCATCATAGTATCTATATTACATTTCCCTGAAAATTATGCCAATACAGTGCTGACCAGTTTTGGCCAGTTTTGAGGACAGCTTGAATTTAGCTAAGGTGAGCAGAGAGATTGACATTTCTCATTCTACAAAGGCAGTGTCTACAGCCAGGCAAGAGATTCTGGAATAAATTGTTTCCCTTAGAATATACCCCTTCCACCTGAATATGTAAACATAAACATAAACAATTATTCTTTGGAGCATGATTCTATTGGAAGATACTGCTCCTTCATATTTTCAGAATCCTTAGCAAGGATCATATTACAAATGTGTTGAAATGTGCTGAAATATAATATAGCAATTCGGATGCTACATTGTATAAATGGTACCAATGGACAGCCAGAGATTGGCTGAAGCTGTGCAATGCCTTTTCATTGGAATGTTAGTCATAAGACTTTAATTATCTGGGGAAATTTTAGTTCAGTTTCTACTGTGTATGAACCCACAGCAAAAAGCAAGCCATAATTTGGTAGTGAATAGCAATTGACTCAAAGGCCAAAACTGAATGAGTTTTGTGGAAACCATTCACATTGGAGCAGTAGAGTGATTTGTTGAGAGTTGAGAATTCAGCTTGCAGTAGGTTATAGGAGCCAACAATGAATTGTTAATGAAGGATAATGAGTATTGCAAAAAACAGGTTCAGTGTTAGTGTTGGCAACTCTTCACCTGGAGCAAGAAAGAAGATTATATTTCAAAGCAATTGCTTACGTATTCGGTCCATCTCCTAAAACACACCACATAAGCATTGGCAAAATCAGAAATTGCTGGAAAAACCCAGCAGGTCTGGCAGCATCTGTGGAGAGAAGTTCTGAAGATGGGTCACTGGACACAAAACTTTAACTCTGCTGAGTTTTTCCAGTAATTTCTGATTTTGTTGCTGGAAAAGCTCAGCAGGTCTGGCAGCATTGTGAAACCAAGTTCTGAAGATGGGTCACTGGACCCAAAACTTTAACTCTGCTGAGTTTTTCCAGCAACAAAATCAGAAATTACTGGAAAAACTCAGCAGAGTTAAAGTTTTGCATCCAATTTCTGATTTTGTTTCTGATTTCCAGTATCTGCAATTCTTTGGCTTTTTAATTTAGTGCTCACTGCATAAGCAAAAGCGGATCCCCGAAATCACCCGATTTAAGGAAGAAGAAATCTTTAGGAGGAAGAATGGAAAATACAGTCCATATTCATGTATTATAGCAACTGGCTATAGAACCTTATCAATATGAATGATGAACATTGATGAGCATCTCAATAGGAAATAGTCACTGGGCAGAATCTCCTAGGTTTCTGAATGAAATAGGCAATGGCAAGAAAGTGGCAGGATCACATGACAAGTCCAGCAAAGAGTATTGAGACATTGGAAGCAACTTGTATCATTTGAGCAATTTCTGGGCATCAAAGTGAAATTCTCGCTAGGGAGCCCATAGATGCCTATTAAAGGGGAATCATTTTTTGTTAATGACCATATTAACTGTACATCTCATCTCATTAATATTAAGCTTCCCATCCTATCATGTGAGCAACTTAGAGAATAATTTTTGACAGGTTCCAGCATCTCAGGGAATGACCTATTGTCCCTAGTTGCATACACCCTTTGTCCACGAACATTGGCTTTCAGTAATTATTCGGTATGCCATCTGTCTGATCCACTTGCAGGATGCTGAGGATACTTAAGAAGCAGAGACCTGGATTGCAGGATGCACCAGCAACTAGCATTGAAATGGTACAACAAAATCAGTAACATCAATGAGTTCTGAAGAAGGATCATTGGACCCAAAATGTTAACTCTGATTTCTGTCCGCAGCTGCTGCTGAGTTTATCCAACCTTTTTGGCTTTTGTTTCTTATTTCCAGCATCCATAGTTCTTCATGGTTTTTTAGCTGCTGAAAGGACAGTTTTCAGGCATAGACAGACAACCAGATTCGACCACACTCTCAGTGCTGCCAACTTGCTTTCATACTATTACTGACTTATTGCCTTCCTGCATATTGTCAGCATCCATTAATTCCCTTGCCTTGCTAATCCATGTCTGTTAGCATTTTGGTCCTTCAACCAAAGTCTAAAGGCTGTCTGTACTGCTTAATTCATGTGCTCTTTTGGGTAGTCACACAGACAAGCAGCTTGTCATGCTTGTCAGTAGGGGTTTGTTCCAGGATGGAATTTGGGGACACCTTGATGTATGGCACACCAACATGTCAATGCAACACCTACAGTATGTACTATCTACCTGCACAGTACACACGTTGCATGTTTATTCAACTAGGTGGCCAGAATGGAAAGTGATTGGGTCTAGACCTTAGTCCAGTAAAGAGGAGGGAGGTACTGTCATTAGGGAGTCTCATTCAAGGGCACAGTCTGGACACAGTCCAGAGACTTGGGCATGGACAGTCATCTGCTCAGGTCTGTCACAGTCAGGTAAAATGTCCAGCTCCAGGGAATGGGCCAAAGTCAGTCCTGTAGGACCATCACAAGCAGTCAAGGCATTACATATTATCAATCAGGGACTGAGGAGACAGTGGTCAAGGGTCTGGTCAGTCATGACTAGGGTCTGCTCATTGAAGTCAGTCAAAGGTCTGACTTGAATACATTTCTGGGGTTTGGCATGTCAATCATTCAGGACGCTGAAGAAACAACTTTTGAAGGAACAATTTATTTCCCCTTTTGAAACTTTTTCATTTGCCCGTGGTAAATTCGTAGCTAAGCACCACAATTTGTTGTGAGCAGGTGAAGAGGTGGATTCAGCAACTGTCATTTGAAACCCTTCTCGGGTGGTTGAAACAATTATTTTTTATTTATTTTAGAATGCTGCTATTGTACTTCAATTAAAAAAAAATTCATTAGGTATTGAAGAAGCTAATTACCAAAGTTTTCTTGAGTGAACGAAAAAATAATTTTACTACCCACTAACCCAGAGAGAAAAAAAAACACAGACATGTACAAACTCCTGTAATAAGTTTAAAAGGGAGAATATCTAGGACAGACAGACAGGATAAAGGTTATGTAGTTAATTGTACTCAGTGGCCTTGAGATGCAAGAATCCAAGACCACATTCGTTCAAATGTTAATTGATATGTTTGGCTGAGGTGACATTTGAATTCTCTGTGAATTGTTGTTTTCCCAAGTTTTTTTCTTTGTTGGGTATTGTTTCTGAGATGATGAGAGAAACAAGCAAGACGAAAGAGAATCTTTCAGTTCTTGCTTTCAAATCCATTTGTCCATCTCATTCTCCTGCTACTGAAAAACAGTTGTTGAAATATAGGTCCATAACATCATAAGACCATAAGAAGTAGGAACAGGAATTATCAGATTGGCCCCTCGGGTATCTCTGCCAGCAATCAGATCACAGCTGATCCAACATTCCTCATGTCCATTTTCCTGTCCTTTCCTTGTAACCCATGATTCCCCTGCTGACCAAGATCTCTCTGTCTCAGCCTTAAAAGCACACCTTGACTCTGCCCTTGCAGCACTCTGTGGTAAGGAGTTCCAAATACTCAAAAACCCTTTGACAGAAGAAATTACTCTTCATCTCAGTCTTAAATTGGCACCCCTTTAGTCTGAAATTATACCCTCTGGTCCTAGACTCTCCCAAGAGGGGAAACATCCACTCAGCATTTACTGTGACAAGTCCCTTAAGGATCCTATATCTTTCATTGAGATCTCAACCTACTTAGTTTTTGCTCATAACACAATTCCTCATACTGTGGATCATCCTAGTGAACTTTCTCTAAACTGTTCCCATTGAAATGATATATTTCCTTAAATAATGGGATCAAAACTGCTCACAGTACTCCAAATGTGGTCTCACCAGCACCTTGTACAGTTGCAGTAACCCCCTTGAAATAAGGAACAATATTCCATTAGTCTTCTTGGTTAACTTCTGTACCTTCGTGCTAGCTTTCTGTGTTTCATGTACAAGTCTCTCCAAGGCCCTTTGAGATGCAGTTCGCTACTGTTTTTCTCCATTTAAATAATCTTCTTTACCATTGTTCTATCTTCCAGAATGAACAACTTCATCATGTTCCCATTTTATAGTTCATTTTTTTGTTCACTTACCTACCTATCGATATCTCTCTCTAAACTGTTTTTATATCCCTCTCACAACCTGCCTTTGTACTATTTATGCATCATTTGAAAACTTGGCTGCAGCATATTCGCTTCCTTCCTCCGAGTCATTCATATATATTTTAAACAGTTGCAGTCCCAGCACTAATCCCTGTAGAACCCCATTCGTCACACATGGCTAACCTGAAAAATAATCCCTTATCCCACAATCCCCAGTTCAGTGTGTCCTCCTCAGTTTAGCTCCATTGTCTTTTCAAGTTTGCCAACTCCAGGTGAGTGTTTAATCCCCCAATAATATGGAATTATTTTAAAAGTATGAATTAAATCAGGAGCTACAAATTTCTTGATGCTCATTTGCCTCATTTAAAAAAAAAATTTTTAGAAAAAAATGGTCATTTCAGGGCAGACAGCTTTGTTTATTTCACATCGGCCTCAGAAAGAGTGCTAAGAGACAGTGAGGTCTGCAGATGCTGGAGAACAGAGTTGAGAGTGTGGTGCTGGAAAAGCACAGCAGGTCAGGCAGCATCCGAGGAGCAGGAAAATTGACATTTCCTGATGAAGGGCTCCGGCTTGAAATGTTGATTCTCCTGCTCCTTGGATGCTGCCTGACCTGCTGTGCTTTTACAGCAACATACTCTCAACTCAGAAAGAATACCCCAACCTGTGGTGAGGTGACCACTGCAGCTACTTTATGTCCATGTTTTTCTTTTTTAAAAAAAATTTTAGTCCATGAAATGTCTCAAATATGACAATTAAATGATGAATGTTAAAATTCAATAATCCATACTTACCATGATTGTCACAGGTTGGATAATTATTACAATAAATCAGTTGACAATTGGATGAGAATCAAAAGTTCAAGACAGATGCTGAAATTATTCTTTTTTTCTTCCTTTATATCCATTGGTTTTATCCCTTTCCCTCTTTCTTTCTCAAATGGATTTAATTCTTTTGCAGGATAGTGTTTCAATTGGTCAATCCTTATATGTGAACATATTGATTAGATCTTCCAGAGTGGCTGTCACAGTGGCGTAGTGGTTAGCACTGCTGCCTCACAGCGCCGGAGACCCAGGTTCAATTCCTGCCTCCACACTGTCTGTGTGGAGTTTGCACATTCTCCCTGTGTCTGCATGGGTGTGCTCCGGTTTCCTCCCCCAATCTAAAAATGTGCAGGTTAGGTGAATTGGCCATGCTAAATTGCCTGTAGTGTTAGGGGAATGGGTCTGGGTGGGTTGGTGTAGACTTGTTGGGCCGAAGGGCCTGTTTCCACACTGTAAGTAATCTAAACAGCAGGCAATGATATCCCTTTACATTTATACAATATCATTTTCAGTAGTTATTGCTGAAAAGTTGTTAGGGGAATGGAGTATTTATAACTGACCTTTCATCTCAAATCACTTTACTACCAGTTAAAATAATTTTGAAGTGACTGTTGTGATGTTGAAAATATGCCAGTTAGATAATCTGTTTTTGAGATGTTGATTGATGAAGAAATATTGGTTGTGACACCGGAGAAAACTCAAACAAGACACAAAATTAAATTCCAGAAATGTGAAATAACTAGATAAAAAATTAAAAGTAGACAACAGAAGCTGAGAGAGAGACAAATAATGTCATCTCACAATAAATTGTCATGTGAACTTTGCTTCTCTCTCCCCATAGATGTTGCCTGGCTTGCTAACTATTTCTTTTGTTCATCATCAGGCATAACAACTCTGCTGTTCTTCAAAGTAGCACCAAAGCATCTTTTACATCCACTCAAACTAATACTGCAGATGGAGCCTTGATGTTTTGGACAGCACCTTTACACTCAAGCTCTGGAGTAGTCTTGAACCTGGAACCTGAGGGAAGAGTGCTGCTAACTGAGCTAACATTGGGATTATGCTTAAATTGGGTAAAAGGGAAAAATGTAAAAAGTTTGCTGATGTACTAACCTCCATTTTATACAGCACGGATTGGCCCTACTATGTTCCAAAGAAACTACATTTCAAAGACTACAGTTTAAACAGTGACAGATGCAGTCATTTCTGTTTGTTTGCTTGTGAGATGTATTTACATCAGTGAAAGAAAAAGGTGCCATTTGCAGGAGCTCTTGCTCCTGGAGATATTGCCAATTTCTCAATCAGTGCAGTTAGGACACTGTCTCTTCTATTACTAGTTTCCATAACAGTCGTTTTCAATTTTCCAGATCACTTCTCAGAAAATTCTTGCATTAGTAATCTGTTATCCTTACCTGGTCTGACATTGAGAGGGTGGGAACTGGTGGATGGATGTCTGACAAAAGTCTCCTCACTGCAGAGGTGGCAGTCGAGCAAGGGAAACTTGTTTGTACTGAAAGGGAGATTAAACATCTACAGCCTTTGAGTGAGGTAGCCTCCAAGCGCCTATTCCCAGCTGCTCAGCAATGTCTCAATAACATCCTGCTTAAGGGTAGAGGCTCACGACACTAATAGAGTAGGAAAGCAGTTAACAGGATCCCTCAAACTCAGGTACATCTTCCAAGGTGGCACTAAGGTGAAACAGTAAGAAAAGAAAGACTAAGTAACATTCAGGTGGTTTTGGGTGCACAGGTGCACCTTTAGTATGACTCTACATTTGAAATAAATACAGCACTTTCTATTAAATTCCTTTAACCTATTTCAATCGGTTAACACTTGTCGCTGTTCTTGATTTTGATGGAGGCTACCTTGAGGAGTGATGATCATACTAGGTGCTCACTTCCATGATGGAGCAGAGTCCCATGGCTCTCATTGTTAGTCGTGCTCTGGGAGAAACCTAATATCCAAAAAGTGGCAAGTTAAGCTAGCTGTTTGGGTTTTCAAGTAAATCATTTGCCCTCTCAGTGGTAGGTGGTTATTCCTGCAAATGAAGGTTTTATTCATGCAAACATACCCCCATGTAATCCTGAATAACTCCAATCTGAACAGGATGCCTTTGGTGCAAAGGGAACAAATGCAGTTACAATTAAGGTAACTTAATGTTTAATATTTAAGAGACAAGAATTTCCTTGAGGTCAGCAATGCCTTTGTGTCACATTTGGTTAATACTTCTGAGTGTTCACAAATGTTCCTGCAAAGAGCAGGACTTATACATTAATCGTAATGTCCTGGGGAGCGTTGCTGAATAAAGAGACCTTGGATTGCAGGTTCATAGCTCTTTGAAAGTGGAGTCGCGGGTAGATAGGATAGTGAAGAAGGCGTTTGGTATGCTTTCCTTTATTGGTCAGAGTATTGAGTACAGGAGTTGGGTGGTCATGTTGTGGCTGTACAGGACATTGGTTAGGCCACTGTTGGAATATTGCATGCAATTCTGGTCTCCTTCCTATTGGAAGGATGTTGCGAAACTTGAAAGGGTTCAGAAAAGATTTACAGAGACGTTGTCAGGGTTGGAGGATTTGAGCTATAGGAAGAGGCTGAACAGGTTGGGGCTGTTTTCCTTGAAGCGTCGGAGGCTGAGGGGCGACCTTATAGAGGTTTATAAAATCATGAGGGGCATGGATAGGGTAAATGGGGAAGGTTTTCTCCCCCTGGGTTTAGTGAGTCCAGAACTAGAGGGCATAAGTTTAGGGTGAGAGGAAAAGATTTAAAAGGGACCTAAGGGCCAACTTTTTCATGCAGAGGGTGGTACGTATATGGAATGAGCTGCCAGAGGAAGTTATGGAGGCTGGTACAATTGCAACATTTAAAAGGCATCTGGATGAATATGAGTAGGAAGGGTTTATAGGGATATGGGCCAGTTGCTGGCAAATGGAACTCGATTAGGTTAGGATATCTGGTCGGCATGGTCAAGTCGGACTGAAGGGTCTGTTTCTGTACATCTCTACTGTAAGTCACTTGCGCTCAGATCTATTTGCTATCAGGTTCTCTTGGGCCTTACTACAGCTTTAATTTCCTCAGCACCTTCATCATCACCATTGGTTCTCCCAGCATCTCCATCAGAGTCCACTTCTTCCTCATCTGTAGAGACAGGTATTTGGTTCATCTCTCCCCATCTTTCTCTAAGTTGATACCTGATGCTTTGTGAGGTTTTTCAAGATGCAGCAACAATGATAATCTTGTTCTGTTTCCAAGCTGCCCAGGCAATAGAACTGCATCTTCAAGGCCAATTATCTGTTCAATGATGCATGTGCTGCTTTGTAACAACAGTATTCATCAGCAGCCTGAGGTTTTTGCACTGAGATCATTAGCATTGCCTCTGGTTATCCATTATCACCCATGTAGCAGCCATGGAGATTGTGCTAGAGAATGAATATTCATAGAACCTGTGAGTTGCGCTGAATATAAACATTGTGGCAGTTTCCCAGATTGCAGGTGCACCTTCAGGAATGATAATCAGTGGTCACAAGCAGACTGGTCATTGAGGATCGAAATCCCTTACTGTTTAAGAATCTGGCTGGATGATGTCAGAGAGCACCACATGCAAGTAACCCTTTGTACTTGAGAGTACCCAACAACAAGGTAAAAACAATGACTGCAGATGCTGGAAACCAGATTCTGGATTAGTGGTGCTGGAAGAGCACAGCAATTCAGGCAGCATCCGAGGACAGGCAAAATCGACGTTTCGGGCAAAAGCCCTTCATCTTTTACTCCTGATGAAGGGCTTTTGCCCGAAACGTCGATTTTGCCTGTCCTCGGATGCTGCCTGAATTGCTGTGCTCTTCCAGCACCACTGATCCAGTACCCAACAACAGCTTGGGCACTTGACTGACTGGGGCCATATATTGGATTTTTTCGCTTTCCTGTAAAGGGCAACTGTGAAGTCACAAATACACACGGAGGCTGGCATTTGGAAGATGCTACATATGTTCCCAATTGAGATTTGAAAGAAGCCAGTAGCAAGCAAGTTCTGTGCAGCTATGATCTTCAGCATCATTGGCATTGTGCTTCCTCCCAAGTCGAGCAGCGGCAGGTCTGCCTGCAGGAGGAGGCAGATGTAGCTAATGTCTTCCCTGGTAATATGAAGATGTGCATGGAATTGATTTTCACTCACCTGCAGGAAGCTGAAACACCTTCTATCAGTTTATGGTCCTGAAGACTCTGGTTCCTCTCTTCAGGTGCTGCTTGCTCATCACAGCTACAGCCCCCTGATTCTCATGTCTCCAATTCTGTAATTATTATTCTTTCCTCCTTCTCATTCTTCTTTTCAAACAGCTGCTAGATTAACTTACTCAGCATGTGGCATGGCAGAAATATCAGGAAGGAGGTATATGCTTTCCATGTCATAGTCAATGTAATACCTTGGCCATTATCAGGCTGGTCATGTGTTTGGTGAAAGTCTGTCATACAGCTACCTTTACATAGTGAGCTATGTCCTCCATGACCCATGCCTAGTGTTCTCCTTCTTTCATGATGCTACCTAATGCAAGATATTTGAGTCCTTTATCTTTATTTTGTTTTCAATGCATGTGATGCTTAGTGCAATGTGACATTCGTGGCCTGTATTATCCCCTATGATGCAGTCCTTCAGCCTTAGAAGTTACAGCAACAGCCTGTGTAATAGTTTCATGTCCATGTCCTTGATTGCCAAATTCCCAGGCATGGTCCTGTAAGTGCAATGCAAATTCCCTCCACCGCCATCAGCACTGTTTAGGTGCTGTTCTTGTAAAAGATTAATGAATCTCAGGGTAAGCCTTCAGCAAAGTGCTCATGTATTGTAAAGACCACTTCTCTTTAGTTCCTTTAATTTTGGCCGATGTACAAAAAAATCTGTTTCAAACCAAGGAGACTATGCAAAGAGACAGCTGTATTTTTAAAAATATGTATCCTGAAACACACTGTGAGTTGTACATAAAGATGCATTATCCTGGAACAATGAGAGTAAAAGCAGACATTAAGGAGGATTCTGAACTAAATGCTTGATAACCACATCTTCATTGGCTTCTGACCAGGTGACCATAGCTTGTGTGGGGCCAATCCAACAGAGAAGCACCAAGTCTGCAAAGACAAAGTGCAAAAATTTTTTTCGCACAACCTCTCTCTCCCTTGCATGGAGGTACCAGAAAGCCTTCAGTTACAGCTAACTGTCTTCTATTCATTACTCTCTCCAAAACCCCCTATTGTGAAGACTATTTACACACTTACAGACATTCTCATTATTTAGTCAAGTGTTTTTGAATGTTCAAAATCAACTGCTAAGTCAACTTATCTGGTAATTGAAACTGCCGAAATGTCGAATTGTGAAGTCCTTTTGATTCAGAGGTACAAACTGTCAATCTGTTGGGCAGACACAGCATGGGTTCATGAAGGGCAGGTCATACTTAGCTAATCTTTTGGAATTCTATGAAGACATTATGAGCAAGGTGGACAACAGGTCCTAGTAGGTGTGGTGTACCGAGATTTCCAAAAGGCTTTTGACAAGGTGCCGCACAAGAGGCTGCTGCATAAGATAAGGATGCATGGTGTTACAGGCAAAGTACTAGCATGGATAGAGGATGGGTGGACTAAGAGGAAGCAAAGAGTGGGGATAAATGTGTGCTATTCTGGCTGGCAATGTGTGACTAGTGGTGTGCCTCAGGGATCAGTGTTGGGACCACAATTGTTCACAAGTTATATGGATGATTTGGAACTGGGGACCACGTGTAGTGTGTCAAAGTTTGCAGATGACATTAAGATGAGTGGCAGATCAAAGTGTGCAGAGGACTGTGAAACTTTGCAGAGGAACATAGATAGTTTGAGCAGCAAAGGTCTGACAGATGGAATACAATGTCAATAAATGTGAAGTCATCCTTTTGGTTGGAGTAACAGGGAAAAAGGATTATTACTTGAATGGTAAAACGTTGCAGTGTGCTGCTATGCAGAGGGACCTGGGTGTCCTTGTGTATGAATCACAGAGGGTTGGTCTGCAGGTACATCAGGTAATTAGGAAGGCAAATGGAATTTTGTCTTTCATTGCTAAAGGGATTGAGTTTAAAAGCAGGGAGGTAATGTTACAGCTGTACAGAGGCCATACCTGGAATACTGTGTGCAGTTTTGGTCTCCTTACTTGAAAAAGGATGTACTGGCACAAGAGGGGGTGCAGAGGAGGTTCACTAGGTTGATTCCGGAGTTGAGAGGTTTGGCTTATGAGGAGAGACTGAGTAGAGTGGGATTATATTCATTGGAATTTAGAAGAATGAGAGGGTATCTTATAAAAAACATATAAAATTATGAAGGGAATAGATGAGATAGAACTAGTTTACACTGGGACCAAAGGGCATAGCCTCAAGATTAGGGGGAGCAGATTTAGGACTGAATTGAGAAGGAACTTCTTCACCCAGAGGGTTGTGAATCTGTGGAATTCCTTGCTCAGGGAAGTCGTTGACACTACTTCAGTAAATGTTTTTAAAGTGAAGGTAGTTTTTTTTAACAATAAAGGAGTTAAGGGGTACAGTGAGAGCGTGGGTAAGTGGATCTGAATCCACAAAAAATCAGCCATGATCTTATTGAGTGGTTGAGCAGGCTCGAAGGGCCAGACGGCCTACTCCTGCTCCTAACTCTTATGTTCTAATGAAGGAGGAATGCAATACCTTTAAAGAGAGTGAAAGGGTAAATTCTGAACTAGAGAATAAAAGAGAGCATCAAGGTGCAAATAACCTGTGTCAACGGCAAAGAGTTAAAAAGGAATTGAAAGGAAGAGAAAGAAAGCAACTCATTGAATCCAGTGCTCCAGACTTGTGCTGTCGAATTATGTTTACCTGATCTCGTTTTCACCTTTTCCACTCTTAATATCCATATCTTGTCAGTGTTTGTCTGTCTGTCTGTCTGTGAAAGGGAGATAATTTAGAAAATTAAGTTGTGAAGTTATATTTTGGTAATTTACATTTCTGAGTGTTTAAAAACAATCTGCTCACAAAAAATGGGAATTTTTTGGCGAATGTTTTCTCTCTCGGCAGATGTTGCCGATGTGCTGAGTTTTTACTTCAAATTTCCAACATTCACAGTATTTTGCTTCTGTTTGAGTGTTTTCTTTCAATCTGAGTTTATCACCTCGGTAAACTGGGGACTTTGGATAGTTTGACTAAAGTTTTTCACATTTGTGATGTTGCCAGTAAGCGTGGAACTAGATTTCAAGTGTATTATCCTAGTGATATTCTCAGTTGGGTGTATTTGTACTGGGCAGGAACACCTGAAACTAGATCTCATGTCCTGCCCATTTGTACGGGGATTTTTAAGAGACCTTATTTTGAAATTAACTTCGAGAAAGAAGGTGGTAGTAAACTCTTTCTTTGAGTCGTTCAGCCATTACATGAACCTTTTAGTCACTCTTTTTCCTCTATAATGATAGTCACCTTCTCCTTTCCTCTGGGTTTCCCTTCTGAGACTTTCCAATGTTATGGTTAGTCGCCCTTTCACCATCTCTTAATATTCCTGTTTTTCCCCCGGTCTCCCTTCCACCCATATCACCCTTACCTTTACACCCTCTCCTTACGGAATTATGTTCATTCTCCCACCCCCACACATTTAATTACCCCACTGCGTTATCCTGCTATTTCAGTATATGGTTCCCACTCTTTGCCCTTATCCCAGTGACACACCTCTCTGCATCTCAGTTTTCTTCCTCATCCCCAGACCTTTTCCAATGCCCCTGACAGCAACATGCTTTAATTTCCATTCTCTACCATTCCTTTCCACCCACCATTACATTTCTATTTGCCACGTTGACCTCACTTTTAATTGATTGCCCTTTTGGGATTTGTTTTTATTCATTCGTGGGATGTGGGTGTCACTGACTTGGCTAGCGTTTATTGCCCATCCCTAATTGTCCCTTGACCTGCAGAGGGCAGTTAAGAGTCAACCATATTGCTATGGGTATGGAGTCATATGTAGACCAGCCAGGTAAGCACAGCGAATGTCTTTCCAAAAGAACATTAGTGAATCAAATGTATTTTTATGACAATCAACAATTCTGTAAGAAGCACAGAAAGTAGGAGCAGGAACAGATCATTTGACCCTGTTCCATTATTCAAGATGATTATGGCTGATAATCCAATTTAGCACCCTGTCCCATTTCTCCCCATACTCTTTGATCTCTTTAGTCCTAAGAACTATGTCTGATTAATTCTTGAATACGGATAAGAGCAGCTTTTTTTGTCCTGCAATCCAGATATTTTTCCCAATGAATTCAAATATCACACATCCACATGGTGGAATTCAAAGCCATGTCCACAGAGCATGAGCCTGGGGTCCTGGATTATTCGCCCAGTGATATTACCACTGCCTCCCCATTTAAATGGGTCCCATTTTTAAGTTGATTCCCATTTGGCTGGTCTGATCAGGTCTGCTAGAATGAGTCATTGCCTGAGTCAATTGTGCATGTTATTGGATATAATAAGCTTTCACTTCGAACAGGGTAAGGTACAAACAACAAGCAAGACTGTTTATGACAGAGGTTCCTTATGGGCTGAGCAACATGAAGAGGCTTCACTCTGAGCTTTGGAAGTATTTGTATAAAGAAATTTTTTTTACGAAAGAGTCAAGTTAGTGAAAAAGTTTATATACACTGGAGCTTGAGGGAAGATGTCTACTCTGCCAGGTACACACACATACACACATATATTATATTATATATATAATCAGGTTTATGAGCAGATATTTTTGATTTTTGGTGAGCAAGAGTGCACCAGTGAATGTAAGTCCAATGGGGTGCGGCATTGATGAGTGTTCATGACATGCTAATGAATGCAACAAACACAGAGACTGCTGGAGAAATTCAGCATTGATGGAGTGTGAAACAGGTTTAATGTTCCGACTTTGGCATCAGACCAAAGGGAGAAAGAATGTAAAGCAGATTTCACAATGATGTAGTTCAGTAAAGCTGACCTGCCTGAAAGGCTCTCAGAACATAGTAGCAAAACTTTAAACTGCTGTTGGGCAAAGGAATTTTTGCCTCCTGTTCGATTAAGTTCTCCCAGTCGCCCTTCTTGAAGCTCTGGACAGCCATGGAAGATTCTGCTCACAGAGTGCAATGGGACATTGGTACACACCTGTGAGTCATAAAGTGAGCTTCTGATTTCAATCACTGCAGGCAATTGTCAAGCGGAAACCAGGCACTTCCTCCTAGGAATAATGAGGAAATAAATGAGAATAATCAGACCAAGAGTTTCTATTATGTAGTTCAATGTGAGTGGAGCTCTATTCACTTTCTGCTGGAAGTTGCCATTAATAGTTTTCTCTTACTTTCTTTTGCAAGAAAAGAACAGAGCTCAGCCACAGCATCCAGCAAGCCATGCTGTCAGTGGGAGCTCAGAGGCACACAGAACTAATGGGTGAGGGGGGAAGCTGTAACAAGTGTCCTTGCTGTAGAAAGTATCAGAGAGCTAAGGCATTTATATTTAGTTTTAGGTTAGTTTATTGTTTGTACTTGAAGTCTTCAGGGTCAGAAATTCAAAACAGCACCACTTGACCTATTAGATAGCATGGTCAACTTTCCTCTACCACTACAGTAAATGCAGTTTTCAGATTGGAATGCAATTGCAATATTAAATTACAGGCAAGGCTCTATGCCAAGTACTCAGCCCTTTCTGACTAGCCAGAACATTGGGTGACATAAATTACGAACTTGTGATTCCATGCATTCCCCCCTCAAAACACACACACACATACACACACACATACACACACACACACCCCCTAATATTCTACACGAGTATTACCCACAAAAAATTCAAACACTAAAGAAATGAACCATGGGCTTTCTTTCAATTTTCAAGCTGGAACTGGATGACTTTCAACATGATCTTTTCTAGTAAATAAGTATAAATTACTCATTGTTGCTGGTCCCCACCTAGAATGAATTTAAAGGAAGTGCATTCTCTTGAAATGCTGCAGAATTCAAAACATTATAAGGACAGAAATCTGTATGCCTGTCAGTGTATCTCTGTTATTCCATGGTAGGGAATAGACAGCTTTTGCAGAAACACAATAATTTCTCACATAATGCACTTGTCATTTGGTGGTATAATGAGCTCCTCATAACACGTGGTCCCAATTTCAGAGTGTGAAGGAAGGTCCAAGAGGTCCACCTCAAACTGAAGATAAATACTAGGATGATACTCTGGTAAGAAGTAAACAAGACCGATCAAAACATTTTTTTAAAGTATAATTAAAAACAATATTGGTAGCAGTTCCTTTTGAACATAGATGATATACAAAGACGAGTATGAGAATCTTGTCTTCACCTGTAGAAAATAGGTTAGAATTTATAACCTCAGATTAACCTGCAAGTATCACTTCCAAGTCTTGGATGTAACACAGCAAGAAGGCATGGATATGTGATCATATCACATCGGGATGCATATTATGCATTAAATGCAGTGATGAAGATAGTTGGGGATATTGATAGCAAAGAAGGAACCCTCAAGAAATCATAGCCCAGTTGTTATATTTGACAGTGTCAGAATTGTAAAAATGCTTGTGTGGCTTGATTGATGGAATATTGCATTCACTTTGGAAGATTACAGGGAAAACTCACCTCTTCTTTCTGGGCTCGGTATATCAATACTGTGAAGGGCAGTGAACTTACTAAAAATTATCGACTTGGAGTTCACTCACCGCAGTGTTGCAGTGATGTGTTTGGATTGTCAATTCGCTGCAATGTCATGACTGGACTGCAGCAACTACTCGCTTGTATTTCAGCCAGATCTCATGTACACAGCAGAAACATAAAGGCACTCATTCCTGTACAATGAATCAGTAGGGAATACCAGTAGCAAGGCTTCGCTTGCTGCCTCTTTTGCAAATAGAAACCTCTGCCAGGAGTGCTGTCCTCAGGCATTATGCTGGGACAATATTTCAGCATCATTTTGTTAAACTTGTGAGTTACTGAAGCATGCATTAGAAAACAGAGGTACATGCATATAGTTGGGCCCTATCATTTCACCTTCACACCCATCTAGCTAACAACATAACACTAAGGTTCTTACTATGATGTTATTAAATTCTACTCATTTTTGTAATTTGGTTTGTAGCTTATCAGGAGGGACTATAACTGACAGATGTACAGTTAAGAGTCAAAAAGTGGACTCCTAAGTGTTCTCAAGCGACAATGTTTGCTCTTTTAAATAGAATATAATCAAAACAAATGGTTACCATGCAAACAGAAGAGAAATAGCAACCAAAAACTGCTATTGTTCTGCTGTTTAAATAAGAAATGACCTTTAACTCTCGATGGGAAATGTGATGTTCCCCTGTGAAAGATCAGGGAGATTCCGTCTCTCTCATACTTTTTTTTTAAAAAGGGTAGTCTTTCAAAATTGCTTACAAATCTATTATTTCTTTTACAAAAGCTTGTTGTAAAACTCTACAGGGTATCTTTTCAGCTTTGGACACAATCAGGAAATTGGTTAAATTACTCTGGTTGGGTTGCAGTTCAGGTTTTGGTGAAACTAAACTTATAAAATCACATGTAAAATGTCCCATCAATAAATTTAATTAAAATCTATCCCTTGATCTATTTAGGAGTGATATTCTTGATTTATTAATATGTTGAAAATGAATTTAACAGCAAAATATTTTTAATAAGTGTCTAATCTTCCATCTATAAGTAACCTGATTTAAGTATCAGTAAAAAGGGCTTAAGGAAACCGCATGGAACCATTAGTAAATTAGATATTTCAAACACATGAATTTCTAAACTGTGGCCTCTGAAACAACTGCATTAAGTCTCAATCAGTGAAATCTCACCACTTTTTCCATCTGGGACATGACTAGCTTTGAATGAGCCAGGCCAGCATCCAAGTACAATGTGTTTGAACCAGGTTATGTAACCTACACTTGAGTTTCTGTGATGTCTTGTGAAACACACCCAGATTGTGCGTGATAAAACAGAAACTAATGGAAATTCTAGATTATTGTTCAAAATGATGAAATGCTAGGGGGTCAGTTTGTTGAAAAGCTACTTGTCACTAGTACATCTGGACATGAGACATAACCTTCACTCGAATTTGCTTGTTAACTCTGTCTGTGTATGACTCTCCCTTTCTTGACTTTTTTCTTCCTTCTAAGCCCTAAATCCAAATCATTTATGTAAATGACAAAAAATAGAGGATTCAGCACCGATCCTTGTGGCACTCCACTGGTCACAGGCCTCCAGTCTGAAAAATAACCCTCCACCACCACCCTCTGTCTTCTACCTTTGAGCCAGTTCTGTATCCAAATGGCTAGTTCTCCCTGTATTCCATGAGATCTAACCTTGCTAATCAGTCTCCCATGGGGAACCTTGTGGAACGCCTTGCTGAAGTCCATATAGATCACATCTACTGCTCTGCCCTCATCAATCCTCTTTGTTACTTCTTCAAAAAACTCAATCAAGTTTGTGAGACATGATTTCCCACGCACAAAGCCATGTTGACTATCCTTAATCAGTCCTTGCCTTTCCAAATACATGTACATCCTGTCCCTCAGGATTCCCTCCAGCAAACACTTCTCTGGCTTCCCACAGAATTCTCGGGTACACCTGATCAGGTTCTGGGGATTTATCCACTTTTAACCATTTCAAGACATCCAGCACTTCCTCCTCTGTAATCTGGACATTTTGCAAGATGTCACCATTTATTTCCCTACAGTCTGTATCTTCCATATCCTTTTCCACAGTAAATACTGATGCAAAATATTCATTTAGTATCTCCCCCATTTTCTGTGGCTCCACACAAAGGCCGCCTTGCTGATCTTTGAGGCATGAAAATGTGTTGCTGGAAAAGCGCAGCAGATCAGGCAGCATCCAAGAAGCAGGAGAATCGACGTTTCGGGCAGGAGCCCTTCTTCCTGAAGAAGGACTCATGCCCGAAATGTCGATTCTCCTGCTCCTTGGATGCTGCCTGACCTGCTGCGCTTTTCCAGCAACACATTTTCAGCTCTGACCTCCAGCATCTGCAGTCCTCACTTTCTCCTGATCTTTGAGGGGCCCTATTCTCTCCCTAGTTACCCTTTTGTCCTTAATATATTTGTAAAAACCCTTTGGATTCTCCTTAATTCTATTTACCAAAGCTATCTCATGTCCCCTTTTTGCCCTCCTGATTTCCCTTTAAGTATCCTCCTACTGCCTTTATACTCTTCTAAGGATTCACTCGATCTATTCTTCTATACCTGACATATGCTTCCTTCTTTTTCTTAACCAAACCCTCAATTTCTTTAGTCATCCAGCATTCCCTATAGTTACCAGCCTTCCCTTTCATCCTGACAGGAATATACTTTCTCTGGACTCTTGTTATCTCATTTCTGAAGGTTTCCCATTTTCCAGCCGTCCCTTTACCTGCAAACATCTGCCTCCGATCAGCTTTCGAAAGTTCTTGCCTAATACTGTCAAAATTGGCCTTTCTCCAATTTAGAACTTCCACTTTTAGATCTGGTCTATCCTTTTCCATCACAATTTTAAAACAGATAGAATTATGGTCGCTGGCCCCAAAGTGCTCCCCCACTGACACCTCAGTCACCTGCCCTACTTTATTTCCCAAGAGTAGGTCAAGTTTGCACCTTCTCTAGCAGGTACATCCACATACTGAATCAGAAAATTGTCTTGTACGCACTTAAGAAATTCCTCTCCATCTAAACCTTTGACACTATGACAGTCCCAGTCTATGTTTGGAAAGTTAAAATCCCCTACCACAACTACCCAAGTATTCTTACAGATAGCTAAGATCTCCTTACAAGTTTGTTTCTCAATTTCCCTCTGACTATTAGGGGACCTATAATACAATCCCAATAAGGTTATCATCCCTTTCTTATTTCTCAGTTCCACCCAAATAACTTCCCTGGATGTATTTCCAGGAATATCCTCCCTCAGCACAGCTGTAATGCTATCCCTTATCAAAAATGCCACTCCCCCTCCTCTCTTGCCTCCCTTTCTATCCTTCCTGTAGCATTTGTATCCTGGAACATTATGCTGCCAGTCCTGCCCATCCCTGAGCCATGTTTCTGTAATTGCTATGATATCCCAGTCCCATGTTCCTAACCATGCCCTGAGTTCATCTGCTTTCCCTGTTAGGCCCCTTGCATTGAAATAAATGCAGTTTAATTTATTCGTCCTACCTTGTCCCTGCCTGCCCTGACTGTTTGACTCACTTCTGTTCTCAACTGTGCTCATTCATCTCATTTTCAGCTTTTTCAAATCGTGTTGCACCTTTTGGCTGTTGCATTTATGTACACATCAGTGTTTTTCATTGGCTGCAAAATGCAATGGGCCACTTGAGGACTTGATCAGCATCCAATAAATAGCATTTCGTCCATTTGTTTCCTGTTCTCAACCAAAAGGAGCCAAGGAGAAGGATATTGAAAGGCAGGTCCTTAATGCGATCTTATATCTGGCTGCAGCAGGGCATTGAGACTGATCTGAGAGTCTGGTCTTTCATAGCACATATAAATATATAGCACATTTAGTGCAATTAACTATCACAAAAGCCTAGTGAAATAAGATATGACATTGAGCCAAATGTCATATCAGATGACCAAAGCTGATGGATCTACGCTGCACTCCCTCAATAGCCAGAATGTCTTTCCTCAAATTTGGAGACCAAAACTGCGCACAATATTCCAGGTGCGGTCTCACCAGGGCACTGTACAGCTGCAGAAGGACCTCTTTGCTTCTATACTCAATTCCTCTTGTTATGAAGGCCTGCATGCTATTAAAATTGGGAATACTCAGAAGGTGTTACAGGATTGCTGTTATCCTATCTGGATGTGGGGTTGGAGATTTCAGAGATAAGGAGGGAAGAGATCACAGAGGTATCTGAAACGAAGGATGGCAATTTTAATATCAAATCTGCTTTGACCTGGAGCCAATGCAGGTCAGCAAGCACATGGGTGAGAGGAAATGAGACTTGATGTGGGTTAAGAAATGGGCAGCAGAGTTATGGATGACCTCAAGTTTACAGAAGATATAATGTCAGAGACCCCTCCTCTGTCTATGGTCTGAGATTTTAATGCCTGGTTTCCCACATGGAACAAGCGGCGAGCTGAGTGTGCCAGATGTTTGCTCCAGTTTCTTTGTCAAGTTTTCCCAAAATCTAGCTTTTAGTGATTTGGACAAGACGGGAGGCTAAATATTAATAAGGCAGGTTGTGGTGTTAACAAGGTTTTAACAAGTGTTAATCCCCGTGAATTTTCATCTTGCTGCTGCCAGCGAGAATCTCACCGCACCACTTGTCAAAAGCACAGAAGGTTGCGTGTGTTGCTCCTGAGATCGAAATGGGCCTCACTGCTCTTATCATTCAATTCTGTCACACATCTTGCCACAAACAATGTCACTCAGACCTCTATAAGAATTCCCCCAACATTTTGATTTAATTTTAATAAGTTTCCTTTGATCCTTTGAACTTTTGTTCATGTTTTAACCTGTTTAACATTTACTTTAAAAGAGTAGAATGTGGAAGACCAACCAGAAATATATAATACAGGACACCAGAGATAACCAAAACACAAGAATGGAAGGGAGACATTAAAAACTGATTTTTGAACTGTGGATTTCATTCCAAATATAATGGGCAGCTTAGAGTACTGTGCATTAAGATGTCTGCTAGTCTAAGTTGTTAAATTGTGTTTGAGGTCAGTACACCCTGTTTCCATTTTAATGAAGTTTGTTCTCAGTTTATAGGCAGAAAGTGGTCTGAACTATTCCCCAAGTAATAGTTTAATCTCATATTCATTGCACTGATCTTCATTTCGTGGATATTTGACATTTGGGCTGAAATCAGTGTGAGAATATTACATCTGTAACCCTTTGAGTACTCCAGTGTAAGTTTCACAAAACCACTCAGCTAGCATAAAATAAACTACCTTAATAATTCCTTTAAAAACATCTGAAATAGTACCTCCTGACCTGAGTCTGGTGAAATATTTGGTAGAATGATTATTTTTCCAACAATGTATTCTGAAAATACAACTGTCAACAATGGTACTGTCGAGTTTTAATGCATCTACCAATGCATCTACTTTTTGTCATTTACATAAATGATTTGGATGTGAGCATAAGAGTTAGTAAGTTTGCAGATGACACCAAAATTGGAGGTGTAGTGGACAGCAAAGAGGGTTACCTCAGATTACAACAGGATCTGGACCAGATGGGCCAATGGGCTGAGAAGTGGCAGATGGAGTTTAATTCAGATAAATGCGAGGTGCTGCATTTTGGGAAAGCAAATCCTAGCAGGACTTATACACTTAATGGTAAGGTCCGAGGGAGTGTTGCTGAACAAAGAGACCTTGGAGTGCAGGTTCATAGCTCCTTGAAAGTGGAGTCACAGGTAGATAGGATAGTGAAGAAGGCGTTTGGTATGCTTTCCTTTATTGGTCAGAGTATTGAGTACAGGGGTTGGGAGGTCATGTTGCGGCTGTACAGGACATTGGTTAGGCCACTGTTGGAATATTGCGTGCAATTCTAGTCTCCTTCCTATCGGAAAGAAGTTGTGAAACTTGAAAGGGATCAGAAAAGATTTATAAGGATGTTGCCAGGGTTGGAGGATTTGAGCTATAGGGAGAGGCTGAACAGGCTGGGGCTGTTTTCCCTGGAGCGTCGGAGGCTGAGGGGTGACCTTATAGAGGTTTACAAAATTATGAGGGGCATGGTTAGGATAAATATACAAAGTCTTTTCCCTGGGGTGGGGGAGTCCAGAACTAGAGGGCATAGGTTTAGGGTGAGAGGGGAAAGATATAAAAGAGACCTAAGGGGCAACCTTTTCACCCAGAGGGTGGTATGTGTATGGAATGAGCTGCCAGAGGATGTGGTGGAGGCTGGTTCAACTGCAGCATTTAAAAGGCATTTGGATGGGTATATGAATAGGAAGGGTTTGGAGGGATATGGGCCGGGTGCTGGCAAGTGGAACTAGATTGGGTTGGGATATCTGGTCGGCATGGACGGGTTGGATCGAAGGGTCTGTTTCCATGCTGTACATCTCTATGACTCTATGACTCTATGTTGGCTGAGGGATACACTATATGAAAACCATAGACAGGAAAAGAAACAAGTATCTGTTCCAGCACTGTGAAAGTTGTGTATCGCCCGCAATATTAGGGGGAGCATAGAGGAAGGACTAGATGAGTGACAAACTGGTCAGCTGGGGCTTCAAGAGATGCTAGCTCCCATACAAGAGTTACTTGGGCAAAGACAGACGGTCACATGAGCCTGGCAGGCATCACTGTGTGAGCAGGTTGCAGATCAGGGAGCATGGACCATAGTGGGAGGCTGTGCTGGGGACCCGTGAGGATGGATACAGGTCATTAGAGGGTTCCAATCTGTTTGGGCTCTGGTTGCTGATCCTGTCAGGTTGGCCTCACGAGGAAGGCACCACTGCTCAGGCCACAGACTAACATAGTAGATCTGGGAGGTAAGACCATCTTGAGGCAGAAACACTTGCACCTGGGAGTTGGTTAAATAGGATTAAAGTCATTCCCTACTCTGATGTACTTTTGTTAAATTACTTACCCTACAACAATCCATTACCCACCACTCTCCCCTGCCATCACCCTCTTCATCTGTGAGTCTGTCAAAACAAAGTGAAAGACACCTCAAAGTTATAGAAGAGAAAAAAAATCTATGAAATTCTGCTTGCTCTCCACCCTGAACCCTTGAATTCACTCAAACTATTTCCCAAAGACCACAGGGGCCTGGGAGGCATATGCCCTAAAATGCCATGAAGTGATGTCAATCGTAGCCAGGAGAATATCCAGTTTTCCTTTGAATATTTGCAGTGAATCTTTGTACATGCTACAACTAAGTCAACGAGGTTCTATGAAAAGGAATACTCTGTAGTATCAAACCTTGTTGTATGCTTAGGTAAGCAGTACTTGTGTCCATATTTTTCCTGCCTACCGTGCGCAAAAAACCCTACTGACGTGGACCACTGAAATAACTCCATCGGAGCAGATATCCCATCACAAGTCTCCCTTCATTTACACATGAACACTCCTTGACTATAGCACTGCATCATTCAGAGTCAGGTACCTGAGTGCCAGTATCCCTGACATTCCCCTTTTTTTAAAGCAACACTCTACCACACCATTGTATTCTACTTTCAACCTAATTTAGATTTCCTACAGTGTGGAAACAGGCCCTTCAGCCCAACACACTGACCCTCTGAAGAGTAACCCACCCAGACCCATTTCCCTCTGACTAGTGCACCTAACACTATGGGCAATTTAACATGGCCAATTCACCTGACCTGCACATCTTTGGGAGGAAACCAGAGCACCTGGAGAAAACCCACGCAGACACGGGGAGAATGTGTAAATTCCACACAGACAGTTGCTGGAGACTGGAATTGAACCTGGGACCCTGGTGCTGTGAGGCAGCAGTGCTAAAAACTGAGTCACCGTGCCTCCCCAGACATTCCTCTTTTTACCTGTCATCCAGAGCTCCCTGATTGGACCAGGTTAACAGCCCCAATCAGGGGACTCATATTCTATGCGGTCCAGCTGGCTGGCGTTGTTGCAATTACTACACCCACATTTTACTATGGGAACGACCTCGACTAAATCTCCTTGGAGCATATGATGTTCTAGAGTGAAATAACTCCTTAAACCTATCATAAGAATTAACGGCTCATGTATTAAACTGATGACTTCAGATCTTTTGTATGGCCTCTATATCACCCACTGGGTGAAAGTGATCAAAATTATACCAAGAAATCTAAATGAGTCCTAAACAAGGTCTTATACATGGTCAGTATATAGATTTTGTTTTGTATTTAATCATCTTGGCAATATATCCTCGCTCATTGTTTACTTTGGAAGTAGCTCTTTGGCACAATGTATGAACCTTGAAAGGTTCATTTTTAGTGGCATCAATGTCTTTCTCTGAGTCAGCAATTTGGTTTCGAGTCATGGAGTCATAGAGATGTACAGCATGGAAACAGACCCTTCGGTCCAACCTGTCCATACCGACCAGATATCCCAACCCAATCTAGTCCCACCTGCCAGCACCTGGCCCATATCCCTCCAAACGCTTCCTATTTATAAACCCATCCAAATGCCTCTTAAATGTTGCAATTGTACCAGCCTCCACTGCATCCTCTGGCAGCTCATTCCATACACGTACCACTCTCTGCGTGAAAAAGTTTAGCCCTGTTCAGATATAAAACTGGACGTTAAAAAAAAATCATTAATGGGATGTAGATGTAGCTGGTTAGACGAACATTTATTGATGATCCCTTACTATCATGGGGTAAGTGGTGTTGAGCTGCCTTCCTGAGCTGACACAATCCTTTGGGATGTACATACAGCCACGGTGTAGTCATGAAGAGAGTTCTGGGATTTTGACCAAGTGTTGATGGAGGAATGGTCATATAATTCAAAGTCAGGTTTGTGTGTGGCTTGGAGAGGACTTTCAGGTGGTGATGTTACCATGGTGTTCTGCTGCTTTTATCCTTCTAGGTGGTAGAGGTTGTGGGTTTGGAGGGTACTGTTGGAGAAGCATTGGTGAGTTACTGCTGTGCACCTTGGAGGTGGTGTACACCGTTACCATAGTGAAGGGAGTGAATGTTGAAGGTGGTGGATGACGTGCCAGAATGTGGGCTGGATGGTTTCAAAATTCTTTAGTATTGCAGGAGCAGTGCTTGTCCAGGCAATTGAAGAGTATTCCATCACATTCCTAACTTGTACCTTTTAGATATTGGACAGGCTTTTGGGAGACAAAAGGTGATTTACTCATTGCAGAATTCTAGCCTTTTACCTGCCGTTTAGTCATAGTGTGTACACTGTCGATTCAGTTCAGTTTCTGGTCAATGGTAACCTTCAAAATGTCAGTAACGGGGATTCAAAGATGGTAATGCCATCTGACCTCAAAGTTGATGATTACTTGTCTCATGTTGGAGATGTTTACTGACTGGGACTCATGTTGTGAGAATTCTATTTGCTACTTATCAGCCAAACCTGGATCCTGTCCAGGTCTTGCTACACATGGACGTAGGCTGCTTCAATATCCACGGAAACATGAACAGTGTCTAGCATTGTGCAATTATCAGAAAACATTGCCACCTCTGATCTCATGGTGGAGGGAAATTTGTTGATGAAGCAACTAAAGATATTTGGGCCGAGAAGGAACTCCTGTGGTAATGTGCTGACTTTGAGACGATTGAACCACAACCATCTTCCTCTGTGCAAAGTATGACTTCAACCAACAGTTTTTTGCCTGTCTCCCATTGACTCCAGTTTTGCTAGGGCTTGTTGATGCCACACTCAGTCGCATGCTGCCTTGATGTCAAGGGCAGTCACTTTTACTCTCGCTCTGGAACTCAGCTCCTTTGTCCGTGTTTGGACTAAGTAGCTGAGTGGCCTTGATGGAACCCAAACTGAACCTCAGTGAGCAGGTTATTAATTTGCAAGTACTGCTTGATATCACCGTTTGTGATGTCTCCCATCACTTTACTGAGGAGAGAGAGTAGGCTGATGGGACTATAATTGACCAGGTTAGATTTGTGAACAGGAGATACCTTGAAAATTTTCCATGTTATTGGACAGATGGCACTACTGTGGTTGTACTGGAATAGCTTAGCTAGGGGCACGACGAGTTCAGGAGCACAAATCTTCAATGCTATTGTTGGAATGCTGCCAGGGCCTGTAGTCTTTGCAGTATCCAATGCCTTCAGCCATTTTGTGAAATCATGAGGAGTGGATTAAAGACTTGTAGCTGTGATGCTGGTGATCTCAGGAGGAGGCTGAGATGCAAAAACATCCGCCTCATCTTCTGCATTGATATACTGGGATCCTCTATCATTGAGAATAGTGATATTTATGGAGCCTTCTCCAGTGAGTTGTTTAATTGTTCGCAATCATTCCTGACTGGATGCAACGAGGGCTGTAGTGCTTAGGTCTGATCCATTGGATGTGGGACGAGTTAGCTCCGTAACCAATGCAGCAATGATATTTAAAAAGAATGGCCTGCAGTTTACGTCAAAGTTGACCTCAAAGTTAGTCATGATGAGACACCTCTCTGGTGACAATTTCCCTTTTTCACCGAAGCAACAATGTGGCATTTGGTTGCAGCATTCTTCACTGGGGAATTCCCACCACGGAGGTGACTTTGGTTAGGCTACACGTAGAGTATTGCGTTCAATTCTGGTTGCCACTTTACAGGAAGGATGTGGAGGCTTTGGAGAGGGTGTGGAAGAGATTTAACAGGATGGTGTGTGGGTTAGAGAGTATCAGCTATCAGGAGAAGCTAGAAAAACAAGGGTTTTTTTTACTCTAAAGCAGCAGAGGCTCAGAGGAGACAGGATAGAAGTTTATAAAACAATGGTTGACACTCATTTTCCCAGAATTGAAATGTCTAATACTAGGAGCATGCATTTAAGATGAGAGGGGTGGAGTTCAACAGAGATGTGATGAGCAAGTTTTTTACACAGAGAGTGATAGGTGTCTGAAACATGGTGCCATGAGTAGTCGTGGAGGCAGATACAACAGGGATGTTTAAAGGGCTTTTAGATTAACACATGAATATGCAAAGAATAGAGGGATATGGACCAAGGGCAGGCAGAAGGGATTAGTTTAATTTAGTGTTATTTCAGCACAACGTCATGGGCTAAAGGCCCTATTCCTGCGCTGTACTGCAGTTCTATATTCTATGGAGGTGGAGTGATGCCATCAAGCTGTCCAATTACATTGAAGGATTTCCACAGACCTTCCAACCAGGTAAGAAAAAGCAGTCAAACAAAATCACTTAACAAAATAAACACCAAGCAAACTAAAGTTTTGAGCATCCACCAGGAGTGTCGGCACAATTTAACATTTTCTGAAAATCTTCTTCAAAATTATTAGAAATTATTTAATCATTTTACAGTCAGCCATTTAACTACAGTTGACGAGTTAATATTACTTCTTCAGGGCCCATTCTATTGTTAATTGCGACAAAAGCCCAGTTATATTTGACCGTACATGGTGCAACTCTTCCTGAGCATTTTCACACTGATTTCCTGATCGGCAGGGGGAAAGCAGTAAACGCATATGATCAATGGGAGGGAGACTTTGGGAGAGAGAGAGAATCAAATAATTATATCTGGGAATTTTGTTCAAAGTGGTAATGCAGTTTGGAGAAGAATTAGGTGCTTTAAGTAAAGTCTGCTGCAAGAAGTAAAGTGTGCTGAGGGATGAGGTTAGTGAAACATTTGGCAGGGGCTTGGTGCTTTTCTCTATCCTTTCTCAGGAAATTCATTGGTTGGTACGAAATTACTGTTATAGTATTTTAAATTGCTGTAAATTAAAAAAAAATATCATTTTTAAAGAAATAGCTTTACTTGGATTTAATTCAGAAACACCAGGAATAAGGGCAATATAATAAAGTTATGTTAATAGTTTAAATCATAATTGAGTTAATATAAAGTAAAATAAAACAAAGAGATTGGAGATCTGAAATAAACAAAAATAGAAATTGCTGGAGAAACTCTGCAGGTCTGGCAGCATCTAGGGAGAGGAAACCAGAGTTAATGCCATCGTCCAGAATTAGAAAGATTCCAAAGAAGAGTCATACTAGACTCAAAACATTAACTCTGTTTTCTCTCCACAGAGGCTGGAGATCCTTCCCAGCAATTTCTGCTTTGGTTTAATAAAGAAAGTAAAGGCACAGCGGCACAGTTCAGTTGAGTAGAATAGATGGCCTGTAATATATGGGAAATGAAGGACTCTATCGATATTCTAGATGGCCACATGTGCAGGAAATGCTGCCAGTTGCCTTCACTTGAGTGAGAGTTGCCGAGCTTGAACAGTGACTGGAGTCATTGTGGTGCATCCATGAGGCTTAGAGCACAAAAAGTACTGGAGGCAGAAAGGGAATACATGGCTGCCAGGAAGTCCAAGAAAAACAGGCAGTTAGTGCAGGAGACCCCTATAGTCTTCCTCACAAATTGGTTTTCGATTTTGGAAGCTTATTCCTCAAAGGAGCGCATCAGAGCTACATTTGTGGACGTACATTGTATACAGGAGTGGGTCAATAAGATAGGAAGAACTTTTGCGATCAGGGATTTATTAATTAGGGGAATAGATAGATGTTTTGATGGCTACAGTCCGGACTCCAGGATGATATGCAGCTTCCCTGGTGCCGGGATCAATGATGTGACAGAATGGTTGTGGGGCGTTTTTTGAGGGGAGGAAGAACAGCCAGAGGTCATAGTTCTTGTTGGTACAAATCGCAAAGGTAGGAACGGAGATGTTTTCCAATCAGAATTTAGGGAGCTGGGTAGAAAATTACCAAGAAGACCACAAATATAGTAGTCTTCAGACTACTGCCAGGTCCTCATACATGTGAGTACAGAATTTGGAGGATAAAGCAGATGAATATTTGGCTGGGACACTGGTACAGCTCTGGGAGAGATGGCTCCTGTACTAACTGGATGTGTTGCAGCTGATCAGAGCTGGGACTGAGTTCCTTGTGGGTGGTGTTACACGAGTGCTGTTGGGAGGACTTTGAATTAACTTGACAGAAGTGTGAGAACAAAGAGAAAATGTTTGAGAAGAACACTGCAATTCACAAAGTACTTTGAGAAACAGATAGCACTAATATAGAGAATAGGGGGTCGATAGGTAAAGTTGGAGTAAGGTAGAAAGGAATGAAGTGTAAATCAAGGTCATTGTGCATTTATATGAATGCAAGGAGTACAATTGATCAAATTGAGCGGTTATTATGCAGGATGCCCTTTGGAAATACAATGCTGTGACAATAACAGGGACTTGGCTTAAAGACGAGAGCATTGGGTGTTAACTATTCCTGGATACAAGATGTTCAGAAAAGATAGAAACAGAAGGAAAGGAAGGAGCATGGTTTTATTGGTGAAGAGGGAAAGAGGATGTCCCAGAGGGTTTAAGGAAAGAAGCACCTTTCCTAGAACTAAGAGTGCAGTTTAATTGCTCAGTGTATTCTCAACAAGAGTGAAGAATATTCAGTGTATTCTCAACAAAAGTGAAGAATGTTGAGAAACAAATCTGTAGGGAAATTAAAGAGAGATGTAAACATTATACACTAGGGTTACTTTAATTATCCAAAAATAGACTATTTGAGGTTCAAAACTGATGAGGAAGAAGTGTTGGATAGACAGTTGACGAGTAGCAGGTAAGTGGCAGAAAGTTAACCTGATAAGTGTGAGGTGATGCACATTGGAAGAAATAACAAGATAAGGGAGTACACAGGTTAAAGCTTTGCTGTTTAGCTCTGAGATCCTTTCAGGTCGGTCAAAGTTCCTGAACTGCTGATCAGAAATTTCTTTTGCCATTATTAACATATCATATATGCTGATTAACACCTCGCCTACTGAAATTCCATTTATGGATGCAATCATATTAGCCAAAAACAAGTAACATGTGTTCACAAAGCTGCTGATGTTTATGACACATGTACATTGCAGGGTAGACATCTTCATCCAAGCTCTTCGGATATTGGATTCTGCATATCCGAGCTGTTTCTTCCTGCAAATATTTACAGTGTCAGTGGTGAGGCCGCTCCATGTTGATCGGAGGAGTCTTAGCCTTATGTAGTTTTGCTTTTTATTGTTAAACACTTACCATGTAAGAGATGAAGACTCACCAGGCCAGACGGCCTTCCCAAGCAATACAGCCACACTAGCCAACGTCGATCCGGGCATGGAAGTGGCACTGAGTCAAAAGGAGGCCCAATTTACAAGGCCAGCTTTTGTGGTTGCATCCTTGTCAAATGCAAACCTTTGTGAGAAACTATCATATTTGTAAATTCATCTAGTTGTGGTGAAAGGTCAGCAAACTGATGGTGTGTGAGTCTTGTAGCTCCTTTTATGTTTGTAAGTGTGAATCCTGGCCATTGTGAGAGACAGTTGCAATAAATAGACAGACCTTGCCATTGAGGCAATGAAGATGGAGATGCCTGGCGCCCAAACTTGTGGGTGACCAGTCTCCTTTACAATGGCAGCCATATAATGCAAGCACATAATCACAGGGGCACGAGCGTTGGATAGGTGGTAGTACATATCCTGATGGATCATTTCATCCACTTGTGGAACTGGAGTCTCAAGATTTTCTTGAGCCGTGCACAGGTATTGACCTCTGTTCGGGTGGCCTTCATCCATTGGAGTGGCCTCTTTTGCCATCCATATAGAAACTGAGTTCTGTCCTCTTCTGGTCAGTCTTCAGGAGAACCCTGAGGAAGTTGTCACGATAGCATGGCACTATTGTTTGCGTGGTTTTGACATCTCCAGGTGTGGGTGGAGTTGTGAGCTGAGGGTGAATGATTCTCCTAGGTTGGATAGAGTGTGGTGCTGTTTTGGTGCCTCTTAAACATGGGGCCTGGATGCTGGAGCTCAGAAGGTCTCAATGGGGTTCAGAACTTTCTGAACATAAAATGTAGAGTTTTCCCCATGCATTAGTATGTAATGAGCTGAAAAGAATATAATCTTTTGGGAAAACATGCCCCTCCTACTTTTACTCCTGCTCTCCATGCTTAGTCTTATAAAAAGAATTTCATTTATTTCATGGATACAATCATATAATTTTTACTTTGTGTTTTCTTTCTCTTTCTGTAGACACCTGAGGTGTTAGACATTGCATCAATGTTTCTATACAGCAGGAAAAATGCAGAGCAACACTAGGAGCATGGTAGCAACATGCCCGGAGGCATGGTACATTGGGGAAACCGAGCAAAGGCTACGACAACGGATGAATGGGCACTGCACAACAATCAACAGACAGGAGGGTTCCCTCCCAGTTGGGGAACACTTCAGTGGTCCAGGACATTCAGCCTTGGACCTTCGGGTGACCATCCTCCAAGGTGGACTTCGGGACAGGCAGCAGAGAAAAGTGGCCGAGCAGAGGCTGATAGCTAAGTTCGGTACCCGTAGGGAGGGCCTCAACCGGGACCTTGGGTTCATGGCACATTACAGGTGATCACCATTGCACTACACACACACACAGATATTCCTACACACACACACTCTCACATACACATGGATACAGGTACACACAGACGTGCACACAGACGTGCACACAGACACCCACACACACCCTTATAGACACACACACTCCCACACTCCCACATGCACCCCCTCACAGACTTAAGACACTCTGCACTCACTACACACACACACACACTTTCTCACACTCACAACCCCCACCCCAGACAGACACACACACACAGACAGACAAAGACCCACATGCACACTTATATTTTGTGAGGTGAATTTGTACTTGTAGGGTTACATTGTACTTTGCTCAAAAACTGCATGCATTCATGTAGAACTCTGAGCTCAAAAACTGCATGTATTCATGTAGAACTCTGAGCTCAAAAACTGCATGGATTTATGTAAAACTCTGTTATCACACTTTTTAGATTAGAATCAATCTAAACATCATGGCATAGACAGAGCACACAGGGGGCCAACACCTTCAACATATTGTCTAGCTATCACCATTGTTAACAGCTAACCCGAGAATGCAACTTTTTTAAAAAAGATTTTGTGATTTACACATGAAAGAAGTGAAACTATCATGGTATTCTAACAATCAATTTTTCAATGTATAATTTCAGTTACATCACACTGTAAATTTTTGCTATAAATTCTGTGTGAGGATTGAGCCCTCCACAATCACCTGATGAAGGAGTGTCGCTCCGAAAGCTAGTGTGCTTCCAATTAAACCTGTTGGACTATAAACTGGTGTTGTGTGATTTTTAACTTGGTAGCAACAAAAACAGCCCTAGAGACAGATAACACACTACAATTACCTACACTGGAACTATATAGAGTCATAGAAATGCACAGCACAGAAACAGACCCTTCGGTCCAACTCATCCCTGGCGACCAGATATCCTAAATTAAACTAATCCCATTTGTCAGCACTTGGCCCATATCCCTCTGAACCCTTCCTATTCTATACCCATCCAGATGCTTTTTAAATGTTGTAATTGGTACCAGCCTCTACCAGTTCCTCTGGCGGCTCATTCCATACATGCACCCTCCTCTGCGTGAAAAAGTTACCCTTTAGGTCCCTTTTAAATCTGTCCCCTCTCACCTTAAACCTATGCCCTCTAGTTTTGGACTCCCCGACCGTGGGAAAAAAAACTTTGTCTATTTACCCTATCCATGCCCCTCATGACTTTATAAACCTTTACAAGGTCACCTCTCAGCCTGTGATGCCCCAGGGAAAACAACCTCAGCCTATTCAACATCTCCCTATAGCTCAAATCCTCCAACTCTGGCAAAATCCTTGTAAATCTTTTCTGAACCCTTTCAAGTTTCACATCTTTCCGATAGGAAGGAGACCAGAATTGCATGCAATATTCCAACAGTGGCCTAACCAATGTCCTGTACAGCCGCAACATGACCTCCCAACCCCTGTACTCAATTCTCTGATCAATAAAGGAAAGGATACCAAACGCTTTCTTCACTATTCTATCTACCTGCAACTCCACTTTCAAGGAGCTTTGAACCTGCATTCCAAGGTCTCTTTGTTCAGCAACACTCCCTAGGAGCTTACCATTAAGTGTATAGGTTCTGCTCTGATTTGTCTTTTCAAAATGTAGCACCTCGCATTTAACTTAATTAAACTCCATCTGCCACTCCTTGGCCATTGGCCCATCTGATCAAGATCCTGTTGTAATCTGAGGTATTCCTCTTTGCTGTCCACTACACCTCCAATTTTGGTGTCATACCTCCGGTGTTCATATCAAAATCATTTATATAAATGATGAAAGCAATGGACCCAGCACCGATCCTTGTGGCACACCACTGGTCTCAGGTCTCCAGTCTGAAAAACAGCTCTCCACCGCCACCCTCTATCTTCTGCATTTGAGCCAGTTCTGTATCCAAATGTTATCCCTGTATTCCATGAGATCGAACCTTGTGAACCAGTCTACCACGAGAAACCTTGACAATCAACTTACTGAAGTCCATGTAGATCTCGTGCACCGCTCTGCCCTCATCAGTCCGCTTTGTTACTTCTTCAAAAAACGCAATCAATTTATTGATTCATGATTTCACACGCACAAACTCATGGTGATTATCCCTAATCAATTCTTGCCTTTCCAAATACACATAAATCCTGTCCCTCAGGATTCCCTCCAACAACTTGCCCAGCACTGATGTCAGGCTCACCGGTCTATAGTTCCCTGGCTTTTCCTTACCATCTTTCTTAAGTAGTGCCTCCAGTCTTCTGGCACCTCACCTATAACTATCAATGATCTAAATATCTCAGCAAGAGGTCCAGCAATCACTTCCCTAGCTTCCCAACATGTTTTAGTGTACACCCAATCAGGGCCTGGGGTTTTATTCATCTTTATCCGTTTCAAGACATCCAACACTTCCTCCTCTGTAATATGGACATTTTTCGCCATGTCGCCATCTTATATCCCAATGTTCTATACCTTCCATGTCCTTCTCCATAATAAACACTGATGCAAAATACTCATTTAACATCTCCCCCACCTCCTGCGGTTCCACACAAAGGTTGCCTTGTTGATCTTTGAGGGGTTCTGTTCTCTCCTTAGTTACCCTTTTGTCGTTCATGTATTTATAAAATCCCTTATGATTCTCCTTAACCCCATTTGCCAAAACTATCTCATGTCCTATTTTTGCCCTCCTGATTTCCCTCTTAAGTATACTCCTGTTACCTTTATAGTCTTCTAAGGATTCACTCAATCTCTGCTGTCTAAACCTGTCATACGCTTACTTCTTTTTCTTAACCGAAACCTTAATTTCTTTAGTCATCCAGCATTCCCTATACCTACCAAACTTGCCTTTCACCCTAACAGCTTTATGTTTCTTGGTTCTTGGTTCTAACTACCTCTGAACTCTCGTTATCTCATTTTTGAAGGCTTCCCATTTTCTAGTTGTCCTTTTACTTGCGAACATCCACACCCATCGACTTTTGAAAGTTCTTGCCAAATATCGTCAAAATTGGCCTTCCTCCAATTTAGAAGTTTAACTTTTAGATCCTGTCTATCCTTTCCATCACTATTTTAAAACTAATTATGGTTGCTGGCCCCAAAGCGCTCCCTCACTGACACCTCATCACCTGCCCTGCCTTGCTTCCCAAGAGTTAGTCAAGTTTTGCACCTTCTCTAGTAGGTACATCCATGTACTGAATCAGAAAATTTTCTCGTACACACTTAACAAATTCCTCTCCATCTAAACCTTTAACACTCTGGCAGTCCCAGTCTATGTTTGGAAAGTTAAAATCCCCTACCATTACCACCTTATTATTCCCGACCAGAAAATGAGTTTTCTATCTATCCAGTAGAAAAAGCAGCTTCAGGGCATGTTAGTTGTAGTCAGAAGCTTGACAAGTTCATCAGCCAGGAAGTGTTTTACACGATACCCACCGGAGCCCCTGAATAAATGTTTTTGAAACCATTCAAGTTAGAGAATGTAGGTATGGGAGACCTGTGATTTTATTACATTCATGAAATGTGGATATTGCTGGAAACACCTGTATTGGTTACCCATCCTGAGTTGTCATTGAACTACTACTGCCCATATAATGCAGGAACACCTACAGTAGTGGCAGGAAGAGAGTCCGAGGAGTTTTATCCAGTGACAATGTAAGAACATTGAATAAGAATATATAAGAACATAAGAACTAGGAGCAGGAGTAGGCCGTCTGGCCCTTTGAGCTGTTCCCACCATTCAATAAGATCATGGCTGATCTTTTCATGGCCTCAGCTCCACTCACCCGCCTTCTCACCATAACCCTTTATAATTCCTATATCGTTCAAAAAATTATCTGTCTTAGCTTTAGAAACATTCAATGAGGAAGCCTCAACTACTTCACTGGGAAAGAAATTCCACAGATTCACAACCCTCTGGGTGAAGAGGTTCCTTCTCAATTCAGTCCTAAATCTGCTCCCCCTAATTTTGAGGCTATGCCCCCTTTGCCTAGTTTCACCTGCCAGTGGAAATAGCCTCTCTATGCCTATTTTATCTATTCCCTTCATAATTATATATGTTTTTGTAAGATCTCCCCCCCATTCTTTTAAATTCCAGTGAATATAATTTGAATCTAGTCAGTCTTGCCTCATAAGCTAACCCCCTCAACTCCAGAATCAACCTAGTGAACCTCCTCTGCACCCCCTCTAGTGCCAGTACATCCTTTCTCAAGTAAGGAGACCATAGCTGCAAGCTGTACTCTAGGTGTGGCCTCCCCTGCACCCTTTATAGCTGCAACATAACCTCTCTGCTTTTGAACTCAAATCTCTTTTGTAGTGAAGGACAAAATTCCATTTGCCTTCCTAATGACCCGTTGCACCTACAAATTGACCGTCTATGATTTATGCACATGGTCACGCACAGGTCCCTCTGCACAACAACATACTGCAATTTTTTTACCATTCAAATAATAGTCCTTTTTACTGTTATACCTCCCAACATGGATGACTTCACACTTATTAACACTATTTTCCATCTGCCAGACCTTTGCCCACCCACTTAAACTATCTATGTTCCTCTGCAAAGTTTCACAGTCCTCTGCACATTTTGCTCTAACATTCATCTTAGTGTCATCCACAAACTTTGACACACTACACATGGTCCCCAACTCCAAATCGTCTATGTAAATTGCAAGTCAGAATGCTGTGCAGCTTGGAGGGAATTTCTGTCTGGTGGTGTTCTAATGCAACTGTTGCACTTGGCTTTTGAGGTAATGAATGATTTGGAAGCTTTGTCTCAGGAGCCGGGTTAATCATTGCATTTTGATTTGTCAGTGGTAGACACTGCTGCAGAGGGTGGCAGAGGGAATGAATGATAAAAGGGATGGATTGACTGTTGATTAAGTGAGCTGCTTTGCCTCGATGGGGCCCAATTTCCTGAGTAATGTTGCAATTGTATTCATCCAGGCCAGTGGGCAGAATTCCATCACACTCCTGAATTGTGCCTTGAAGATTGTGGACAGGCCTTGGGGAGATGAGTTATTTTCCACAGAATTAACAGCCTCTGACTTACTCTTGTAGTCACAGTATTCATATGGCTGATTTGGTTGAGTTCTGAAAAGTGGTGACCTCCCAAATATTGACAATGGGACTTCAACAATGGTAATGCCATTGAATGTTTGGGGTAGATGTTTAGATTATAATTTGGAGATGGTCATTACCTGGCATTGATGAGGCAAAAATGTTTATCACCACTTTTCAGCCAAAGTCTAAATGTTGTCCAGATCTGGCTGCATGGTTTAAATATTTGAAGTGTTATAAATGCCACTGAATCATCCGTGAACATTCTAATTATTAATGGAGGTCAGGGAAGGTCATTGATGAAACAGCTAAGTGATTTTTGAGAAGATTTATAGCTCAGGTTGAGGTTCTGGATGTAGGTTTGCTTGCTGAGCTGTAAGGTTCACTTCCAGACGTTTCATCACCCAACTAGGTAATGTCTTCAGTGGGGCTCCAGGCGAAGTACTGCTAATGATTTCTGCTTTCTGTTTATATGTTTGGGTTTCTTTGGGTTGGTAACGTCATTTCCAGCGGTGATGTCAATTCTGGTTCCTTTTCTCAGGGGGTGGTAGATGGGGTCTAACTCGATGTCTAACTATCAACAAACACATCGAGTTAGACCCCATCTACCACCCCCTGAGAAAAAGAACAGGAAATGACATCACCGCTGGAAATGACATCACCACAATAAATGAAATCATCAACCCAAAGAAACCCAAACATATAAATAGAAAGCAGGAATCACCAGCAGCGTTTCACCCGGAGGCCCACTGAAGTTGTTACCTAGTAGGGTGACGAAATGTCTGGAAATGAACCTTACGGCTCAGCGAGCAAACCTACATGAAACAGCTAAAGAAGGCTGCATCTAGAATATTACTCTCATGGACTCTAAACAAAAAAAAAAGCAGACTTTGGAAATCCGAAATGAAAAAAGAAATTGCTGGAAAAACTCAACCCATCTGGCAGTATCTGAGCAGAGAATGCAGAGTTAATGCTTCGGGTCCAGTGACTCCCCTTCAGAACTGTTTTGAAGAAGAAGGGTCACTGGACCTGAAACGTTAACTGTGCTTTCTTTCCATAGATGCTGCCAGAACTGCTGTGTTTTTCCAGCAATTTTTGTTTTTATTTAACCCTGAGAAATGCATGGAGCCTTTGTGGTGCACTGGTAGTTTGGGCCATAAGGCCTGGGTTCAAGTATGAATTGATGTGGGGCTGTGCAATAACATCTTTGAAAAGGTTGATTAAGAAAATACACTGAGGAATTCCTGCAGAGATGCCCTGAAACTGGAATGATTGGTCTCCTGAAAGCTGTAGCTATTCCATTTTATGTTAGGTCTGACCCTAATCTGTGGAGAGCTTTCTCACTGATTCCCACCGACTTAAATTACCAGGGTTGTTTGGTGCCACTCAGGTCAGGTTTTGCCTTGATGTCAAGAGCATTAACTGTCCACTGAGTTCTGGAATTCACTCTATCAATGTTTGCAGGAAGGTTGTAATGAGGTTAGGAGCTGACAGCCTCTGACATAACCAAAACTGAACATTGGTGTGAGAGTTAACATTGAGTGAGTGCTGCTTGATAAGACCTTCCATTGCTTTCCTGACGATTGTGAATAAACTGATCAGAAATTGGCCAAATCAGATTTGGTCTGGTTTTTGGCCTCAGGAAATACCTGAGCACATCATTGGGTAGGTGCCAGTGTTGCAGCTATGCAACACAATGTGGGAAAACATGACTTACACTCAATCATCCTTTTTCTATTAATAAAGCCAATATGTCAGTATTGTTTATTCATGGAGATCCAGAGTTACAATCTTGCAGAACATCAACTCATGTTCTAGAAGATATTCAGATTTTCATCCCTTGCGATCGCATACTGCATACTCTTCAACTAAGAAGTGGCTGTAATTAACCTAGGAAGGGCATAGACTCAGCAATCTGTGCCCTCGCTGTATTGCTTTGTTCTACAAAGAAAATAGTGCAGCTTTGGTTGAGAGTGACAGACTGTAAGCTGTTATAATGATTTAGGGACCAATCATCCGTTACCTGGAATCCATCATAACTCACTGTGGAATGTGCTCAAGTTTATTAAATTGGGTACTATTAAAAACAACAAGCACATACAGAGTTGGGCACATGACATGGGCTAAAAAGAGAGCATGCATTGTAAAATAATTACATTAACAAATGAAATATTAACCCTAGGCCCTTAGTGTGCATAGAAAAATAGCAGAAAACATTAGTGAATCAGATTAATAGTCAGGTCATTGTCAGTGCACATTCAATGGAGACTGAAAGGATGAATTAAATGAATCCTTGCCAGTGAAGAATTCTGGCTGAAATTATCAAATTTAATTGAAATGCAACATCATTAGACAGAATTCCAATGACAGGAAGCACTTTGATTTAATTTCCTCATTCCAATTGCTTGAACAATGTGGATCAATCAGTTTGTGAAGTGCTTTCCTGCAGTGACACCTGATGAGGCCAAAGGTTATTATTAGTTGCTTATTGAGACCATAAGAGATTTAGAACAGTTTTCAGAAGGACTCTGCATTGTCAACTTCCCAAGTGTTGGCTATTAAATAATTCACTGAAATAAATCTTACAGCAAAGCCTCTGAGGTATTATTTCTTTAGCAGGAACTTTAATTACTTTCCTCAAGATTTGTGTTGCATGACTGTGATTCAGAATTGATCTTTGGTTAAAGGAGATCAATTTAAAATAAGGGAAATTTTTAAAAATCAGCATTGTTAAAAGTAAGACAAAATGAAGAAACCCACAGACAAATTCCACAAGGATAATTCACATTCCTTAAATGTCTAGGACAAAAAATGGTTTCTAATTTTGAATATAATCCAGCACAGCTGCATAACAATGTACCCAAGTGATTTCAGACATAATTTTAGATTCAACATGGGTTCAAAGTTCAGGAACTATGAGAATGCTTTTGCTGTCGATAATTTTGATGTAATCCATTCTGTTCCAGTACATATAAAGTATGAGCATTAGAATTATCATTGAACATCAAAATGCTCATTTCATTGCATCCAATGGTATGATCAGTCAGGGGATGATCTGTCAGGAAATTCCAAGTTTTGTTTTGAACTATTTCTTGCAGTTTGGAATCTAATCCATTAATTCAGAATTTTTGACTTGAACTTTGTACTTTTGAATTTTTCTGCTGGAACTTGTAATTAGAGTCCTGAAACTGCACAGATTTTGAACTAATTCAATGATTTAAAGTTTATTTGAATTTTGCTGACATTTAATCATTTGGTAAGCTTTTAAATTGAAGCCAAAGCAACAGAAATGTTTGAGCTGATACTTGGGTTTCAAATTCAGGATGTCGTAATTCATCCACAATTACACATTATTTATCAGTTTATGTTCTAAACCTCTTGATGATCCTTGTTCTTAGATAAATGGTTAAGGGAATGTGTTTTCAGACAGGATATTGATTTTTTTTCAAGGGGAAGTTGGAAAGCAAACCCATTTCTTTTTAACTTCTGGTCTATATAGTCATTGATATAGTCTCACTGAAACAGTTTTGTTGACTGTTGAATCACTTAAGTACATGAGGTCTTATAGCCATAAAGTCATAGGGACATATAGCATAGAAAGACTTCTTTAATAAAATACCTGAGTGCCCCAAGGACACACATTAGAATTACCATGAACTGAATTTTCTAGTCCGAGAGATGGCCGACTTGGGGATGGGAATGTAACTAGGCCAAATGGATGAATCCTAGAAACCCATTGCCTTTCTGCCTCTGCTCAAATTAAGTTCTGGGCAGGAGGGATCAAGCTTGACCTTTTTTTTCTCGCACTATCTGATGGTCTTAAGTGGTCAATTAATAAGGATTAAAGCCCTAATTAAGTATATTCCTACACGTTCTACAGTGTGGAAACAGGCCCTTTGGCCCCCAAGTCCACACTGACATTCCAAAGAGTAACCCACCTAGACCCACTTCCTACCTTATTACTCTACACTTATCCCTGACTAATGCACCTAACCTATACATCCCTGAGCATTATGGGCAATTTAGCGTGGTCAATTCACCTAACCTGCACATTTTTTGACTGTAGGAGAAAACCAGAGTATCCGGAGGAAACCCATGCAGACACGGGGTGAATGTGTAAACTCCACACCTGAGGCTGGAATCCAACCTGGGTCCCTGGCGCTGTGAGGCAGCAGTGCTGACCACTGAGCCACCGTGCCTCCCAATTGTTTCATCTCCATACAGGACAGAGAAAGGGTCAGCTGACACATATAGTAAATCAATGGAGGCAGGATGAGAGATGTGCGACATCTGAGATCTGGACCAATTTGTGCACAGTTAAAGGACCAGAAATGTGGAGGGTTTGGTTTACTCATTCAAGGGATGTGGGTATTATTGGCTAGGCCAGAAATTACTGCTAATTCCTAATTGCCCAGAGGTCTGTTGAGAGTCAACCACATTGCTCTGTGGCCTATAGTCACATGTAGGCTTAGTTGTGAATGAGATGGATTTTACCACCATTGACAGTGGTTAGCTTTTTATTCCAAATTCCATCTGCCATGGTGGGATTTGACATCTGCCCAAGTCATTAACCTGGATTTCTGGATTGCCTGTCCAATAACACTACCACTATGCCAGCATCCCCCTCTTGTAGCTGTCGAGAGACACACTTCTGCTCTTATTTGCATCTCCTGGTCCATGTCCCCCTCTGTCCCTGACTCCCAGCCGCAGAGACACTCCACCCACCCCAACACCCTCTGAAAGAATGTACTTGATTCCTGGGTCCTTGGGTGCTGGGTGTCCTCCCATGGAAGTGGTACTGCCAAGTGCAAGGGCTGCTGGGCTCTCATTGGTTGCCAGGGCAGGGTTTCCCAATCCAGGAAATTGACATCGGGGAAAGACATTGACAGCACTCCTGGGTTTAGAGGAGTTCAGCTGTGTCAGCAGTTTTACAGCAAGTGAATTAGACACCCAATGAAAGCAGATGATTCCAACCCATGCTCCACACATGCTCTTTTGATGTAAATTTGACTGTTGTCCTGGGAGGAAGTCAACACACAATGACAGCCGTATTTGAAGAGAGGTGAGGAGAGAGCAGAGATGCCTTTCAGCATCAGCAAAGCTGGAACTGCTGCCAACATGGAGGACCTGACTTTTTCCACTTGGTTTCCCAGCCAGCAGCCACCCTGATTGAGAAGCTGAGGCACTGTTGGATGGGAAAGACTACAGTGCAAGTACAGTAACCAGGAAACATCCTAACTGGTGTTTGGTATTCAGTGTGGGGTACATTTCTGAGGAGTGGTGTTCCTGTGGTGCAGTGTGAGGCTTCCCTACCTCTGGGCCCCAAAACCCTGTTTCAGGATTTAATAGCCATGGAAAGTGTATCATAACGTTGAAAACCAGTTTGATTTAACAGCCTGCAAAATCTTCCAATATCTCTCTGGTACAATACATGGTGGGGGAAAGTATCCTAGTCAGTCGTAACTGCAGCACATCAGCCTTGCCACGTTACAGTAAATTTCCGCACACAGTGTCTTGTCAAAAACAAGTATCACCCTCATTCCAAGGGGTGACCACATACATATACAGATCATAGAGGAAAGATTGCAAGATTTTTTGGTGTGTGGGGGTGGTGAGTACTGGATGGCTGGAAAGTTGATGCAAAGAGATCGGGGAGAAGACATGACCACTGACGATGCCCAGCTTTACCTCACCAGCATGCTTCCTGATTGAAAGCCATTGCTGTTGATTCCTGTTACAAACTTCTTTCCCGAGTTACCACTCCCATCTTCCTTATTGGCCATTGTCTGACATTGAACCAGACTGCTTGCAATTCTAATGTTCCATCTGACTCTGATTGGAGCTTCTGACCCCATCCTTCCCTCCATTATCAATACTGCTGACTTCTTCCTTCATTGCATCACCTCTCTTTGTCTCTAGTGTCTCAGCTCATCACTGCTGAATCCTTCACGATTTTCATAATCCTCTACTCTAGATGCGATTGGTTTGGTGATCCCCTGGCTGGTCTGACTAGTCACATTTTGGAAATGATCACTGTTGCTAATGTTAATTGATAAATGCAGTAGCTATATTTTAAATATTGATTAGATTTCCTACAGTGTGGAAACAGGCCCTTCGGCCCAAGAAGTCCACACTGATCCTCTGAAGAGTAACCCCCCACCTCTGACTAATGCACCTAACAACTATGGACAATTTAACATGGCCAATTCACCTGGAATGCACATCTTTGGAATGTGGGAGGAATCCCACGCAGACATGGGGAGAATGTGCAAACTCCACACAGACAGTCGCTCAAGGCTGAAATCAAACCTGGGACTCTGGTGCTGTGAGGCAGCAGTGCTAACCACCTATTGGGGAGACAGGATGTCAACTCACGGAACGTTTCAGAGAACATCTCTGGGACACACTCACTAAACAACCCCACCGTCCTGCGGCTGACCACGTCAACTCCCCCTCCCACCCCCCAAGGACATGCAAGTCCTGGGCCTCCTCCATTGCTAAATCCTAGCCACCCAACGCCTGGAGGAAGAATGCCTCATGTTCTGCCTTGAGACACTCCAACCACACAACATCAACATCGAGTTCACCAGTTTCCTCTTCTCCCCTCCACCTACTTTGCCCCAGATCCAACCCTCCAACTCATCACTGCACTTTTGAACTGTCCTACCTGTCCATCTTCCTTCCCACAGATCCGCTCCATCCTCCCCTCCGACTTGTCACCAACACCTCCTAACTGCAGCTACCTACTCCCAACTACCTTCCTCCCAGCCCCACCATCCTATTTATCTCTCAGCCCCCTTTCCTCTCTCCCTGTCCCTGATGAAGGGCTTATGCCTGAACTGTGCATTCCCCTACTCCTCGGATGCTACCTGACCTGCTGTGCTTTTCTAGTGCCACACATTTTGATTCTGATCTCCAGCATCTGCAGTCTTCACTCTCTCATAGTTTTAAATATTGTCAATCACAGGCAGCTTGGCAAACAGGGACCAACATTGACTAAGAATGGAACTGAAACATCTCACTTGTTAAGAATCAATGGAAAGGGAGAGATTGAGAGAGATGAACTTCATTTTTCTTTAGCTAGATCATTGAGTCCTGGTCACTGAGTTGAGGGCAGTGTGCTCTTATCCATTGCACCATCTAGTGCATGTTAAGATAACATGTAAAGTCTAACATAGTCCTCTCTCATTACAGAAAACTGACCAGTGGTGGTTTAATCTGAGGGTCACCACACCTCAGGTGAAGGGAAAGGTTGAGAAAGATAATTCTTCATGGTAACCTCAGCCAATGTGAGAATTGAACCAGCACTGTTGGCATTACTCTGTTTTGCAAATCAGCCATCCAGCCAACTGACCTAACCAACCCATACTTAAAAATGCAGCTGCATGAAAAGTAACTTTGTGTAAAATTAACAATCTGTGATTTTATCTTTGGGTGAAAGGAACTTGGCTTGCTTTCTTTCCGCACAATAGGAATGAATGCACATGTGCAGGGACAATCTATCTGAATGCAATTTATCTGCATGATATTTGGTTTCTGCCAATCCTGGTATTGACATGGAAAAGAGCGGAGACTCCTGCTGAGCCTTACAAGGTAAATGGAAGCAAGGCAACAGAGCTGGGGTTAAAGATTTCTCATGCCAGAAATCTCCCCGCATGATTAATTTATTCATGATGGATATATTCAAAGAGATATGTCTGTAAGGAGAAAGTGAGGAGGAAGTGGAGAAAGTGAGGACTGCAGATGCTGGAGATCAGAATCGAAGAGTCTGGTGCTAGAAATGCACAGCCAATCAGGCAGCATCTGAGGAGCAGGAGAGTCGATGTTTCAGGCAGAAGCCATTGACAGGCCGATGAAGGCCTAATGGTCAGATATGTATGTGAGCAAGAGGAGGTCCTATGGTGAAATGACTTAAAATACTGAGGAAATATTTTCTTGAAGAAGTGGTTTTGCTTCTTACACAGGGAACCAACAGGATGTAGATGGAGTGGAGGACAGGAAAGAAGCCTATCCAACTATCCCTGGCCTTCCATCCGAACCCAGGCCTAGGGTTTCCCAGCTGCATTGCCAGGCAGGCACTAGAGATACACTTCCAGTAGTTACTCTTCCTGGCTGTCATATACAAGTTCAACACACTTCTACTGACTCTTCAAATTCTGGCAGGCTAGTCATTTGACGGCTTGAGAGGCCATGATCCCCATGTAGCCCCTATGGAGTATTGAGGGCACTGTGCATTTGTGTGCAATTCATTGCATTTCTAATTAAATCCTTATTATAATTGTAGGATAAAACCTCTTAAATTCAGTATTGATACTTCCAGTTTTCTCTCCTTCTCCCTCTAAGACTTCAGTGGAGCAGATCTACTGCAGCTTCCAAAGAGGGAACTGGAGAAGTACCCAAAAAGAATTTGCAAGAAATCAACTGGGATTAGGTAAACAGGCCTCCCTGCAACTCTTCTCTGATTGCATGATTTTATAAAGCATTGCAAATATTTGATTACCACAGTGTCTACCTCGAGTCATCTTCACATTTCCTCAGGTAAATTTTCTGTTCCATTAATCAGTAATGGATTTCAGGTTGTGCTATTTTTAATTGATTTAACTTGAACCATGTCAATTGTGCTGCAGAATATTTTGCTGTCAGTAGTTATGCTTACTCTGAGTTAATCTCTTCATTATCTGCAGAATTTTATGCATTTGTGATGCCACAGGACTGGATTTAACAAATGATTTGGAATATCCACTTATTCAATAAGAGACCTGATTGCCTGCATTATATTACTCGCCATCTCATGCAGTATGATTTCCAAAAGAATTGCATTTGTTGGATTTGCCAAAGTAATAGTTAATAGCTTCTTCTTGGCTGTAAGAAGACATCTGCAATGAATTAGGAGATGTGTATTGCTGAGCAGATTTTGCATTGACCTAAAGACCTAAATGAGATACATTGTGCTGGGTTCTGTGTACTATACAGCCTTACAGCTTTATTGAAGAGTAGGCAATTTACTCAGCAGCAGATACAATCTTTTAAGCATTCTGGATATTGGTCTTTTTCAGGTGAATTTGACTATATTATGAAGTGTTTTCGCTATGCCGTATGTCTGTTCAAAAGTGTGGTAAAAACAATGACTGCAGATGCTGGAAACCAGATTCTGGATTAGTGGTGCTGGAAGAGCACAGCAGTTCAGGCAGCATCCAAGGAGCTTCGAAATCGATGTTTCGGGCAAAAGCCCTTCATCAGGAAAAGTGTGTCAGGCTGTTGGATGAGTGTCAATTGTGAAAACTGATAATCTGCCCTTCACCTTTATCATTTCAAACCTCCTGTCATCTCATTTTCATAGTAAAATTGACACTGGACCCCAGGCTTCCGTCCAGTGTTTAGCCGATTAAATTTCTTGCCTGGTCTGAAGTTAGCAGGAGAGGGAGTCTGTGCAGTAATCTACCTGAGATAGAACTTATAGAACCAACGACAATATGTATTAGCATAACAAATTTTAAAGGATGAAAATGATTCAAGACTCTTCATAAGAAGATTATCAAGTAACACTTTTAAAGGAGTCATTCCAAATGTTAAATGTAGAGATAGGTTTTGAGGAACACCTTGAGCAAGGAAAGAGAGGTTTAGGGAGGAAATGTCGATGCTTAAATATTGACATTTGAAGGTATTGTTATTTTCTATACTTTTAGAGGCTTTTATCTACAGAGATGGAATTTTCAAGCTTGCATCTCCTCAACCACTAATCATGGTTTCGGTCTTTCCTATTTACACATAGCAATTTTTGGCACCAATAAAGCAACTCAAGGCTCCATGTGAAAGGGACACTATTAACCACTCTAATAAAAACAAAAGCTTGAAACGACACTTTAATTCAATTGTGAGATCTGGTGTTAATGATGTAACTTTCCACTCCCCTAGCATCGTGAAGGCCTCAAATGTACTGGTTGACACTGTGCTGCCTCTCCGGGGATACCCAGATGTGGACGTATCATAGAAGGGAGGAAGATAGTGAGGCCAAAAAATACCATTGAATGCCCACTGCCTTGGTGTGGTAATGGCCACAGTGGCCAGCCTCAGAATCATGGCATTAGAAGATGCCTTAAATCTATTATTAATCAACTTGAACCTTCTTCAACTTTGGGTGTCCAAATATCAGTGGGGCTGAATGAATAATCAGAACCTTCAGAAGGTGAAGAAGGGAATATAATGTCACACGCTTTGTATACATATGAAACACAGTGTCCTCTCTAGGCCACAACCTGTGGGTCAACACAACCTGTGGCTAAAATGCCACCATGTGTCTGATGGTCAATGGGAGATGGAAGTGAAAGGTGTGCAGGAAACCCTGACACATAGAGTAGAATGGCATAGAGGGAATTTCTGTGAGACAGCTCAGGTTTTGGACTGAGTCTTCAGAGGTGTTCTGATACTGAAGAAAGCTATTTTTAATCAACCTGTTCATGTAATGACATACCGCTGGGACACATGGGACCTGAACCAGGGCACAACCATGGCACCACAAGACCCCCCCCACCCGAATCTATTTTTAATCAACCAGTTCACATATGTTATGACACATCTTCTGAGATAAAGTGGGACTTGACGTTAGACTACCCAACCCACAGGCAGAGACACTGTGCCATAAAGCTTGCTTGGCTTATTCTTAAGTACACTGCAAGTAAATTTTCAGTTAATACTCATCACCCGCAGATAATTAAATACAATTAGCATACAATTAAAATATGATTTATTGGTGCATCCCGAACAAAGAGCAGCTGTTATTTATACAGTGATTATTACAGAGCTACATGTAGCCTGTTCTCTGTTCAATGGAGTTTAACCAAAATGGTGAGTGCTGACAAGATCTTTCCCCTGGGTTTATTTGATTTGATTTGGTTTGGTTTATTATTATCACATGTGCCTAGGTACAGTGAAAAGTTTTGTTTTGCGTGCAGTAGAGGCAGATCATAACATACAAAGATCATAGGGCGATTAAACAGATTGAGGAATACAAAGTTACAGATGCAAGAAGGTGTACAAAAAGCAAGATCAACATTAGATTTGATTAGATCAACATTCAGAATCTAATAACAGTGGGGAAAGAAGCTGCTTTTGAGCCTGTAGGTGCATGTGTATCTTCTGCCTGACAAAAGAGGTTGGAAGAGATTATAACCAGGATGGAGAGGGGTCTTTGATGATGTTGGCTGTCTTTCTGAGGCAGTGAGAAGTGTAGATGGAGTCAATGGGTGGATGGTTAGCTTGCATGATGGACTGAGCTGTGTTCACAATTCTCTGTAATTTCCCATGCTCCTAGGCAGAGCAGTTGCCATATCAAGCCATGATGCATCCACATAGAATGCATCTATAAAAGTTGGTTAGAGTCCTTATAGATGTGCTGAATTTCATTAACCTCCTGAGGAAGAGGACGCATTGTTGTGCCTTCCTGACCATCACATAAATGTGGCTTGTCCAGGGCTAATTGTTGGTGATCGTCGCTCCTAGGAACTTGATGCTCTCGATCATTTCCACCTCAGTTCCGCTGATGTAGACAGGGGCGTGTCTTCCTCCTTCCTTCTTTGAAGTTGATGATCAGCTGTTTAGTTTTCCTGATGTTGAGGGAGAGATTGTTATCTTTACACCAGGCCTCCAAACGCACTATCTTCTTCCTGTATTCTGTCTCATCATTGTTTGATATTTGACCTACAATGGTGGTGTTGTCAGCAAACTTGTAGATGGAGTCTGGATGAAATTTGGCCACACAGTCATGAGTGTACAGGCACTACAGTAAGGGGCTGAGTACATAACCTTGTGGGGCAATGGTGTTGAGCATTGTCATGGAGGAGGTGCTGTTGCCTATCTCCACTGATTGTTGTCTGTGTGTCAGGAAGTCAAGGATCTAGTTGCAGAGGGTGGAGTGGAGACCTTGATCTCGGAGTTTGGACATTAGTTTGGTTGGGATTATAGTGTTGAAGGTGGAGTTGTAGTCAATAAGCATAAGGCTGACATAGGTATCCTTATTATCCAGATGTTCCAATGATGAGTGTAGGGCTAGCGAGATGGCATCTGCTGTGGGCATGTTGCGTCAGTATGTAAATTGCAAGGGACCAAGACAAGCTTGGAGGTTAGAGTTGATATGAGCCATGACGAACCTTACAAAGCGCTTCTCAAAGAAACTTAAAAATGTGTTGCTGGAAAAGTGCAGCAGGTCAAGCAGCATCAAAATTCCTTGTAGAGGGAGGAGGAGAGCTTCTTCAAGGAAGGCATCCTTGCAAGAGGATTCGCAGAGGGTCTAGGATAGGATGAGACATAAAAACAGAAATTGCTGGAAAGTCTCAGCAGGTCTGGTAGCATCTGTGGAAGAAATCAGAGTTAATGCTTTGGGTCCAGTGACCCTTCTTCAAATGTGGACCTTCATTTGCTGTGGAATGCATAACACTTCCTGCCTTCCTTTCTGCCTTTGAGATGAGGAAGTTTCATTATAACACCATCACTATAACAGAGGAAGCCTTTAAACTGGCAAATTTTGTATTGACCTGTTTGGATATGTTATATACATCTCTGGAGCAGGTAGGACCTGAACCCTGATTTAAAGGTAGGGAAACTATCATGGTACTACAAGAGCCATCCACCACCCCCTTGTGCATCTGTGTATGCATTGACTCATTTTCAGTAACCAGAAATCACCTGTTTCACAGTTTATAGGTCAATGGATTGATAGCAAAAACTACCTGGTGGATCTTGGCAAGGCATGCTCTACATGCTGTATTTAAGCACTGATCATTAATACCATTGCTCATATATTTTGTCTGGTATATCCTGCAATCTCACAGGAAGGTCAGGAATTCATCTTACAGTGTTTGAGCTTTTCTGAATTATTCCTTTGCTTGCAAGCTTAATCTCTAATGTCTGACCATCATTCAGTATAACGGTCTGATTTAAAACACAGCTTCATCACAAGGATGATTTTGTCGCTGATCCAATGGTTGTCATTTATTCTGACACAAAAGGAGGAAACAAGGCAGCTTCCTCTAGGAAGACTGTTTACTTTTCTTTGTAAGCATAGTCCTTTTTTGGATGCTGGTACAACCACTCTGTCAATTTACAGCAGGATGACATATTGGCCCAGATTGTGCTGGACTGGGACATTGCTCAACTTACCCTGTTAGACTAGACTTGTTTGTGCCTGTTCAGAATTTTTAAGCAAACTTCCCACAAACATTACTTGAACTTGAGCTGATAACAGCATAATGAGGGCAACAGGACATCCGCAACATGTTAACAATGGGACAAGGAGTTTATATCTTTAACCAATGAAATTCAAGGTTGGAAAAGGAGACAGAGCACGTGCTGGGAAGGTGATGAATTCAAAGTCAAATCAGGTAGAGAAAGAGCAATAAAGAGATTGGATTAAGACAAAGAGACAAATACAAGATATAGAAATGAGAAGTAAGGAAAAATTAAACTCTCCAGCAACAGTGTATTTAGAAAGGCAAGGATTGATTAGGGATAATCAGCATGGCTTTGTCCATGGGAAATCATGTCTTACTAACTTGATTGAGTTTTTTGAAGAAGTAACAAAGAAGATTGATGAGGGCTGAGCAGTGTACGAGATCTATATGGACTTCAGTAAGGAATTCAATAAGGTTCCTCATGGGAGACTGGTTAGCAAGTCAGATCTCATGGAATAAAGGAAGAACAAGCCACTTGGATATGGAACTGGCTTGAAGGTAGAGGACAGAGGGTGGTGGTGGAGAGTCACTTTTCAGACTGGATGCCTATGACCAGTGGAATTCCACAAGGATCGGTGCTGGGTCCACTACTTTTCGTCATTTATATAAATGATTTGAATGTGAACGTAGGAGGTATAGTTGGTAAGTTTGCAGATGACACCAAAATTGGAGGTGTAGTGGACAGTGAAGAAGGTTACCTCGGATTATAAGAGGATCTTGATCAGATGGGCCAATGGGCCGAGGAATGGCAGATGGAGTTTAATTTTGGAAAGAGAAATCACCGCGGGACTTATACATTTAATGGTAAGGTGGCGGGGGAGTGTTGCTGAACAAAGAGACCTTGGAGTGCAGGTTCATAGGTCCTTGAAAGTGGAGTCGCAGGTAGAGAGGATAGTGAAGAAGCGAAGTTGGGAGGTCATGTTGTGGCTGTACAGAATGATGGTTAGGCCACTTCTGGAATATTGTGTGAAATTCTGGTCTCCCTATTATAGGAATGATGTTGTGAAATTTGAAAGGGTTCTGAAAAGATTTACAAGGCTGTTGCCAGAGTTGGAGGGTTTGAGGTATAGGGAGAGGCTGAATAGGCTTTGGTTGTTTTCCCGGGAGCATTGGAGGTTCAGGGGTGACCTTGTAGAGGTTTATAAAATCATGAGGGGTATGGATAGGGTGAATAGACAGGGTCTTTTTCCTGGGTTAGGAGAGTTCAGAACTACAGGGCATAGGTTTAGGGTGAGAGGGGAAAGATATAAAAGGGACCTAAGGGGCAACCTTTTCATGCAGAGGGTGTTGAGTGTATGGAATGAGCTACCAGAGGATGTTATGGAGCTTGGTACAATTAGAACATTTAAAAGGCATCTGGGTGGGTATATGAATAGGAAAGGTTTGGAGGGATATGGGCCAAGTGCTGGCAAATGGGACTAGATTAATTTAGAATATCTGGTCAGCATAGATGAGTTGGACCGAAGGGTCTGTTTCTTTGCTGTACATCTCTATGACTCTATCACAACTTATAGCCAGAAGGAATGAATCACCACACTTTTATTGTTCACTTTGCAGGCTGTTTTTAATAATCTTTCTTTTATCAAAAGTATATTTGCGCTGTTAGTCCTGGACTTAAATGTTTGTGGCTAGTTCATTGTAACATGCAATAACTTCATGGGAGTTTCAGTCTAGAACTATTTGAAGTTGACCGTGTGCAGGATGTTTAGCAAAGCTTACTTTGTGTGAGAATGCTTTGAAAAATACTTGAATATATCCAATGAAATTGTTGGGCTATATGATATACCTTTTGTACATTATTATCTTTGAAAATAATATACATACAAGTCTACAATGAACTGGCATTATGCAAGTTCAGCTATCAACAAAGTGGATTATGCTGGGCAGTAACCACCAATGAAAAGTTGGAATTATGGTTATATCTCCAAGTTACTTGTCCAAAGCCCTCAGCAAACCAATTTTGTGGTAAGTTTTTAATTTTTCACCATATCCAGTAGGGAATCATGGAACTCAGAGAGCACCTACCTTCACATCTGTCAGACAGATTAAACTGTCACTGATCTGCACTAACACATCATCCCGATAACTGTAGAGTTCTCACCTCTTTCTTTCCAACATGATCGATGCTGCAAATTGATCTGCTCTGCCATTGAACTTTTCTCTGCGCTCCAAAATATTCTGTGATCTGCCCTTTTCAGGCCTAGGTGTTATTCAAAAATGGGCCAAAGTTATAAACAAATCACCTGCAATTATTGATTGCTTGGCAATTTAGGGCTTTATAAAAATTTGGATCATCTCAAAGGACAATGGCTCTGCCTTATTCATTCTGAAAGATACTTCTATTACACCACTATAACTTCTTCACATATCTTCAAACATGACAGCAACATGTCCACCCCCCTGACTAATCACTGCTGGCAATCATGATAAGCTGCCTGACTTTGCGTCAGCATTAAATAGTGAGGCACGACAGGAGTTCTGTAGGAATTGGCTGATGGGTCAATATGTTAAAAGTCAAGGGAGGGATGTTTTGAGCATGCAAGTAGATGCTAAGTAAGTAAGCACTAAAAACACATCCCTGTGATGCAGCTTGACCTAATCCATGAGCTGAGTATCTGTCTGCGAAAACAAAGTGTCCTTGCACCATCATTCCAATGATAGATGCTGGTAAGCCCCTAAGTACAGCATGGCAGTGTAGAAGAGTACTGTAAGTGGATCAGAGATGTACCATGGTGTGGTGCAGAAGCTGGTGTCAAATGCCAGTATCCATGGTCATAGCATGTGCATAGCTGCTGCCCCTTGCCTGCGCTGAGATTTGGTGCTGGGTGTTCAGATGGAGTTTGAGATGAGCAGTTGGTGAGCTGGAGTATCTGCTCAGACTCTCATGTTGGGCATTGAGCTTCCCCCAATCAGGAATAGCACAGGTCGGATTTAAGGGCCGCTCCCTTCCCACTTCTCCAATTTTAATCTCCATCTCAGACATTTGCTTGCTTATTTTCCCCCTGTGAGATGTTTATTTTCTCTGTACCTTTACACAGGATTACATGGAGTATACAAAAACGGATCATTCAGCCCAACCAGTCCATGCCAGCTTTTATGCTGCACTTGTAAATTCCTCCCATCATTCCTCAGCTACAACTTCCAACATCTCCTTTTCAATTCTCTGTCATTTGTTTATCAAGCTTCTGTTTAAAAGCCTCCACATGGCTCACCTCAACTCCGGCCCCCACGGGATAGTGAAGTCCATATTCTCATCATTCTCCGGGTAAAGAAGGCTTTCTAAGTGCCTTATCAGATTGCTTTGCCACTTCCATGTATTTGTGGCCTCTGGTTTTGGTTTCCTCCAAAGTGAAAACTCTGAGTGGTATTAGCCCTTCTTGCGAGGCAGTGGGGAAGCTAATCAGGCAGTTTGGTGTTCAGGAGATACCTCCAGCATTCCTGTCACCGCAGGAAGGAGGGTGGTGATGTGTGGTCCAGCTACATGGTTTTATGTCCCCACCACGTTTCAGTGCAGGTGGTGGTGTAGTGGTAATGTCATTGAGCGAGTAAGCTAGTACTCCAGGCTAATGTTCTGGAAGTATGCATCCAAATCCCACCATGGCAAATGGTGAAATTGGAATTCCTTAAAAATGTGTAGAATTAGATAATGGTGATATTGTAATTGCTGATTGTCGTACAATCTATCTAGTACATTAATGCCCTTTGAAGAAAGGAAATCTGCCATCCTTACATGGTCTGGTCTGCATTAACGTGGTTGATGCCTCAGTGCCCTATGAGCAATTAGGAAGGGGCAAGAATGGAAAAAGAAAGTTGTAAGATTCTGCCCTCTGTGCATGTACTCCATTAAAATTTTTCATCATTTTAATGACTTCTATTAGAACACTCCTTTTTACAATGAGAATGTAGGCCCAACCTGTTCATCACTCCTGATTAGTATAAACTTTGCAGTTTTGGTAACAGCATAATAAACCTTCATTTGCATTCACTTCAGAGCCTTGACATCCTACTTATAATATGGTGATAAGAACTGCAGACAGCACTAAGCAATGTTTGTTATAAGTTCAGCACATTTTCTCTACTTCTCAATTACATCTGCCCAGAAATAAACCCTAGTGCTTTGTTTGTTTTTTTTATGTCATTATTCAGTTTTGTTATTACTTGTAGTGATTTGTGTATTTGTATTCTTAGATCATTTTTCTCTTCTACCCTTTCAGATTCTTATTTTCCAAGTAATAAATATGCGACATTTTTCATCCATAATGTAACTCCACACTTATCTGTGTTAAAATTCATTTGCCAATTATCTGTCCATTCAACAAGTTTATTAATATTTTCATTATTGATCACCTCCTCCAATTTGGTGTCATCTGACTCTGACTTCATTCGAGGAGAATGCTAATTTTGCCAATTATTTCCAAGTAACAGGCAACATGCTTGCTCTGGACAGCTGCAGGCTGGGAACTGAGTTGAAACTATTCCAAAGTCTTTTCACTTAGATCTTTATAGATGACAGATAGAGGAGATGATCATCCCATCCCTCTGGGCTGGATGTGAAGCCATGTCCTGGAGGCAAAAGAAATATGTTCTGACTCACTACATTCCCCAGTCCCCTAGCGACACTCCTTCCAATATAACTTTTGTGCATTTTATAGATTGTCTTGTGTCTTTGGGTGAACAGCAGCAATAACTTAAGACAATTAATTCCAGTAAAAGCATTGGCTTCTTTCATCAAAAGCAAACCCCACAGGTAAAAATCTATCTTCACTGAAACACGATCTTCTTAAAAACCCTTTCCTCCATTTGATTTATTGTCGACCAGTTATTTATAATTTATAGTGTTTTTGTTTTATGGCACTATGATAATTGTTAGCTATTCTCTTTGGTCAATAGTTAAAGATTTCTCATCTGTTCCCCTGTCAAGGAGACTCATGTTTTCTTTGTTAGTAGTGATGGTTGAATTCAGTTCACGTTTCTCAAGTACCTGATTTGAACGATTTACCATACGTTGCAGTCACGCCAGGGAGCCCTTCTGACAAGAACTGGAAACTAGTGTATCACATCAAACAAAATACAGCTAGTTGCTCCCCATGTATAATGTCATCATGTTTTGCCGTCATGAGTATTCATGTGAACCCAAAATGGCAGAGACAGTTCTTCAAGTAAGCCAAGGCCATCTATTAGTGTCACATGTTGTGATTTTTCACATCTTAATACTGATGTGCAGTTAAGTCATCCAAATAGATATTGGCCAAATTGGTTCAAATATACATGCCACTGTCATAAAACCAGTTGACTCATCCTGAATAACAAAACATGCTGGTGGTAGTTAAAGCAGTAAAATAGCAAGCAAACTGATTTTTTTTTGGAGTTAGGCTGGTTGGTTGGCTTTAACTCCTGAATCTGGGTTTGGATCCTAAACAATTTATGGAGTGAAGGTGTTTGGTAGTTGGGAATTGATATCGTGCATAGACTGAGTTTAGCATCCTCTCCTACTCAAGCCATAACTGTACTTTTTTTTTGATTTTGATCTATTATTGTCATATGCACCATGATACAGTGAAAAGTATTGTTTTGTGTGCTATCCAGGCAAATCATACCTGACATAAGTACAACATGATAACAACATGCAAAATATAGAGTTACAGCTACCAAGAACATGCAGAGAAAGATCAACCTTAATATATGTGGGGTCCACATCACAACCTACCCCCTTTTTAAGGCTCTAATTCAGGGAGCTGACTCAGAATAGCCACCAGATAATTAATATGAGCCTTATGTTGTAGTAGGGTGCTGTTCTGAGATTAACCTAGTTACTTGTCTCAGCCCCTTAGCTGTGCTAGTGCTAACTATGGCATGCTTGATGCTGAAACTAAATGATACTAATTCCATGGAGAGTTTACAACTGTCCACTCTAGCTTTGGCTGGGAACCCTGTAGAACTGATATAAATGGAAAGAAAACATCCAGGAAAATTACTGGAGTAACTTTCCAAGGTGGGAAAACATTTTATCTCCTATCCCTAACATTGCTCACCTCAATGGGTACAAACATTAGTCAAGAACAGAAATATCTAAAGTAGCAACACAGATAAAGTGTACCAAATTTTACAAAGTGACGGAATGGATCACAAACCTAAGACATATCTCAAAGCATCGGACAATAAAGCACATTCTCCAGCAGCACTATAAAACACCTTGTCTCGATTGATGCATTCATTCTTTTGGATCAATGATCTAGCTCATCCTCCTGGTCCAGTCCTCAGCTGACTTGAAAGAGGGACTCAAAATTATGAAGGATTTTGTGGGTCATTGAATGAATATCTCCAGCTTATGAATGGAGGGTTTAGGGCAAGACTTTCTTCAAAAACACAGGTAGTTGTTGAGATAGAGAATGTCCTACCAGAAAAAAAAGTGGTGGAGAGATCATTCGTAATACAATTAAAAGGACAAAGGAGAAATATTTGGACAAAAAAAGACTATGGAAAATGTGATTAGGCAAAATAAGTTGTTTCGAACTGAATGGTCTCCTTCTATGTAGCAATATTTTATGTTTCTGGAGGTCATGCATTACTTTTGAAAAATATTAAATGATTATGTTAAGGGATTGTTGATAAATGAAAACTGATAATATTGCAAAATGTAGTAACCACAGGCAGAGTGTCTTGTGCTGAGATATGTTCCTGTGATTGAAACATAAATTAGTTTTGTTCCTCTGCCCTCCTGAAATATCCTGGGTTTTACAAGGTTTACAGTTTCTGAACTGACATAACCACAGCAGACAGAGAGTCATTCGCTTCACATGACCAGTGCCTTGTGGCCTGTAGAGGTAGAATCATAGGGTTGAATCTCTCATTTTTTTGGCTAAGTGTTTGTTGCATCAAGACTTTTCACCATAATGCCTAATGATTTTTTTTGCCATACCTTACCAAACTCACCTCACTATCTACTTACCCTGCCCCACAGCATCTCACATGTCTGATACTAATCCCATCTAATTGTGTGCTCTTTTAGAATAACTCGCTGCTGAATGGCTGGCATCTTTTGCACCCCACCATATTTAGACGGTTGCTGTACTCCTGAATAAGCATTGGCAATCTGCATTGTCTCTCACCAGCAATGCACAGCAGTTTCAAACGTATGCTGCCAATGGCACATAGCCAGTGTGGCTGACGCTCCCTTGCACATGTGACCCTATTCTCTCACCCTTGTCGTTATTTAATCACTGGGCTACAGCGTCCTTAGCTGCATTCTATCTGAACGTCCTCTCTAAATTATCTCTATCCTGTTTCCATTGGAGACACGCAGCTTGCCATTGTCCAGTAGGGGAACAAGAGGCAAGCAATGGGACAATTCCAAGCATGAGGTTTTATTTACAGACAGGAAAAAGGAAGACAAACAAAACCAATAGAGGATGAAGTTCACCTCCATAACGCAAACCCCCAATGATCATGACCATTGTGACCGATGAGTATTGAATATTCCATGATTGTTTGCTGCACCTAGCTCTCATCCATTGGAAGTGGCTGCCAGATAGCTCCCTATCTGCCTTGAGTACCCAAGTTCTGTCACGTACATGGAGTGCTTTCTCCTCCCCCATTGTCTGTGTTCCCTCCTCAGAGGACTGCTCCCACACTCCTAGTTTCTCACATTGCTTTGTAGCCTGCTTTCGTTCCACAGAGCACAGCATGCAAGATGATGTGCCACACTCTGCCTGGTCTATACTGCAGCTGTTGCACCCATACCTTAAGGACCCCTATCATCTGCCCATCCTAGCACTGGTCACAGCATGAGCACCAACCTGGCTGCACTGGCTGAATGACCAACACATAATATACAAAAGGGCATTTCTGCTGTGCTCGGACTCATTCTCATTCCAAACCCATCTAAATTATTCCACTTGTAGTCACTGGGAATGAAATGGAGCTGGAGTTTGCAAACTGATGCTTCATGTACTTTCCCCCTCATTGTCCTAATGTCCAATGGAGGTGGATCTGAATCTAACATTGATTGCACTCATCCTGGATGCCCTTTGAGCTATTTTTCAGATTCAGATTCATTTCACATCTGGTGATGGTCACTGTGCTGTCCCCACCTCTACAAGTACTTCCACTTTCTTTCCTCAGCCTTGACGTCCCCCCATCCCTTTTGACAGTGATCACCCTGCTGCATCTTGCACCCTCCTGAAAGATTAGCATACAGACCACGAGGATTGTACTCACCCCAGACCTTTGACCAACTTCAAGGAGCAGTCTCTGGACATAAGTGACCATACCACAGGCCATTGAGGAGCTGCAAACACAATTAACAACATGCGATTTCCCCTGACTGCTGCTATTGGCCCAACATGGTGGAGATTGTCCACTCCCTGGACTACTGTTGGATATGTCCACTTCCTGAACCCGGCCTGAGTGGACAATTAAACGTGACTAGGCAGCTGGCACATGCTGTTTGTGCTAAATTGATATCTTGGTGTACCTTACAGAAAGATGCATCACCGCCCACCCCCCTACCACACCACCCCTGTGTGTCAACACAAAACAGCATGACAATGTGGCAGTGTAGAGAGCCTTTAGTCTCTGCTAAAGCACCAAGGTGCTAACAGGCATGGCACTGCAAGACAAGGTAAGGCATGGATGCAGTGATCATGCAGATAGGCACTGAGTGGGTGAGGGCAACAAGAGCAAGTGAGCAGCCCTGGGGTACAGCCTGATCCAATCTGTGAGCTAGGTGTCTGTCCCTGTGTGCAGACAATGCTTGTTGGTGGTGCATCCTACAATTCCAGTCAATGCTTCCTGAACATCCTACAAATGGATAGCATAATTGCCATGATAGTCCTGAGGGATTGAGTGCCGATGTCCATGGACAAGAGGTGCTTGTGGTTGGTGCCACATGTGCCCTGAGATGCTGTTTGGTGTTAATTAATATAATGGCTCTTTGCAGCCAGTGGCAAGCTGGAGTGGCCAAGTACCCATTTCAACTTCCATCTTGAAAATTCTCAATGCCTAGCATGTTTGATGTGTTTGGTAAGATTGGTGGCTGCATATTCACGAGGCAAGTTATGCAGTTAACAAGGTGTTGACAAATAAGAATCCCTTACTAACACGGGCTCTCTCAAAAACATCCATCTGGAGATACATTGAAACACACTATCCCTCAGTATATTGTTAGGGTTCTGGATTAGTGGTGCTGGAAGAGCACAGCAATTCAGGCAGCATCCGAGGACAGGCAAAATCGACGTTTCGGGCAAAAGCCCTTCATCAGGAATAAAGGCAGAGAGCCTGAAGCATGGAGAGATAAGCTAGAGGAGGGTGGGGGTGGGGAGAAAGTAGCATAGAGTACAATAGGTCAGTGGGGAAGGAGATGAAGGTGATAGGTCAGGGAAGAGAGGGTGGAGTGGATAGGTGGAAAAGGAGCTGGGCAGGTCGGACAAGTCCGGACAAGTCGAGTTGCTGGAGGTTAGAAACTAGGATGAGGTGGGGGAAGGGGAAATGAGGAAACTGTTGAAATCCACATTGATGCCCTGGAGTTGAAGTGTTCCGAGGCGGAAGATGAGGCGTTCTTCCTCCAGGCGTCTGGTGGTGAGGGAGCGGCGGTGGAGGAGGCCCAGCACCTCCATATCCTCGGCAGAGTGGGAGGGGGAGTTGAAATGTTGAGCCACTGGGCGATTTGGTTGATTGATGTTAGGGTTGATGTGTTTAATAAACTCAAGTTCATTTGTACAATAAATTAGTGTTAATTTGTATAATACATCTGTGGTAATCACTATTTGTTTGTAAAATGGATTGATTCATTTTTGAAATTGTCAGAAGCTAATTGGAAGTAAACTCGATGACTTGTTCATTTCATAGCATTTATACGTTGTGTTGATCTGTGTGAAAATCATATATTCTCTTGTGAAATAAATGTGTTCATTAATAGCAAAAAAAAAATCCCTTACTGCCTAACAAGAAACGCACCTTCATGCCTCTTAGATGTATAAATGGTGCTTCACATTGCTCCCTGAGTGGAGACAGGCCTCACCAAATTTCTGTATGATTCTGCCACTAATCTTGCCACAGCACACATTGTTTAGATCCAAATAAAATCCTATCTATACTTTGAATTTTCAGCATTCAGTATGTGACAATCTACAGGTGCATTGGACTGTACTACCTCCAAACCATGTGCCATCTCAACATGGAATTGTATGTCCTCTCATCACTGATTCAAAATCTGGAATACTCTCCCTAATAGCCCTCTGGGTGTGCCTACAATACATAGGCCACAGCTTTTCTAAGAAACTGGATGCCCTACGTAACATTGTTGCCTGGTCCGGCCTGTATGTGACCACAAAAATATGGAAATGACCCTTAAATGCCCACTGAAACTGCCCAGCAAGGCCTTCAACTGCCAAGAAACCTTCACAAGAGTGTCCAATAAAAACTTGCCTTACCAATGATAGCCTCACCTAGAGAGGAAATGAAGAAGAAAATATTTGTATAACTGTATTTACTCATTCTCTTTTGCTATTTCCAAAACATGTTGAGAATAATCACCAGCCATGATCATGTGTAACCTTAAAGACAGATTAATACTTCAGAGAATTTTGAAAAGGTGCAGTTGGTTACAACGGATCAGATGTAGCTATAAAGCTGTAGCAGAATCACAGGAAGATTGGCAATGAAAAGTGAAACAGATCTAGCAATTGGAGGTGAAAGAAGAAAGTAAAAGATGGGACATGGAGTGAAAATAACTTAAAAGACTGAATTTTCCCATCCCACGAATGACATGGACAATGACAAGTCAGTTTGGAAAATATAACGAGATCGGCAAAGTGAGATTCTCGATGTTGGATCTGATTTTGCACCCAATGTTTGAAATGTGATATTACAATCTTGTTATCAGGCAGTGAGAGGCCTATTTTCTTGTGTTAAGAACACAGCATTACCTAACCTCTCCTCACTTATATGCAGTATCACATTCCCCCATGTGGTGACAAGACACTAGATAATAACTAAACAAACCAAATCCAAAGATGTGCAGGTTAGGTGAATTGGCCATGCTAAATTGCCCATAGTGTTAGGTGTATGAGTCAGGAGTAAATACAGGGTAGGGGAAATGGGTCTGGGTGGCTTACTCTTCAGAGGGTAGGTGTGGACCTGTTGGGCTGAAGGGCCTGTTTCCATACCGTAGGGAATCTAATCTAATCTAAAACCATTCTCAGTGTGAAAATTAAAGGTGTGCACCGAACAGCTCCAACTCGCCACTTGCTTCTCTGGGTTTCCACCTTTTTTTAATTTGTGAAAATTTTTTTAAATTTGTCTAGTTGCCTTGAGAAAGCTGCTGTCTTGAACTGCTATAGCCCATTTACTGTAGGTCGATTCACAAGGCCCTAAGGGAGGCATTCCAGGATTTTGACTTAGCCTCAAGTCTCCATGCTCCCTGGGTAGTGACTGCCTGCACCTCTTGTCCATATAGGATAGCAGAGTTGAAAAATGTGGTGCTGGAAAAACACAGGAATGAAGAAAGGCTTATGCCCGAAACGTCAATTCTCCTGCTCCTCAGGTGCTGCCTGGCCTGCTGCGTTTTTCCAGCACCACATTTTTCAACTCTGGTACTCCAGCATCTGCAGTCCTCACTTTCTCCATATAGGATAGCATCAGATATGCATCAGCCTCACTCTAACATCATGGCACATCTCCGAGTCACTTAGAATACAATTATCCAATTCAATGTCATGCTTTGGAGTACACTGACATTTTGTGACACTTTGTGCACAGGGACAAGTACACATCCCACCACTGGCTTCAAATAACTATAAGTTACTTACAGAGCGTGATGTGAACAATGTGGATTTACTCAGTGGGAATATATGAATTAAGTCCTGCGCTATGGTTTCTGTTTTTTGAACAGTCTTAATAAAAGCCCTGCACCATACGCTTTTAATAATGAAGAGGAAGCTTCAATATAAAGGGTAAATTGATCTTTGAATCCTGCAGACACATGTGTGTGTTGCGGCTTCCTCGTAAGGCTGGGTTTGATTAATGTAGACTGGGCAGCTGGCCATTTCTGTATACAGTATGGGTACAATTTAATCTTTGTCATGTATGTCACGGTGTGCAAACCAACAAAGGGGAAAAACAATCTTTGTCTATCCAATTATTTGTTAGCTGGAATGAGGATAGAAAGCCAACCCACCTCTCCCAGGAGGAAATGATATCTTCATCTGTTCTGTATTTTCCATAAAATGCTTGCACCCTCAAGCAACATTCCCTAAGTAGGGGGTATAGTTTTCTACACTTCCCGACTTTGTTCTGGCTTTCAAGATGACAAATTCAATATTTGTTCTTTTGAATTAACTCTCCAGTCACTTGTTTTAACCGGTGTGATCTCCACTTATCCAGCTTTGCACAATTTCTTCTTTTGTTAAAATTCAAAGGCGTACCCAACGCATAGTTAACCTGGTGTGTCCGGTTATGGGCAGGGCCACTGCTGCGTATAAAGTGAAGGCATGTCAACTGCATTTCCACTGTCCAAGAAATGCACAACTCTTGGACTGAGGCAATACTTTGAGGGACTGCTAGAAAGGCAAAGACAATAACTCGTGAAACATGTAACAGGCAGCCTAAGCAATACTGTCATTCATGATCTTATCAAGATCTTTCTGGCTGGGAAGTTGTGAAAAGAGGTGTGTCACAGAGACCCGTATTGGGGCATCAACCTTTTATATAAATGACTTGGATGAAGGTATGATTTGTTATGCCATGGTAAATATAGACAGATTATCAAACCATAATTTTTATCATTTATTGTGATACCTCAAATTTTTCAGAAACTAAATAGTTTCTTTAAAAGGGATAAAAAGTAGACAAAAAAAAACAGATTCTGGATTAGAGTGGTGCTGGAAGAGCGCAGCAGTTCAGGCAGCATCCGAGGAGCAGTAAGATTGACGTTTCGGGCAAAAGCCGCCTGAAACGTCGATTTTACTGCTCCTCAGATGCTGCCTGAACTGCTATGCTCTTCCAGCACCACTAATCCAGAATCTGGTTTCCAGCATCTGCAGTCATTGTTTTTACCTATAAAAAACAACAGAGATCACCTGACCACAGAGTATGACAAGCTAATGAAACTGATGTGGAATAAACAAACCTAAACCCAATGAGATTACCATTTTGTCTAAAGACATTAAAATCAATCAATTGAGTCAGTGTCAAGAAATATGCGTCTTCAGTTTAATTCACATGTGTATGATAATTTGGGAGATGAAAGGCTTGCCTGCCAGTTAGTCAGCTTGAAAAGATGATGGAGGTAGACTCTGGAATGCACACTGAACTATTTTTCAAAAGCTGCTTTCGAGGTGAAGAGCAGAAATGAGAACATGGACTAACATCAGTGGAACCAGGAAGGCTGACTCCCTTTCTCTCCTAGCCTATTTCTGTCATCATCTCAAAAAAAAGCCCATCAAAAAAAAAGCAACTTAGGAAAATAATCATTTACCCCAAACTCAAGATGAATACAGATTCTTCACCCATTGCAGATATCAGTCAACAATTAACTAACAGTGGTCTCAGATTTAAAATCCGATACTTCAATGATTTAAAGGACTTTCAAACCGTGTAGCCTTACTTCTGTCTGTTTGTACCAAATACTCTCCCTTTAAAACATTCCACTTGTGCTTGTGCATTTATTTGATATAACATTTTTAATTTTTTTATTGGAGTTAGCAGGTAATAAAATTCTTCTTCCTTTTAGCCAAAAAATCCTTGGTAATTGGTTCTGTCATTTTTTTTGGCACTCTGTGTATTAATTGAAGCTGGATGCTAAAAGGAAAATAGAATACAGAGGAACCTCGATTATCTAAAGGATATTTCATTTGGTTAATCAAATACTGGATAATCGAATGCCAGACGACATAGTTTAGTCAAGCATCGGGACCTTGCAATCTTGTTCGGATAATCTGAAATTTGGATAATCGAATGCTGGATAATTGAGGTTCCTTTGTATCTGTGGTGACCAAACTAGATTTGTTTTTGAAGAAAGAAACCAAGTCTCCCTCTTGTTCTGGTTATAACAAATTTCAGGGTTTGCCAGTATATTTAAAACAGTTTAATTAAATAATTGGAGTGGAAGTTTTTTCAAAATCTGTTTTTTTATCAAAAGTAACCGCAAAAAGGTTTTCTTAAGTCTTTACCATTAGATGCGTTGAGATGTCCATGTTTGTTATAATTTTTTTTACATAGACTGGAATGAAATCATCTCAGGAAAAAAAACAGAAGCCTTGTTTTGAGAAGGATCAAAAGAGATAATTAGGTACTTAGAAGAAATTCTGCCCAAAAGCCAGAAAAACAGTAATTGCAAAATGCGTGGCAAAATATTTAGAAGTGGAACCCAAGAAGAGTAAATCACATAAATTAAAGTTAGAACAACAGGTCTAGAATTCTAACAAAAATGAGGAAAGAATAAACAGACAATCAAGACAGAGATAATGAGAGATAGAGACAGGAAAGAATTCCAAGCAAAGGAAAGAGAAAGAGAAACAGCTTGAGCTGGGAAAACAGAATGAAGCGAAGAATGAGGGAATCACATTTAACTACATTAAGGGCTAAGATATTCAAGTTTGTCCATTTAATCCCTAAATTTGATGAAGAAGAGGGGGACACCTTCTTTAACACTTCCAAAAGGCTAACGCAGCATTTAAAATGGCCAGCCTAGCAATGGATTCTGCTGTTAAAGATCATGCTAAAGTGAAATATTTTCATAGTTTACACCTTCTTGCCTGAGGGGAATGCTACTGACTAAGAAACAACATTAAGTGTGGACCAATTAGTATCGTAGGTGTATAGACACACATTCTGGACCCCCAAAAAACAGCTGGACCAGACATACATGGAATTTGAATGGTTTAACCAGCTCATGTTTAACTGGTGGTACAGCCACTTAAATGTGAGGCCATGTGTGAAAACCTCTGCGGAGTGTTAAACTCCATATCCTTTCGAATTTGGATGCATGTTAAGGAACAGAGAATACTAGTGCTCAGACAGGTAGCCATTTTGACTGATGATTATGAGATAACACGCTGACCCCTAATCTCAGGGAGAATATGGCCTGGAAACTGCCATAGACAAGAGAGGGAGATAAGTGTGAGGTGGATACTCTGCAGCAAGGCTGAGAGAAAGGCAAACCAGGTAGAGGAAACAGAATGTCCTCAAATATTAAAGAAGGGAACAAGCACAGAAAAAGATAGAAAAACTCAGCAGGCCTCGCAGCGTTTATGGAGAGAAATGGAGCTAACATTTTGAATCTGGTATAACTTGTTTTTTTTTAAAAGAAGGAATCAGGGGATAGGAGAATGCTCCAAATTTTTCCACTGCAGGCACATGCAATGGAAAGTTATTGGTTCCACATTCGCCAGAAGCTCAAGTTTTAATAATCATGTCTGTAGCATTAAAGGAGGCCAGTCTCTTGTCAAGCATGACTGTTGACCAAGATGGCTTTAAGATGCTTGTATCCAAAGGAATAGTACCATTGACTGTTTTTAATAGCTACAGGGAGAAATCCGCTTCCTCCAAGGACACTCAGTCCTCAAAGACCTTGATACTAGGTAAATGGAAAATTTTTCACATGTAAGCAAATTAAATTTGTGTGTTCACAAAAGTGCCCATGGGTAGGAATATAAAGATGCCACTGCACTTGCTTCAAGAAAAAAAACTTGATAACCGTCCATCATTTCCAGAAAAACTACATTCTAATTGAATTGTGATAGCTGTGTGGGTGCCGAAAAGTAAAGAAAAATATTTGTTGCAACTGACCATGACAGGTTAAAATAATGTGAGCCAATTCCTCCTCCTCCTCACCTAATCATAACAGGTTGCTAATTTTGTTTATAAATAAACAAGTGAGCTAGGTAGGGGACATCTCCAGACCAAAGGGGTAGCCATTGGCACCCGTATGGGCCCCAGCTATGCCTGTCTCTTTGTTGGCTACGTAGAACAGTCGATCTTCCGTAATTACACCAGCACCACTCCCCACCTCTTTCTCCGTTACATTGATAACTGCATTGGCGCCACCTCGTGCTCCCGCGAGGAGGTTGAGCAATTCATCAACTTCACCAACACATTCCACCCTGACCTTAAATTTACCTGGACCACCTCTGACACCTCCCTCCCCTTCCTGGACCTCTCCATCTCCATTAATGACGACCGACTTGACACTGATATTTTTTACAAACCCACTGACTCCCACAGCTACCTGGATTACACCTCTTCCCACCCTACCTGTTGCAAAAATGCCATCCTGTATTCCCAATTCCTCCGCCTCCGCCGTATCTGCTCCCAGGAGGACCAGTTCCACCACACAACACACCAGATGGCCTCCTTCTTTAGAGACCACAATTTCCCTTCCCACGTGGTTAAAGATGCCCTCCAACACATTCGTTCACATCCCGCACCTCCGCCCTCAGACCCCACCCCTCCAACTGTAACAAGGACAGAACGCCCTGGTGCTCACCTTCCACCCTATCAACCTTCGCATAAACCAAATCATCCGCTGACATTTCCACCACCTCCAAAAAGACCCCACCACCAGGGATATATTTCCCTCCCCACCCCTTTCCACCTTCCGCAAAGACCGTTCGCTCCGTGACTACCTGGTCAGGTCCACGCCCCCCCTACAACCCACCCTCCCATTCTGGCACCTTCCCCTGCCACCGCAGGAACTGCAAAACCTGCGCCCACACCTCCTCCCTCATCTCCATCCAAGGCCCTAAAGGAGTCTTCCATATCCATCAAAGTTTTACCTGCACATCCACTAATATCATTTACTGTATCCGTTGCTCCCGATGCGGTCTCCTCTACACTGGGGAGACTGGACACCTCCTAGCAGAGTTATTTAGGGAACATCTCCGGGACACCCGCACCAATCAACCACACTGCCCTGTGGCCCAACATTTCAACTCCCCCTCCCACTCTGCCGAGGACATGGAGGTCCTGGGCCTCCTTCACCGCCGCTCCCTCACCGCCAGGCGCCTGGAGGAAGAACGCCTCATCTTCTGCCTTGGAACACTTCAACCCCAGGGCATCAATGTGGACTTCAACAGTTTCCTCATTTCCCCTTCCCCCACCTCACCCTAGTTCCAAACTTCCAGCTCAGCACTGTCCCCATGACTTGTCCTACCTGCCTATCGTCCTTTCCTCCTATCCACTCCACCCTCCCTCTGCCCCCGACCTATTACCTTCATCCCCTCCCCCACTCACCCATTGTACTCTATGCTACTTTCTCCCCACCCCCACCCTCCTCTAGCTTATCTCTCCATGCTTCAGGCTCTCTGCTTTTATTCCTGATGAAGGGCTTTTGCCCGAAACGTCGATTTCGCTGTTCATTGGATGCTGCCTGAACTGCTGTGCTCTTCCAGCACTACTAATCCAGAATCTGGTTTCCAGCATCTGCAGTCATTGTTTTTACCGACATAAAGCAAAGATCTAGCAAACGGAGTACAATGTGGAAATATGCAAAATTTCCATTTTGATAGGAAGAATTAAAAAATTAAGCACATTATCTAAATGGTAAGAGATTGTCGAGCTCTGAGATGCAGAGGAATCTGGGTATCCTAGCATCTGAATCACAAAAGGATAGCATGCAGCTTTGATAATAATTTGGAAAATTATAGGAATTTTGTTGTTTGTTGCAAAGGGAAATGAATACAAAAACAAGAAGAACCGAAAGAACTGCAAATGCTGTAAATCATAAACAAAATCAGAAGTTACTGGAAAAGCTCAGCAGGTGTGGCAGCATCTGTGAAGAGAAATCAAAGTTAATGTTTCAGGTCCAGTGTTTCGGGTTGCTCAGAGTTCTGTGGAAGGGTCACCAGACCCGAAACATTAACTCTGATTTCTCTTCACAGATGCTGCCAGACCTGCTGAGCTTTTCCAGCAACTTTTGTTTTTGTTTCTAAAAGTAAGGAGGTTTTGCTTTAGTTGTACAAAGAATTGATGAGACCACATCAAAAGTCCCAGGTATCCTTACTTGAAGAACGATATAAATGCATTGGAAGCAGATCAGAGGAAGCTTACTGTAGTAATGCCTGGAGTGGAGTTGTCTTGTGAGGGTCGGTTTGACAGGCTAAGTTTGCATCCATTGGAGTTTAGAACTATGAGAGACAACTTTGATTGAACCACGTAAGATCCTAAAGAGTCTTGACAGGGTGCACATTAAAAGGATGTTTCCTCTTGTGGGAGAATTTAGAACTAGGAGTCACTGTCTAAGAATAAGAGATTACCCATTTAAGACTGATATGAGTAGAATTTATTTCTCATGAAGAGTTGTGTGTCTACAAAGCTGGGTGGAGGGACAGATAGTATTGAGGAGATAGGGAGGCTGCAGAAAGATTTGGACAGGTTAGGAGAGTGGGCAAAGAAGTGGCAGATGGACTACAACATGGGTAAGTGTGAGGTCATGCACTTTGGTAGGAATAATAGAGGTATGAACAATTTTCAAAATGGGGAGAAAATTCAGAAATCTGAAGTGCAGAAGTTAGGAGTCCTAGTCCAGGATTCTCTTAAGGTAAACTTACAGGTTGAGTTGGTAGTTAGGAAAGCAAGTGCAATGTTGGCATTTATTTTGAGAAGACTAGAATATAAAAACAGAGGTGTACTCCTGAGGCTTTGAAGCTCTGGTCAGATCACACTAGAGTATTGTGTGCAGTTTTGGGCCCCATATCTCAGGAAGGATGTATTGGCTCTGGAGTGGGTCCAGAGAAGGTGCACAAGAATGATTCCAGGAATGAAAAGCTTAATAAATGAGGAACATTTGAGGCATCTGGGTCTATACTTGATTAAATTTAGAAGGTCAAGGGGCAATTGAAACTTACAGAATACTGAACAGCCTGGACAGAGTGGAAGTTGGGAAGATGTTTCCATTGGCAGGAGAGATGAGGACCCAAGGGCACAGCCTTAGAGTAAAGTGAAGACCATTTCGAACAGAAGTAAGGAGAAGCTTCTTCAGCCAGAGAGTGGTGATTCTGTGGAATCCATTGGCACAAAAGGTTCTGGAGGCCAGGTCATTGAGTATATTGAAGACAGAGACGGTTAGGTTCTTGATTGTCAACAGGATCAAAAGTTATGGGAAGAAGCAGGAGAATGGGGTTGAGAAAATTATCAGAGTTGATAGTGTGGTGCTGGAAAGACGCAGCAGGCCAGGCAGCATCCGAGGAGCAGGAGAATCGACGTTTCGGGCATAAGCCCTTCTTCGGGAATGAGGCTGGTGTGCCAAGCGGGCTGAGATAAAAGATTGGGGTGGGGTGGATTTAGGGGGAGGGGTGCTGGGAATACGATAGGTGGAAGGAGGTGAGGGTGAGGGTGATAGGCCGGAGAGGGGGTGGGGGGGAGAGGTCGGGATGAAGATTGCAGGTCAAGAGGGCGGTGCTGAATCCAGGGGTTGGGACTGAGATAAAGTGGGGGGAGGGGAAATGAGGAAGCTGGAGAAATCTACCTTCATCCCGTGTGGTTGGAGGGTTCCTAGGCGGAAGATGAGGCGCTCTTCCTCCAGGCGTCGTGTGGCCAGGGTCTGGTGATGGAGGAGGCCAAGGACCTGCATGTCCTTGGCGGAGTGGGAGGGGGAGTTAAAGTGTTCAGCCACGGGGCGGTTGGGTTGGTTGGTGCGGGTGTCCCAGAGGTGTTCCTGAAATGTTCTGCAAGTAGGCGGCCTGTCGCCCCAATGTAGAGGAGACCACATTGGGTGCAGCGGATACAGTAAATGATGTGTGTGGAGGTGCAGGTGAATTTGCGACAGATATGGAAGGATCCAGTGGGGCCTTGGAGGGAGGTGAGGGGGGAGGTGGGTGCAAGTTTTGCACTTCTTCGGTTGCAGGCGAAGGTGCCGGGTGTGGAGGTTGGGTTGGTGGGGGGTGTGGACCTGACGGAGTCGCGAAGGGAGTGGTCTCTCCGGAACGCTAATAGGGTGGGGAGGGAAATATATCCCAGTTGGTGGGGTGGTCCAGCATCTGCAGTCCTCACTTTCTCCTTGAGAAAATTATCAGCCATGATTGAATGGTAGAGCAGACTTGATGCGCCAAATGGCCTAATTTCTGCTCCTATGTCTTATAGTCTTATGGCCTTTGGTACTCACTGCCTCAAAAGGAGGTGGGACAAAGGTCTTTGAATATTTTTAAGCCAGAAGTGTATAGATCGAAATAAAAAAAGGTGAAAGGTCATCCCAGGGTAGTCAGGAATGTGAAATAATTAGATCAGTTATGATTTTATTGAATGGTTATGCCCCCAGAGGTTTGCTCCAGATCCTAAATTGTATGTTTGTACATTCCCATCCAGAGGCTCCCAACTTACGGTCACAGGCAAGAGATGCAGTGACAACATGAGGGAAATCTTATTTATCAAGTGTTTGGTTAGGATCTAGATCATTCTGTCTGCAGGTGTGAAGACTGATTCAATCTTAGCTTTCAAAAGAAAATGGAAAATAATCTGAAGAGCCAGAGATTGGGTAATATTTACATAGGACTCTAAAAATAAAAAAAAACTATAAACTCTTAAAAGGCTTGAGGTTTAGTATTCCAATCTCTAGTAACAAACAAAGCTAATAGAATCTTAATGACAAATTAATACTTTGTAAAATACTGTAAAGTTGCAGTTGGTTGTGATGAACCAGATGTAGCTGTTGAGCTGAAGCGGAAACAAAAGGATGATTGCAAGTCATAGAGTCATAGAGTCTGACAGCATAGAGACAGGCCCTTGTTCATGTCAACCCAAATGTCCACTATTTCCCTGCACTTGGCCCATATCCTTCTATAGAGAAGTGAAAAGAGAAACAAATAAAGCTTAGACATAAAAGTGAAAGTAAAAAATTGGAGATAGGGTGAGAAGCAACATAGGATATACGATGGAAGGGGTACCATAATTAATAAAATCATGTGTTAGAAATATTATTGATGAAACAACTGGTCATTAATTCATTGTCTTCTTAAATATATTTATTTTGAATTATAATGAAGCGAACATACCATCGATAGCACAGTGTTAACAAAGACCCTATGTTCGATCAAAATCTGAATCAAAGAAGTCCCAAGATATCTCTTAGTGCCATGCAGCCTATAAAAAGAAAAGGAGTTTGCCCAACTCTAGACCAATGAAGGAACATCAAAGTACACATAGAAACAAAGATTTTTTTAGATTAGATTTCCTACAGTGTGGAAACAGACCCTTTGGCCCAACAAGTCCACACCGACTCTCCGACTAGTAACCCACCCAGACCCATTTCCCTCTGACTAATGCATCTAACACTATGGGCAATTTAGCACGGCCAATTCCCCTGACCTGCACATCTTTGGACTGTGGGAGGAAACCGGCGCACCCGGAGGAAACCCACACAGACATGGGGAGAACGTGCAAACTCCACACAGACAGTTGCCCGAAGCTGGAATCGAACCTGGGACCCTGGTGTTGTGAGGCAGCAGTGCGATTAAACTCAAATTAAAAGATGGATTAAGAAGTATATATGGTCGTACCAGAGATTGGAAGGTTGTTTTAAATATGACGATAATTTGGAGTGTCAGCTATGGTACAGTTGATGTGTTTCTCACTTCTGAGTCCAAAAATTATTTGAAGACTTCAGTGAAACTATTTAGGCTGACACTCCAGTCCAGTACTGAGAGAACGTTGTACCATTACAGTGCTGTCTTTCTGATGATATTTTGAACCAATGTTTTGACTATCCTTTTGCATCAATATAAAAAATGCTCCGGCACTATTTCAATGAAGAGTTGAGGATTTTGTCTGAAAACAAAAAAAAAAAATGCTGGAAATCACAGTGAGTCAGGCAGCATCCATGGAGAGAGAGCAAGCTAATGTTTGGAGTCTCGATGACTCATCAGAGCTGCTGTGAAGTGTGGAGGTGTCAGCGTTTATGCAATAGTTGTGAGGGTTGGGTGGCTGGGGTAGAGAGGCTGTTGATAGATTAAGTGATTGGAATGTGAGAATGGTAGAACAATGGTGTGCCTAACTGCTTGACTGGAAAGAACAGACTGTCCCATTAGGGCAGGATGAAGGGAGAGAGGACGTAATGGCAGAGAATGCAACAAGTAAAGCCAAAAGAGAGGGAAGAACTGGGAGTTGGTTCACAATTTGAAGGTGCTGAACTCAATATTCAGTCCAGAGTGTGGTGCTGGAAAAGCACAGCTTGTCAGAGCTTAAAAATGTGTTGCTGGAAAAGCGCAGCAGGTCAGGCAGCATCAAAGGAGCAGGAGAATCGACGTTTCGGGCATAAGCCCTTCTTCAGGAATCACAGCTTGTCAGACAACATCCGAGGAGCAGGAAAATCGACGTTTTGGGCAAAAGCCCTTCACTCTCTACTCTAATCTCCAGCATCTACAGTCCTCACTTTCTCCCATTCAATATTCAGTCCAGAAGGTTTTAAAGTGCCTACTCGGAAGATGAGATATTGTTCCTCCAGTTTGCGCTGTGATTCATGCAGCACGCTGTGGCCAGACAAGTGGGCATGTGAGCAGGATGATCGGAGGATGATCGAGGGTGATCGGAGCCGTGCTTGCACATTGACAAGAAGTGCTCTGCAAAATGGTCATCCAGCCTGCGCTTGGCTCCTCCAATGTAGATTAGGCCACATTGGGTGTAGCACATCCATCAATCAGTGTCAGAAAAAGCAGATTATTTAGTCACTCTGTTTGTGGGATTTTCATTGTGAGCAGATTGGCTGCTGTATTTCCTATACAACAGCGACAGCCCTTCAAAGAAAGTACTTAATTAGTTGTAATCTGCTTTAGGATGTCAAATAATTGAACAAGATGTTATCTAAACACACACTTTTCACTTAATGTCAGAAATGTCCTAATCAGTTCTGCACCAGTTTTGAAGTAATTTTGTCAATATCAAGATATTTCAGATGCATGAAACATTCTAAGTTTTGTGGTTACAATAAGTAGCTGTGATTTGTGATTTGTTTTGAACAGGGCAGAGACTTCACATATTTTCTTTACCTTGAGTAACATATGGTTTTAATTGGTCTGAGGAAGGAGGACAACAGAAAGATCTTTTTGAAAAGGGCAGTTCCCATTTTACTCAGAGAAATTGAATCGAGCCTGGATTTTCATCAGGAACAGCTATTTCCTTGAAACTGACTAGAAACCTCAACATCCTGCTTGAAGTACACACTGCATGATGGATTACACAGTCATGGATTCACGTGTTTAATTCCTTGCAGGGCTGGTCATCAATCTTGATGAGCTATTGGGGGAGACAGAGGAACAAATAACCTCAGTGGGCCGAAGAGGGAGTAGGAAGAGCCATTAATTGAGCCAATCAGCATCCATGGAGAGAGAACAAGCTAACGTTTCGAGTCTAGATGACTCTTCATCAGAGGGGACAGCATTTACGCGATCATTTGGGAGGGGTGGGGTTGGGGGTAATGGGTGTAGGGTGAAGGGGTGGGGTTGGGTGTAATGGGTGTAGGGTGAAGGGGTGGGGTTGGGGGTAATGGGTGTAGGGTGCTGGTGGAGAAAAGATGTTGATAGTTCAGATTAAGTGCTCGGAATGTGAGAACAAAGGTGTGTCTCCTGCCAGACTTGAAAGGACAGTGAATGGAATGGGGAGAGGGAAGGGCATGATAACAGGCTAAAAGAAAGGGAAGAAATGGGGACTTGGTTCACAATTTGAAGGTGTTGAACTCAATATTAAGTCCAGAAAGCTATAAAGTGCCTAGTCTGAAGATGAGACGTTGTTCCTCCAGTTTTGCGCTGTGATTCACTGGAACACTGCAGCATGCTGAGGACAGACAAGTGGGCATGCGAGCAGGATGCTGTGTTAAAATGGCTGGCTATGAGAAGGTTGGGGTCACGTTTGTGCACAGACCGGAAGTGTTCTGCAAAATGGTCACCCCAATTTGCGTTTGGTGTCTCCAATGTAGAGTAGGCCACATTGGGAGCAGCGAATACAATACACAAGATTGGTGGAGGGTCAAGTGAAATGCTGCTTCACCCAGTAAGACTGTGTAGGCCCTTGGCTGGTGAGCAGGGAGGAGGTGAAGGGGCAGGTGTTGCACCTTCTGCGGTTACTTTGGAATGTGCCGTGGAGAGCGGGTGTGATGTTGATGGTTGTGGAATGGACTGAGGTCTCTCGGAGGGAAAGAAACCTGAAAAATGAGGATGGGGAGGGAGGGGAAGACGTGTTTGGTGGTGGAATTCTGCTGGAGTTGTCTAAAATGGTGGAGAATGATTAGAGTCATGGAGTCTCAGAGATGTACAGCATGGCCCTTCAGTCCAACTCATCCATGCTGACCAGATATCCTAAATTAATCTAGTCCCGTTTGCCAGCACTTGACCTATATGCCTCTAAATCCTTCCTATTTATATACCCATCCAGGTGCCTTTTAAATGTTGTAATTGTACCAGCTTCCACAACTTCCTCTGGCAGCTCATTCCAAACATGCACCACCTTTAGCATGAAAATGTTGCCTCTTAGGTCCCTTTTAAATCTTTCCTCACATTTATCTAAATTAAACTCCATCTGCCACTCCTCAGCCCATTGGTCCATCTGGTCCAGATCCCATTGTACTCAGAGGTAACCTTCCTTGCTGTCCACTACACCTCCAATTTTGGTGTCATCTGCAACCTTACTAACTATACCTCCTGTGTTCACATCCAAATCATTTATATAAATGACGAAAAACAGTGGACCCAGCACCAATCCTTGTGGCACATCACTGGTCATAAGCCTCCAGTCTGAAAGGTCGTGAAGCGTTCCATATTTGGGCGGCATTGTGGCACAGTGGTTAGCACTGCTGCCTCACAGCGGCAGAGACCTGTGTTCAATTCCTGCCTCAGGCAACTGTCTGTGTGGAGTTTGCACATTCTCCCTGTGTCTGCGTGGGTTTCCTCCGGGTGCTCCGGTTTCCTCCCACAGTCCAAAAATGTGCAGGTTAGGTGAATTGGCCGTGCTAAATTGCCTGTAGCATTAGGTGAAGGGGTAGATGTAGGGGAATGGTTGTGGGTGGGTTGCTCTTCGGAGGGTCGGTTTGGACTTGTTGGGCTGAAGGGCCTCTTTCCACACTGTAAGTAATCCAATCTAATCTAATCAAACACCACCTTTGAGCCAGATCTGTATCCAAATGGCTAGTTCTCTCTGTATTCCATGAGATCTAACGTTACTAACAGTCTACCATGAGGAACCTTGTCGAATGCGTCATTGAAGTCCACATAGATCACGCCCACCGTTCTGCCCTCATCAATCCTCTTCAAAAAACTCAATCAAATTTGTGAGACATGATTTCCCACACATAAAGCCATGTTGCCTATCCCCAATTAATCCTTGCCTTTCCAAACATGTGTGAATCCTGTCCCTCAGGAGTCCCTCCAATGACTTGCTCACCACCGATGTTTGGCTCACTGGTCTATAATTCCCTGGCTTGTCCTTACCACCTTTCTTAAATAATGGTACGTTAGCCAACCTCCAATCTTCCGACACCTCATCTGTGACTATCAATGATCCAAATATCTTAGCAAAAAGCCCAGCAATCACTTCCCTACCTTCCTACAGAGTTGTAGATTACACCTGATCAGGTCCTGAGGATTTATCCACCTTTATGTGTTTTAAGACATCCAGCAACTCCTCCTCTGTAACGTGAACATTTTTCAAGATGTCACTACTTTTCCACATTGTATGTCCTTCTCCACAAGATACTCATGTAGTGTCTCCCCTATCTCCTGTAGTTTCACACATAGGCTGCCTTGCTGATGCTAGAGGGGTCCTAGTCTCTTCTTAGTTACCCTTTTGTCCTTAATGTATTTAGTGAGTCCCTTTGGATTCTGCTTAACCCTATTTGCCAAAGCTATCTTATGTGCCCTCCTGATTTCCCTCTTAGGTATACTCCTACTGCCTTTATACTCTTCTAAGGATTATAGCATAAGCTTCCTTCTTTTTCTTAACTAAAACCTCAATTTCTCTGGTTCTCCAGCATTCCCTACACCTACCAACCTTGCCTTTCACCCTAACAGGAATATACTGTCTCTGGACTCTTGTTAGCTCACTTTTGAAGGCTTCCTATTTTCCAGCCATCTCTTTACCTGCGAACATCTGCCCTCAATCAACTTTTTAAAGTTCTTACCTAATACTGTCAAAATTGGCCTTCCTCCAATTTAGAACTTTAACTTTTAGATCCTGTCTATCCTTTAAAACTAATGGAATTGTGGTCGCTGGCCCCAAAGTGCTCCCCTACTGACACCTCAGTCATCTGCCCTGCCTTATTTCCCAAGAGTAGGTCAAGTTTTGCACCTTCTCTAGTAGGTACATCCACATACTGAATCAGAAAATTTTATTGTACACACTTAACAAATTATTTAAATGCCCAAGCTGATGGGATGAAAAGTGAGGTCATGGCAAACCCAATTACATTGTTGTGAGTGATGGGAAGGGGCAAAGGCGGAAGCCTGGGTGATAGGTCAGATGCAGTTGAATGCCCTGTCAACCATATTTATAGGAGATGTATGCCATGCCCGCAGTGCCGCTTTGGATGGTGGCATCATCCAAACAGATGCTATGTAGGCAAAGGAACTGGGAGAATGGGATGGAGTCCTTGCAGGATGTAGGGTGTGAAGACTTGTGGTGAAGGTAGCTATGGGAGTCAGTGGCTTTGTAGTGGACAGTTTATTCCCTGAAATGGATACAGAGAGGTCAAGGAAAGGAAGGGGAGTGTGGGAAACGGATGATGTGGAAGTTAGAGAGGGGTGGAAATTGGAGGCAAAATGAAGCTTTCAGGTTCCTGGCAGGAGCATGAGAGTGTTACTGACGCAGTCATTGATGTACCGATGAAACAGTGTAAAACCCCATAAAGAGACAGACATAATTGGAAACCTTGCATGTGCCCATAGCCACTCCTTTGACTTGGCAGAAGTGAGATGAATTTAAGGAGAAATTGTTCAGAGACAGAACAGGTTCACCAGGCAGAGGAGAGTGGTGGTGGATGGGGAGTGTTCAGGCCTCTGGTCAAGGAAGCAGCCAAGAGCTCGCATACCGTCCTGGTGGGGAATGGAGGTCCAGAGGGATTGGACATCTAAGGTGAACAGGAGGCAGTTAGGGCCAGGGACTTGGAAATTGTCAAAATGGTAGAGGGCATCGGAGGAATTGTGGATGTAGGTGGGCGCCTTCTGGACAAGCGAAGAGAGGATGGAGTCGAAGTAGGAGGAAATGAGCTTGGTGGGGTAGGAACAGATTGATACAATGGGCTTACCAGGGCAATCTTGTATATGGATTTTGAAAAGGAGGCTGTCCAGGGTTGGGTGGGTTGAAGGCAGTGTGAGGAAGCTCTCCGGAGGGAATGAGGTTGGTGACAATCCTGGTAATGATGGTTTGATGTTTGGTTGGGGGGGTCATGGTCTGGGGGCAGTAGGAAGAGTTGTCCAAGAGCTGACATTGAGCCTCCACAAGGTAAGAATCAGTACGCCAGACTACAACAACACCACCTTTGTTAGCTGGTTCAATAACATGTTAGACCCCATTCCAGTTATGATCTCACAATCCGACCACTTATAGAGTCATAGAGATGTACAGCATGGAAACAGACCCTTCGGTCCAACACGTCCAGGCCGACCAGATATCTCAACCCAATCTAGTCCCACCTGCCAGCACCCAGCCCATATCCCTCCAAACCCTTCCCATCCAGATGCCTTTTAAAAGTTGCAATTCTACTAGCCTCCACCACATCCTCTGGCAGCTCATTTCATACACATCCCACCCTCTGAGTGAAAACGTTGCCCCTTAGGTCTCTTTTATATCTTTCCCCTCTCACCCTAAACCTATGCCCTCTAGTTCTGGACTCCCCCACCCCAGGAAAAAGACTTTGTCTATTTATCCTAACCATGCCCCTCATAATATGGTAAACCTCTAAAAGGTCACCCCTCAGCCTCCGATTCTCCAGGGAAAACAGCCCCAGCCTGTTCAGCCTCTCCCTATAGCTCAAATCCTCCAACTCTGGCAACATCCTTGTAAATTTTTTCTGAACACTTTCAAGTTTCACAACATCTTTCCGATAGGAAGGAGACCACAATTGCACGCAATATTCCAACAGTGGCCTAACCAATGTCCTGTACAGCCGCAACATGACCTCCCAACGTCTGTATTCAATACTCTGACCAATAAAGGAAAGCATACCAAACGCCTTCTTCACTATCCTATCTACCTGGGATCCAATTTCAAGGAGCTATGAACCTGCACTCCAAGGTCTCTTTGTTCAGCAACACTCCCTAGGACCTTACCATTAAGTGTATAAGTCCTGCTAAGATTTGCTTTCCCAAAATGCAGCACCTCACATTTATCTGAATTAAACTCCATCTGCCACTTCTCAGCCCATTGGCCCATCTGGTCCAGATCCTGTTGTAATCTGAGGTAACCCTCTTCACTGTCCACTACACCTCCAGTTTTGGAGTCATCTTGTAAACTTACTAACTGTACCTCTTATGCTCGCGTCCAAATCATTTATGTAAATGACAAAAAGGTAGAGGGCCAAGCACCGATCCTTGTGGCACTCCGCTGGTCACAGGCCTCCAGTCTGAAAAACAATCCTCCACCACCACCCTCTGTCTTCTACCTTTGAGCCAGTTCTGTATCCAAATGGCTAGTTCTCCATGTATTCCATGAGATCTAACCTTGCTAATCAGTCTCCCATGGGGAACCTTGTCGAACGCCTTACTGAAGTCCACATAGATCACATCTACTGCTCTGCCCTCATCAATCTTCTTTGTTACTTCTTCAAAAAACTCAATCAAATTTGTGAGACATGATTTCCCACGCACAAAGCCATGTTGACTATCCCTAATCAGTCCTTGCCCTTCCAAATACATGTACATCCTGTCCCTCAGGATTCCCTCCAACAGCTTGCCCACCACTGAGGTCAGGCTCACTGGTCTATAGTTCCCTAGTTTGTCCTTACTGCCCTTCTTAAACAGTGGCACCATGTTTGCCAACCTCCAGTCTTCCGGCATCTCACCTCTGACTATCAATGATACAAATATCTCAGCATGAGGCCCAGCATTCACTTCTCTAGCTTCCCACAGAGTTCTCAGATACATTTGATCAGATCCTGGGGATTTATCCACCTTTAACCATTTCAAGACATCCAGCACTTCCTCCTCTGTAATCTGAACATTTTGCAAGATGTCACCATCTATTTCCCTACAGTCTATATCTTCCATATCCTTTTCCACAGTAAATGCTGATGCAAAATATTTATTTAGTTTCTCCCCCATTTTCTGTGACTCCACACAAAGGCCGCCTTGCTGATCTTTGAGGGGCCCTATTCTCTCCCTAGTTAGCCTTTTGTCTTAATATATTTGTAAAAACCCTTTGGATTCTCGTTAATTCTATTTGCCAAAGCTATTTCATGTCCCCTTTAACGTGTGGTGCTGGAAAAGCACAGCAGGTCAGGTAGCATCTGAGGAACAGGAGAGTCATCAAGGGCTTATGCCCAAAACGTTGATTCTCCTGCTCCTCGGATGCTGCCTGACCTGCTGTGCTTTTCCAGCAGCACAATTTTCAACACTGCCTTCAAGGTTCAGTCTTCGTGTTTGATTGATATTTTTAAATCATTGTTAAATCAGTTAATAGTCAGCAATTAGGTCAACGTTTTTCTTTTCTATGTCTAATGCTGAGCACAGTTTTAAGTTCCAATGGCAACTTTCTGTACCAGTTTTTACCTGCCCAGGCTCATAATCCTGAGCACTGCGCCTCTGCCCGGTAGATCTCTCAAAGCAAGTAACGAAGGTAACCTACTGATGTCGGGAATTGGAACCTGCTTATTATTTTCTGTTTTTAGACAAGGCAAATTGCGCTAATTGGATTCAGTAAATCCAATTAAACCTGTATATTCACAGACTGTGCATGAAACATTTGCCATCCATAAGCTCTTAATGAGCCCACAGCCTTTGAATTTTATCTGACCATCAATCTTAAACTGATTTTGCCTCCTGTTTAGGTCTAAGAAGATAATCTTCTGTGTAAAAAAGCTTCCTTAGTTCCTCTCAATGTTTCAGCTCATCATGAGGAAGTGGCTCAATTTATGTCGGGACAAATAATTGCAGGTGCTGGAATCTGTACTGAAAACAATAAATGCTGGCGATCATAGTGGGACAGGCAACATCCATGGAGAGAAAGCAAACATTTTGAGACTGGATGGCTCTTCATCAGAGCTTGTCAAGTGTGGAGGGGACAGTAGTTAGGATAGTGGGAGGATTGGGGGTGGGGTTAGTGAGTTTAGAGTGCGGATGGAGAAAAGATATGGATAGTTCAGTTTAAGTTGCTGTTGCTGAACAATGGGACCTTGGAGTGCAGGTTCATAGCTCCTTGAAGTGGATTCGCAGGTAGTTAGGATAGTGAAGAAGGAGTTTGGTATGCTTTCCTTTATTGGTCAGAGTGTTGATAACAGGAGTTGGGAGGTCATGTTGCAGCTGTACAGGACATTGGTTAGGCCACTGTTGGAATATTGCGTGCAATTGTGGTCTCCTTCCTATCGAAAAGATGTTGTGAAATTTGAAAGGGTTCAGAATAGATTTACAAGGATGTTGCCAGGGATGGAGGATTTGAGCTTTGGGGAGAGGCTGAATAGGCTGTGGCTGTTTTCTCTAGAGCATCGGAGGCTGAGGAGTGACCTAAGGGGAAACTTTTTTATGCAGAAGGTGGTACATGTATGGAATGAGCTGCCAGAGGAAGTGGTGGAGGCTGGTACAATTGCAACATTTAAGAGGCATTTGGATAGGTGTATGAATAGGAAGGGTTTGGAGGGATATGGGCTGGGTGCTGGCAGGTGGGACTAGATTGGGTTGGACCGAAGGGTCTGTTTCCATGCTGTACATCTCTATGACTCTGTGACTCTGACTCTCCAGCATCTGCAATCGTCACTTTCTCCTGAATCTTGAAGGCACTTGACATGAATCTTAATGAGGTGTATAAATGCTTTACTTCCTGCTCGTGATGCTATTTAGGTTTAGGCATCTCACTCTACAGTGGAGAAAGAAATGAGAAATAGTGGATGGTTACTCATAGTCAAAGATAACAGAATTGACCAATCACATTTTGAGTTTCTGAATATGTTTCAATGTAAAAATCAAGGGAGGATAAAGCATTTAATTTAAAGTGAAGCAAATCTATTGAAGATTTTGTTAACTACACTTGAATAAAAGATAGTTAGAATTTGAAGTTTTTTTGTTATAATTTAATGCCTCATTTTTAAAATCCTCTTTCTTGTTTACAAATCTCTCCATATCATTGCCCCTCCCTGTCTCTGTAATTTTCCTCTAACCCCACATCCCCTGAGATACCTGTGTTACTCTAATTCTGGCATCTTGTGCACTCTCTACTTTAATTGCTCCACCATTGGTGACGATGATTTCAATTATCAAGCTCAGGAATTCCCTTCCTGAACCTCAGTGCATTTCTCTTCCCCTTTAAGGCCATCCCTAAAACCACCTCTTGACCAAGCGTTTGGCCATTTGCATCAATAACTCCTTGTGTTTCTTGGCATCTAATTTTGCTTTATAATGCTCCTGTGAAGCTCTTTGGGGTGATTTACTCCCTTAAAGACTCAATGTAAATAAAAGTTGCTATTACTTTCCTAAAGGCTGAAAACAATGGGCAAATTGTTAGCCTGACAAACACCTCAGATTTACTATTCACAAAGGTTCCTGGAAGGTATTGTCTGGCATACGCTACCCATCAGATTTGTGGAAATGTGAAGATAAAGACAAGACAGGGAACATTCACAAATTATTGCATTTAAAACAAAAAGCTGCAATAGCAAATTTTCATCAGGCAATGCCAGTTCAAACACCAAAGGGAATTTTAAACCAATGTTGTATAAGCCAAACAAGATGATTTGCTGACGTAGGGAAGTAAAGCTTGTTTATTATTTTGAATAATGAGCGAAATACAAATCATAAAAAAATCTTACACTGGCAATCTGTGAAATAGAGCAAGGTAATGGCATGTGTCCAACTTTATATTATTAACTTTTTTTTTCAAATTGTATTTGAATGGATTGGGGAAGAATATGTGAGGGCGCCATGCAAAGATCACAACATTAAATTTGTATATCAACAGTGATTCAGTACGATTTCCCCTGGGTTACAATATCAGGAAAGTGATTATTGGCTATTGATAGCTAACTCTGAGACATCAGCAGCATAGGATTCAGCTACATGAATGGCTGACAGAAAAGATTTGTACAGGAAACCTGAATTTCTCAAGAACTTTGTCACGCTGGAGAAAAGGAACAAAGACCACTGCCAGGAGCAGAAACTAATATAGGTGGAAAAGAAAGCAAATGGATGGAGTATACAACAGAAGATTTGTTTCTTCACACTTTATTCCTGTGTGTAACAGATTTTCACTATAGGTGGTTAATATCTATCTATCTGCTAGATATCTCCCGGGGTTTAGCTATCTGCTGGGGGAATGCATAGACTAGGGCAATCTAATATTGCATGGACAAATGGCAGATTACCAATGTGGATAAAGTGGGATGATATAGAGCCTGACATCAGAATTGCATGAATCCTCAATTACATAGTCCCATGGACTGAGCTCAAGAATTCAACTAAGAGATATCTGGGAGCAGGTTGCAGAGTGGCATGTGGTCTAATGACACCTGGATGGTGTGGGAAAATACTTCAAAGGAAATAAAACACATTTGAAAAAAAACTGGAGATTTATCATTCAACATATTTCACACTTTGATTATGCACAGGAAACACAAAATTAAGTGTTTATGATTATTACATAATTTAGTCATATCAAATGACTTAGTAATGAAGTAATTCACACCTTCAAGATTGGGAGAAGGGTCTTTGAATTGCATACTCTGGCATCAATTTCCATCACTGTTTTTGATTTCTCCCAGGTCTTAAATATTGTCACTTACGTTGTTTGAGCCGGTAGCATCTGGTCACCTTGGTCAGCGAGCTGAAGCTCGTCCACTTTGCCTTCTACATTGATAGTTTACTTCATTGGCCGCATGATTCATTGACAGCTATTCATCGTCTTTCAGAACCTCACAACATGAAAGCAAAGAGTGATTATTATGCAGTGGTGCTAGAAGGAATCATTATCCCACATGGCACGCTGTGACAGTCTTGCCAAGATCTCTTAATAAAGTGTGCACTTGAAAATGAAACACCATACTCACCAACTGTTTTTTTTTTACTTCTGTACTCCACTGCTAGATCAGCCAGTGAAGTGGAACAGTCTTTGGTGGAAAGTTGCCTTTAAAAAAGCCAACATTTCAGTTAGTATTGTCTCCGTCTTTCAAACCTAGAACAAGGTAAAGCATGGAGGAGAGGCAGGTCAATTACAGTATTGTGAGATTTGATTCGCTGGTGATAAGTAATGGTTGAAATTCCCCCCAAAATTAGGAATGAGTAACTTCATGTTATAAGGCATAGAAGTAATTGGAAAGATCAGTAATTGGTAATTCAGAACGTTAAAAGAATTGCTAAAAAGAGAGACATATTGCCAAATCTTCTCATCTTGCCAGGACAAATGTCCCCCAGCCTGACCCCCCTCCCATTTATTTCTCAGCCCCCTTGGGCCACCCCCTCATTCCTGAGGAAGGGCTTATACTCGAAACCTCAATTCTCCTGCTCCTCGGGTGCTGCCTGACCAGCTGTGCTTTTCCAACGCAACACTCTTCAGTGTCTGCAGTGCTCACTTTCTTCCAAATGCAAGAAAGTTCAGTTTTAAACCCGTACAAAATTGCATACTATAGGAGCTATAGGGTGAGTAATGCAAAGCATTTCCCTGAATGAGGTGCAGACAAAGAAATTCAGCTGGGCACTGCCAGCGTTTCGGGTTAAATACCTACTAATCACCCAATTCAGTTGGCTGGAAATGGGTGTACATTAGAAAGAGCACAGCTCCAGTGCTTTGCTGATTAAGGGAAATGTGTTGGTGACAGGCAAGCTGGCTAATGGTATTTTTAGAGGTTGTTTATTCAAATGAATGTTCCACGTGGCCAGTTGGAGATTTTTTTAAATATCAGGTGGTTCCAGAACTATGTCTGCTCCTCCAGGTGCTGAAATCATTTTAACCAACACCTCCAAGCACTTTACCTGAACATAAAGCCAGGAGCAATAAGAAACTTTCTTCTGAGCTGAAATTTCAAAAATACAAATTAACCTCTGAGACACCAATCCTCTGTCCTATACCTAACCCACCAATCTCCCCGTCCTTTCCTGGATCACAATTGGCCCAAGACCACCCATCACCTCAGATTACCCATCACCCATCAGCTCACCCTTTACCCCAGAAGACCCATCACTGTCCCCCTCAGAGCACCCAGTCCTATCCCATGATCCCTGACCCCAACCACCATTCAAACCACCCTGACCTACATTATCCAATGTGCTTAACACATGGCAAAACATTATCAATATAACTTAGAGTTTATAGTCAAAGTGCTCGACAAAGGAAGAAAATGAGGTGAGTTTTTAAATGATGGAGGACAGAATTCCTTTAAAAATATGATTGTCCTTATTTTGAAAAAAAAACCCTTTCAGAACAGTATGTGAGAAATACCAAAAAGCCAGATCTTTAATACATGCAAAAAGCTGTAACCATATTGTTTGTATGGATCCACAGTACAGAAGCATCTATTTCATTAGCAATACCTAGAGAGTCCACACAACAATTATTTGAAGACAGCCTCAATGTCAGATTGAGTCTCTAGTCTCTAATCCTGTCCTGTCATGTGATCAAAATCCAATTCCGAGCTTCCAGGCTTAAAGCTGCTTTGATGAAAGATTTCTACAGGCACATTTTATCTGTATCCAGTGTCGCTATGGTTAGTATTTCTGCCTCACAGTGCCAGGGGCCCAGGTTTGATTCCAGCCTTGGGTGATTATCAGTGTGGAATTTGCATGTTCTCCCCATATCTGTGTGGCCTTTCTTCTGAGTCCTCTCATTTCCTCCCACAGTCCAAAGATGAGCAGGTTAGACGGATTGGCAATGCTAAATTGCCCCTAGTGTCCAGGGATGTGCAGGGGCTGGGTGGATTAGCCATGGTAAATGCGGGGTTCCAGAGTTAGGGTGGAGGACTGGGTGGGATGCTCTTTGGAGGGTCGGTGTGGACTAGATGGGCCGAAGGGTCTTTTTCTGTACTGTAGGGATTCTATATAATTGGGACAAGATAATAGAACACTTTGCAGAGGGTGCAGGCCAATTTCTCACCAGGAAATATTTGAGGTTGAGCACATGATCTGTATTTACTGGGTGTGTGGAATGCTGTTAAAGCACAATGACGCAGAGGATGTACTTAGTCAGAAAAAGCTTGTGTCAACTTTTATTGGCCACATGAGTGAAAGTGTCCTTCAGTGCAGGGTTAATGTCAATTGCAGACCATTTATCTTGAGTGGTCATTTTCTCTCTGCGTAAGGCATTAGCACTCTGATCATCATGAATGGCAAATAAATACAATGTTCCCAAAGTGAGATTATGGGGCATTGAGTTACAGAAGTAAGTAGATCTATGTGAGCTATCACAGACATTACTTCAGACATAGTTAGAATAATATTGGATGTTGCACTGTAGGAAAGATATTAGATTAAAAATAATCTTTATTGCAATAATTGTGATGAGAGACTTACTCAACTCTAGCTGTATTCACTGATTTGGAGAAGGTCAAATGGATTTAATAAAAATGTTCCAAACCTTGAAAAGGTTTCAAAAGCTAAAAAACAAAAGATTACTTTCATGTGTTTTTCAATTGATAATAATGGAGTTAGATTTAAAATCGGTACCAAATATTGACAGGGAAGGGATTTGGCAAGACATTAAGAGAAGCTTTTTAGGTAAATGTTATTAGCTCTTGGATTGCCTCACCACAACTGGATATTGAAGTTGAATCAATCATAAAAATTAGATAAACGTTGAAGTTAAAAGATATTAAATGGCACAGGTAAAATTGTACTGATTCTGTTCGCCGAGCTGGAAGTTTTTGTTGCAAACGTTTCGTCCCCTGGCTAGGCGACATCATCAGTGCTTGGGAGCCTCCTGCGAAGCGCTTCTTTGATGTTTCCTCCGGTGTTTATAGTGGTCTGTCCCTGCCGCTTCCGGTTGTCAGTTTCAGCTGTCCGCTGTAGTGGTTGGTATATTGGGTCCAGGTCGATGTGTTTGTTAATGGAGTTTGTGGATGAATGCCATGCCTCGAGGAATTCCCTGGCTGTTCTCTGTCTGACTTGCCCTATGATAGTAGTGTTGTCCCAGTCGAATTCATGTTGCTTGTTGTCTGCGTGTGTGGCTACTAAGGATAGCTGGTCGTGTCGTTTCGTGGCTAGTTGATGTTCATGTATGTGGATTGTTAGCTGTCTTCCTGTTTGTCCTATATAGTGTTTAGTGCAGTCCTTGCATGGTATTTTGTACACTACATTAGTTTTGCTCATGTTGGGTATCGGGTCCTTCGTTCTGGTGAGTTGTTGTCTGAGCGTGGCTGTTGGTTTGTGTGCCATTATGAGTCCTAGGGGTCGCAGCAGTCTTGCTGTCAGTTCTGAGATGCTCCTGATGTATGGTAGTGTGGCTAGTCCTTTTGGTTGTGGTATGTCCTCGTTCCGTGGTCTTTCTCTTAGGCATCTGTTGATGAAGTTGCGTGGGTATCCGTTTTTGGCGAATACCTTGTATAGGTGTTCCTCTTCTTCTTTTTGCAGTTCTGGTGTACTGCAGTGTGTTGTGGCCCTTTTGAATAGTGTCCTGATGCAGCTTCGTTTGTGGGTGTTGGGGTGGTTACTTTCATAGTTTAGGACTTGGTCTGTGTGTGTGGCTTTCCTGTATACCCTTGTAGTGAATTCTCCGTTCGGTGTTCTCTGTACCATCACGTCTAGGAATGGGAGTTGGCTATCCTTTTCTTCTTCTCTCGTGAATCGGATTCCTGTGAGTGTGGCGTTGATGATCCGGTGTGTTTTTTCTATTTCCGTGTTTTTAATGATTACAAACGTGTCATCGACATATCTGACCCAGAGTTTGGGTTGAATTTGTGGTAGGACTGTTTGTTCTAACCTTTGCATAACTGCCTCTGCTATGAGTCCCGAGATTGGTGATCCCATGGGTGTTCCGTTGATTTGTTCGTATATCTGGTTGTCGAATGTGAAGTGTGTTGTGAGGCACAAGTCCAGTAGTTTAAGTATGCCGTCTTTGTTGATAGGTTCAGCGTCCTGTTTTCTGTTCTGTATGTCCAGTAGGTTGGATATTGTTTCTCTGGCTAGGGTTTTGTCAATCGAAGTGAACAGTGCCGTCACGTCGAATGATATCATGGTTTCTTCTTTGTCTATGTGTATATATTTCTGATGATGTCCAAGAATTCCCGTGTTGATTGTATAGAGTGTTTGGATCCGCTAACCAGGTGTTTCAGTTTCTGTTGTAGTTCTTTGGCCAGTTTGTATGATGGTGTCCCTGGTAGTGATACTATGGGTCTGAGTGGGATGTCTGGTTTGTGTACTTTAGGTAATCCATAGAATCTGGGGGTGTTGTTGCTTTCCGGTTTCATCCTTTGTAGGTCAGCTCTGGTTATCTGTCCGTTTTTTTGTAGATTCCTTAGTGTGTTATTTATCTTATTGGTGAGTTGTGGTGTGGGGAACTTCCAGCTCGGCGAACAGAACCACAACAACGAGCACCCGAGGTACAAATCTTCGCACAAACTTTGAAAATTGTACTGAGGTTGTATATATACTCAGTATGGAATTAATACAAGCAATAGCAATGAGTGTTACTGGACTGTCTTGATATATTGCATTATATACGATGTATGTCATAGAAACAGGCCATTTCAGCCCAACAAATCCATGTCGGTGTTAATGTTTCACTTGAGCCTTCTATTTTCTTTGAACCACCTATTCAGTTTTCTCTTGTATGCTTATCCAGCTTTCCCTGGAACGTATTTCAGTTATCCACTCTTTGAGCTAGGGAGCCCCACATTCTCAGCACTCTCTACCTTAAGAGGTTTCTTCTGAATTCCAAGAAATGGATTTCTTGGTGGCTGGTTTACATTAATGGGCTTTCATTATGGTCTCCTCCACAAGTGGAAATGTTCCCTCTTTTTTCACTGTTAAATTTTAATAATGTATTGAACACTTTAAAGACCCCCTCAACCTTCCTTTATTTAAGAGGAAAGATACCAAGTTTATTTCTTCTTGATATGTACAACCTTGCAGTGCTACTATGGAGGCTGATCCTTCTATTGATAGGATCTAATTTTGGGAACAGTGCCTCTAAACCTCCATCGCTCTCTTCTCTTTTAAAATATTCTTTAAATACTTCTTTGACCAAGTCTTTGCAGAACTGCTTGAATATCTTTTTTATGAAGCCTTAGAGTCATAGAAATGTACAGCATGGAAACAGACCCTTCGGTCCAACCCATCCACGCTAACCAGATATCCCAACCCAATCTAGTCCCACCTGTTAGCACACGGCCCATGTACCTCTAATCCCTTCCTATTCATATACCCATCCAAATGCCTCTTAAACGTTGCAATTGTATCAGCCTTCACCACTTCCTCTGGCAGCTCATTCCATACACGTACCACCCGCTGTGTGAAAAAGTTGCCCCTTAGGTCCCTTTTATATGTTTCTCCCCTCACCCGAAACCTATGCCCTCTAGTTTTGGACTCCCCCACCCCAGGGAAAAGACTTTGTCTATTTATCCTATCCATGCCCTCATAATTTTGTAAACCTCTATAAGGTCACCCCTCAGCCTCTTTGATGCTCCAGGGAAAACAGCCCCAGCCTGTTCAGCCTTTCCCCATAGCTCAAATACTCCAACCCTGGCAACATCCTTGTAGATCTTTTCTGAACACTTTCAAGTTTCACAACATCTTTCCGATAGGAAGGAGACCAGAATTGCATGCAATATTCCAAATGGGGGAGATACTAAATGAGAATTTTGCATCAGTATTGACTGTGGAAAAGGATATGGAAGGATTAGAAAGTAACAAAATAGATGGTGACATCTTGCAAAATGTCCATATTACAGAGGAGGAAGTGCTGGATGTCTTGAAATGGTTAAAGGTGGATAAATCCCCAGGTGGCCTAACCAATGTCCTGTACAGCTATAACATTTCATCCCAACTCCTGTACTCAATGCTCTGACCAATAAAAGAAATCTTTACAAACACCTTCTTCACTATCCTATCTACCTGGGACTCCACTTTCAAGGAGCTATGAACCTGCGCTCTAAGGCCTCTTTGTTCAGCAACACTCCCTAGGACCTTACCATTAAGTGTATAAGTCCTGCTAAGATTTGCTTTCCCAAAATGCAGCACCTCGCATTTATCTGAATTAAACTCTATCTGCCACTTCTCGGCCCATTGGCCCATCTGATCAAGATCCTGTTGTAATCTGAGGTAACCCTCTTCACTGTCCGCTACACCTCCAATTTTGGTATCATCTGCAAACTTACTAACTGTACCTCTTATGCTCGCAACCAAATCATTTATGTAAATGACAAAAAGTAGAGGACCCAGCACTGATCCTTGTGGCACTCCACTTGTCACAGGCCTCCAATCTGAAAAACAACCCTCCACCGCCACCCTCTGTCTTCTACCTTTGAGCCAGTTCTGCATCCAAATGGCTAGTGCTCCCAGCATTCCGTGAGATCTAACCTTGCTCACCAGTCTCCCATGGGAACTTTGTCAAATGCCTTACTGAAGTCCATATAGATCACATTTACCACTCTGCCCTCATCAATCCTCTTTGTTACTTCTTCAAAAAACTCAATCAAGTTTGTGAGACATGATTTCCCATGCACAAAGCCATGTTGACTATCCCTAATCAGTCCCTGCCTTTCCAAATACATGTACATCCTGTTCCTCAGGATTCCCTCCAACAACTTGCCTACCACCAACATCAGGATCACTGGTCTATAGGTCCCTGGCTTGTCCTTACCACCTTCTTAAACAGTGGCACCATGTTAGCCAATCTCCAGTCTTCCGGCACCTCACCTGTGACTATCAATGATACAAATATCTCAGCAAGAGGCCCAGCAATCACTTCCCTAGCTTCCCACAGAGTTCTAGGATACACCTGATCAGGTCCTGGGGATTTATCCACCTTTAACCATTTCAAGACATCCAGCACTTCCTCCTCTGTAATATGGACATTTTGCAAGATGTCACCATCTATTTTGTTACTTTCTAATCCTTCCATATCCTTTTCCACAGTCAATACTGATGCAAAATTCTCATTTAGTATCTCCCCCATTTTCTGTGGCTCTGCACAAAGGCCGCCTTGCTGATCTTTGAGGAGCCCTATTCTCTCTCTAGTTATCCTTATGTCCTTTATGTATTTGTAAAAACCCTTTGGATTATCCTTAACTCTATTTGCCAAAGCTATTTCATGTCCCCTTTTTGCCCTCCTGATTTCCCTCTTAAGTATACTCCTACTGCCTTTATACTCTTCTAAGGATTCACTCGATCTATCCTGTCTATACCTGACATATGCTTCCTTCTTTATCTTAACCAAACCCTCAATTTCTTTAGTCATCTAGAATTCCCTATACCTACCAGCCTTTCCTTTCCTTTCTCTGGATTCTCGTTATCTCATTCCTGAAGGCTTCCCATTTTCCAGCCGTCCCTTTACCTGCGAACATCTGCCCCCAATCAGATTTGTTTGAAACATAATCCAACGTTAAAAATCACACAACACCAGGTTATAGTCCAACAGGTTTAATTGGAAGCACACTAGCTTTTGGAGCGACGCTCCTTCATCAGGTGATTGAGGAGGGCTCGATCGTAACACAGAATTTATAGCAAAATTTGCAGTGTGATGTAACTGAAATTATACATTGAAGAATTGATGAAGGAGCGTTGCTCCGAAAGCTAGTGTGCTTCCAATTAAACCTGTTGGACTATAACCTGGTGTTCTGTGATTTTTAACTTTGTACACCCCAGTCCAACACCGGCATCTCCGAATCATAATCCAACGTTGTATCGGTTGTAGGCTAATTAGAGTAAACCAGCATGATCATGAATTTAATGCCCAGCCCCATTATTGAGAGACCTATGTCTTTTAAAAAGAGATGCAACTTCTGCATATTTGATGAAAGAATAAAACAACAAGATTTTGTTTTAGAACTTCTACTGTAACCAATGTTTGGAAAAATAACTCTTGACTAAACATTTCTTATAGGCAACTTGCACTTTAAACCTCAGAAAGTGATAATCCCCTTTGTATGCTTATCACATGTCACATTCTTCATGGATTTTGTTATAACTTAGGACTTATACAAGACTAACCACAGTTTCTTCCAGCTATCAATGGGTTCCTGCATCCCCATTCTGCCAAGTTGTAGGTACAAGTCACTGTCTCCATTTGCTTTCGTCATTTTTCAGAAAGTTTCTTAAATCCAGCAGTTGCATTAAAACCTGTTCCGATGATTATTGTTCCCAAACAAACCAGGATGAATCCTCTGGAATCCTTAGATGGGTGCAAGATACCTTTCTTTAATTAGAGACTGTCTCCCTCCAGATGAAGGCCATAATTCAAGATTTGGAGTTGCCGGTGTTGGACTGGGGTGTACAAAGTTAAAAATCACACAACACCAGTTTATAGTCCAACAGGTTTAATTGGAAGCACACTAGCTTTCGGAGCGACGCTTCATCACCTGATGAAGGAGCGTCGCTCCAAAAGCTAGTGTGCTTCCAATTAAACCTGTTGGACTATAACCTGGTGTTGTGTGATTTTTAACATAATTCAACATGGTTGTTTAGAGCCATTAACACACACATGGTTTCACATGCATGTGTGAATGACACTCACGACTGTGGTATCCAGTGGCAGGAATCTCGATTCTGTTAGTATTCCTCTGTGCAGGCTTTGGAGCTGTCACTTTATTTGTGTGTGACAGCATTGACTTAATGTAGAAAATTCACATCATAAACAAACAGTCCAATTCTGGATCCAACAACAAAAACTAATTTCTCGGACAAGGCATTCTTATGAGGATACATCCAATGACATAATTTACTGTAGTCATTACCAATGTTGTTCACATTTTATAAGCAGCTGTTTTGGTGTTAATGATAATGGGAAGACAATCATTTACATATATCTATATGAGCTGGAGAAATCATATTAACTGTAGTAACCTCGATGAGAAGTTCATGGAATGCTTTCAAGACTGTTCCTTCGAACTGCAAATTGTGGAACTTACTGGAGACTTGATATTGTGTAATTTAACAGGATTAATTCATGATCCCAGAGTGAAGGCACCTCTAGGTAGCAGTGACTAACATAGGATTCAATGTTACAAGTTTGACAGGGAAAAGATTGGGTCTCAGAATAGTGCATTAAACTTAAATAAAGTCAACTTATTGAAATGTAGAGAGATACTAGGCTAGGCTGGGCCAACAGAGAAGCTGTGCCAGATATTTGGGATATTTCAGAATACTTAGAGTCATAGATTCATAGAGATGTACAGCATGGAAACAGACCCTTCAGTCAAACGCATCCATGCTAAACAGATATCCCAACCCAATCTAGTCCCACCTGTCAGCACCCGGCCCATATCCCTCCAAACCCTTCCTGTTCATATACCCATCCAAATGCCTTTTAAATGCTGTAATTGTACCAGCCTCCACCACTTCCTCTGGCAGCTCATTCCATACATGTACCAACTTCTGCATAAAAAAGTTGCCCCTTAGGTCTCTTTTATATCTTTCCCCTCTCACCTGAAACCTGTGCCCTCTAGTCTGGACTCCCCCACCCAAGGGAAAAGACTTTGTCTATTTATCCTATCCATGCACCTCACGATTTTATCAACCTCTATAAGATCACCCCTCAGCTACCGACGCTCCTGGAAAAACAGCCCCAGCCTATTCAGCCTCTCCCTTTGCTCAAATCCTCCAACCCTGGCAACATCCTTGTAAATCTTTTCTGAACACTTTCAAGTTTCACGACATCTTTCTGATAGAAAGGAGACCAGAATTGCACACAATATTCCAACAGTGGCCTAACCAATGTCCTGTACAGCCACAACATGACCTTTCAACTCCTGTACTCAATACTCTGATCAATAAAAGAAATCTTTCCAAACGCCTTCTTCACTATCCTATCTACCTGGGACTCCACTTTCAAGGAGCTATGAACCTGCACTCCAAGGTCTCTTTGTTCAGCAAAACTCCCTAGGACCTTACCATTAAGTGTATAAGTCCTGCTAAGATTTGCTTTCCCAAAACGCAGCACCTCACACTTATCTAAATTAAACTCCATCTGTAACATCTCAGCCCATTGGCCCATCTGATCAAGATCCTGTTGTAATCTGAGGTAATCTTCACTGTCCACTACACCTCCAATTTTGGTGTCATGTGTAAATCTACTAACTATACCGCTTATGCTCACATCCAAATCATTTATATAAATGATGAAAAGTAGTGGACCCTGCACCAATCCTTGCGGCATTCCACTGGTCATAGGCATCCAGTCTGAAAAACAACCCTCCATCGCCACCCTCTGTCTTTTTCTTTTGAAATCAGCTTTTTTTCATGTACACTGCGAAACCGTAGTCATCATCTCCAATTATAAATAACTTGCACTTTCCTCTCAGTAAAACTATTGAACAATCTTCCTTTGGTCTATGACAATCATATCATCTGGACTTACTGTCAGATAGCTGCAGAACAGATCACACGACTCTTTAGATTTACCATAAATTTAAAGCTCCATTCCCAAAACATAATTTTATAGAAATCATAATTGTAACTTCATTTCCATGTTCCAGGTAACAAAGCAAACATTCACTGAGCGGGGTCAGATTGTGAGGCAAGAAGAATTTACCAATGAGGATTGAAGGATCTGTCTGCAACATTGGCTACATCAAGCGACAGCATATGAATCATAAATTTCACACTGGTGCCAGAGGAACACTTCTCAGTCTGAAAGGAAAGGCAAAAGTTCATTAAAAAAAAGCCAAAGAACTGTGGATGCTGAAAATCAGAAACAAAAACAGAAATTGCGGGCAGCATTGATGGAGAGAAAGCAGAGTTAACATTTTGGGTCCAGTGACCCTTCTTCAGTAGAAGACAACACTCCTTTTGTGTTCTTCATGTCAACTGTGGCTCAGTATATTCTCCACGTCCTTGCACAGTTGCCAATGTTATAGCTATATTGGAACAACTTGTCTAGGAGTGAGTGCACAAGTGTTTTTATTGCTTAATTATTGCTGAAATGTTGTTGGGCCTTATTGCCTCTGAGCATCTTCAAATTGGTTTTAAGCTTGATAGGAATCCTTAATCAGACTCGGAGCTCCTATACTACGTTGCGTACTATCGTTTATTGTAAAATGAATGTGGTGATGTATTTTCTAATGTATCTTTGTAGAATCAGGCTTTGTATGGAACCATGCTCAGCTGATTCATGCATATCTTATAGGTTTGTTTCCAAATTATTTCACATGCTAATTGTCCATGAATTCTTATTTTTCAAATGGCAATGAAACTTTAATTATGTAATTAGTACGATTGAGAGGTCATATTCATTTTGTAATTAGGAGCATTACCAGCATTAGCTGCCATGCGTAGATCACAAGGTTTACACATCAGTGCTGCTGCCAAACAAGCCTTTTTATTTGTCATCATTTTGTATGAATGTATGCTTTATTCATGAAGGTAAGGTATGTTGTTACTGAGCATTTTACACAATCAGTTATATTACACGTTACATTCAAAATAAGATCTCTGGATACTGCTTCACCAGGGACTTTAAGTTCAGATAGAATAAAGTATGATATCCTCTATGTTGTCCTATCAAAAATTTCTGATCATTTACCGTAAACATTGAATGAGGAGGAATGTTTGGGCATTCTTAAATTGAGCAAAACGCAAGTTAGCTGTATGATTTATGTTTGGCATGAACTGGTTGGACCGAAGGTTCTGTTTTTGTGCTGTATGACTCTATGATTCTATAACTCCAGCAACAGAGAGCCCAACTATTTTCTTTGACATTCAACAGCTTTACCATCGCTGAAATCCCTGTAATTGACATCCTGAGTGGTTACCATTGACTAGAATCTAAACTCGGCCAGCCATATAAATTCCTGATGAAGAGCTTTTGCCCGAAACGTCAATTTTCCTGCTTCTCAGATGCTGCCTGACCTGCTGTGCTTTTCCAGCACGACGCTAATCTTGACAGCCATATAAATACTGTGGCTACAAAAGCAGGTCAATGGCTGGGTATTCTGTGGTGAGTAACCCGCACCCCAACTCCCCCAAGGAGTCTGCAAGGCACAATTCATGTATGTGGCAGAATAGTCTCCACTTGCTTGAATGGGTATAGTTCCGACAACATTTCATTGGGCATCATCCTGGATGAAACCTCTGTTGACTGGCATCACATGTAACAGCTTAGATGTTCAGACGCTCCAGTTTGATGCCCAGCAGCAGGGTGCATTGCAGCAATTCATCCAGTCATCTTCAGCTATTCCCCAAAGTCTGCCTAATATAATGCCAGGAAATCTTTTAAAATTGTTTCAACCGGTTTTCAACTTGTAGGTAGCCAATCTTTGCAAGGTGGGGCTTCAAGGATTGGGACTTTGTAAAGGACGGGAGTGAACTTTACCATGTAAGGGGTGTTGGCTAGTGGAATGGGGGACTGGAGCATGCAGAGAAACACCCACAGACACCATTAAAATGATCAGAGCATCTATACTGAAATATATGGTGGGAGGAGGTGAGGTTATAAAATTCCCATGCTAGAATTTTGTACACATTCCCATGTTTAGGTTTAAAGGTGACAGGCAGCTAGCTAGATTACAGGGGGCTGGTTGACAATTTGATTTCTATTGAGGAGGCCAGCCACATTTAATCTGACTTTCAGATTTTGTAGTAAGTGCATCAGGAAATTCTGCAGAAAAGGTAAGCACTGCTTGTGGGCCTGGTGAATCAAGGGCACTCCTTCCCCACCCTGAGCTCATAAACTCTGAGATCCTCCCAGAGAAAGACTCGCACAGGATAAGCACCCCAAATTCCAACCCCGCCCTCAACCACAAACCCCAACTCCAAACTCAAATCCAACCTCAATTCCAACCCCAACTCCAAACTCAAATCTAATCTCAATTCAAAACCCAATCCCAAAGACAGCCCCAAATCCAACCCTAGTCGCAACCCCAACCACTAACCACAACCATTAAATCCAACTCCATCCATTGACTCCAACCCCAATCCCAATCACTATGCCCAACTCCAAATCAACCCCAATCACTAACCCCAACCTCAACCACTAACCCCAACACCAACCCCACCCACTCACCCCCAACTCCAACCACAACCACTAACTCCAACCCCCAATCCCAATCACTAACTCCAGCCAGTAACTCCCAACTCTAACCACTAACCCCAACACCAACCCCACCCGCTAACCCCCAACTCCAACCCCAACCACTAACTCCAACCCCCAATCCCATTCACTAACCCCAACCACTAACGCCAGCTAGTAACCCCCAACTTCAACCAGTAACCCCAACACCAACACACCCACTAACCCCCAATTCCAACCACAACCACTAACTCCAACCCCCAATCCCATTCACTAACCCCAACCACTAACGCCAGCTAGTAACCCCCAACTTCAACCAGTAACCCCAACACCAACACACCCACTAACCCCCAATTCCAACCACAACCACTAACTCCAACCCCAAATCCCAATCACTAACCCCAACCACTATATGCCAGGGACTGCAGCAGTTCAAGTGCTCACCATCATTTTCTCCAGGCCAGTTAGAAATGAGCAATAAACATTGGCTTAATTGGCTATACAACATACATCCCATGAACATATATTATAATAAAACTTTGCCATTTGTTTGAATTTACTGACGGGAACTGTTAGAATCCCTACACTAACACTAACTAATAACCCCCAACATCAACTCACCCACTAACCCCCAACTCACCCACTAACCCCCAACTCTAACCACAACCATTAACTGCAACCCCCAATTCCAATCACTAACCCCAACCACTAACACCAACCAGTAACCCCCAACTGCAACAACTAATCCCAATTCCAAAGCCAAACACAATTTATCTTGGCCCCACTCCTGCTGGTTTTGGGAATGTGGCTGAAGCTTCTTATTATGTAGGGGAACAGACTTCTGAGTTCCTCTTTCAAAATCCCATCTCTCCTGTTACGTACATCCCTCCCTGTTAAAATCCTGGCCCAAAGGAGCAGGTTATTTAATCAGCAGCCTGTCTTAATTAAGAATGGAGCAATCCTCTGGGATCTTGAACTGGCAGTGCCGAGGCTGAAACTCTAACAGTGGGGAGTTTATTCTAATAAGATCTGATTTAATCAACCAAATCTGGATAGAAAGCTTTTTACTAAGGCACAACTTGTTTTTGGCAAGAGTAGATTTTTATAATTTTAGGAATAGAGGCAGCAAGAGGCTCAGGGCAAAGCTGCTGTTTGCAAAGAAATTGAAGGTGATTTCAGACCAGTTTGGAATGTTGTAATTTCCATAATTTGTATTACATTGGAATTATACAATTACCCAAAACACATCATCACCCATAATGGGAAGTAGGACATGTAAGTCAAAGGCACTGATTACTGGGTTAGATCCAAGAATAAAGCACCTTAATGCTTTGTATTTTTGTCCATATCCTGAAAGATTCTCTCATTCTTTGTCATTGTTGAGTTAATGGAATAGAGAAAAATACATTGTTACATGTATTTTGGATGTAGATAAATTTCAGTTGTTGATAATTTTCCAGCTCATTACATATGCCGTTAAGTTAGAAAGGCTGACTGCAAAAGAATTCATAAGCCAGAGTGTGGGATCACTGCAATAAAATGCGACCTCACATCATTCTCAGACTATATGTGATTACCTAGCACAAAGGAGAATGTTTGAGATTTTTGGAGGTCAATAACCTCAGACCCAGGACATCTCTGCAGGAGTTCCTCAGGATAGTATCTGAGCCCAACCATCTTCAGTTGCTTCATCAATTACCTTCTTTCCATCAGAAATGGAGATGTGTCACAATGATTGTTAATGTTCAGCATCAGACACCGAATCAGCTCATGCTTAAATGCAGTGAGACCAGGGCAACACCCAGGCTTGGGCTTATAGATATTAAGTAATGTTCACACCAGACAAATGCTGGGAAACCGAACAAGCCAGAATCAAACCATCACCTCTTGACATTCAGTAACATTACAATCACTAAATGCCCATTATCAATATCTTAGAGGTTATTATTTACCAGAAACTGAACTGGACCAAGCTTATAAATATTGTAGCTGTAAGAGCATGCTTAGAATTCACCTTTTTGCTTCATTAGGCCTGCCCCCTGCCTAATATAAGGCAGAAGTCAGGAATATGATGGAATTCTCTTCACTCGCCCGGATGAGTGCAGCTCCAACAACACTCAAGACATTTGCACAATAAAGAGGAAAGCAGCCCACTTGGTGGTACTCACCCACCATTTTTAACATTCACACCCTCCACTACTGACACCCTTCACTACTGACACACTGTGACATCTGTGAGACCATCTACAGGATGTACTGTAGTAACTCACCTCACATCCTCTGACAACAAATCCAAGCTTGTGAACTCTACCACTCAAAAGGACAGGGGCAGCAGATTCATGAGAAAACCATCATCAGCAAATTCCCTCCAAGTCACTCACCATCCTCATTGCCATGTCTCCAGTGTCGCTGAGTCAAATTCCTTGAACTCCCTTTCTAATATCATAGTGGGTGCACTTATATGCCAGGGACTGCAACAGTTCAAGTGCTCACCATCATTTTCTTCAGGTCAGTTAGAAATGAGCAATAAACGTTGGCTTAATTGGCTATACAACATACATCCCATGAACATATATTATAATAAAATGTTGCCATTTGTTTGAAATTACTGAAGGGAACTGTTAGAATCCCTACAGCGCAGAAAGAGGCCATTCAGCCTATCGAGTCTGCATCAACCTCCCCCCGCCCTAAAAGAGCATTGCACCCAGTCCCAGCCCTCCACCCTATCCCCATAGCCCTGCATTTCCCATGGCTAATCAACGTAGCCTGCACATCCTGAGACACTCTGAGCATTTGTCATGGCCACACCACCTAATCTGCACATCTTTGGACTGTGGGAGGAAACCAGAGCACCCAGAGGAAACCTGCACAGACACAGAGAGAACATGCAAACTCCACACACAGTCACTGGAATCAAATTGCTGTTCTTGTAAGAAAGCAGTGTTAACCACTTCAACCACTGTACCACCCATAAACAGGCATTTGCATCTATTTTCATTACACCAACAACAACATCAATATGGCACATTTTAAGATAAAAAACTGAGCTTTAAGGGAATTTATCAAACAACGTGAATGAAAAATGATGGTTGGGCAGATAATTGAAAGATTGTCAATTAAGTACATTTTAGGGAGCATCTTCAAGTAGAAAAAAGTGCTGGATAGGTGATGAGATTTAGGGGGAAAAAGTCCAAACTTAGGATCCAGGAAGCTGAAGGTGTTCAATGGCGAATTGGGACTGCTCAAGATGTCAGAGTTTGTGGAGAGCAGAAAGTTCATAAGGTTGTGGGGATGGAGGAAATCACAGAGAAAGGGAGAAAGTCAAGGACTCTGGAGCTTTTTGAAAGCAAGGATGTAAAATTTAAATATAGATGCTGCTTAACAGATATGGATCAGCCAATGCAGAATGTTTACTTTTAAGCCCAGCTTTTAGGAAACTCAACAGGGAAAGAGGCAGATACATGAGCTGGGTACCTTTACAGCAATGCTTGTGGCCTCCAACTTATAGTAGTGTTAAGCTGATCCTGATTAAATAGCCTGACGATTGTCTCGGCTCAGATTAAAGAAGAATGAATTAGATGAGGTAGAAAGGGACTTGTTGCCAAATACAACTGAATCCTGTTAAGAGTTGGAGTCTTCATGACAGGAAGTGGCAGAACTGGGGGTGGAGTGGGTGTTGGCTGCTGGAAAAGGAATTCGTTACTCAGTGACTTCCACGAAAAAAATAAAGGAAAAGACAGTGTCAAGATAAAGTACATTTACAGTGGATAAACACGATAAATTTCTATTAATTGCATTATGTTTTTAGACTAAGGAAAAAGCTGATTATTTTTTACATCTGTGAAAGCTATAGGCGAAAAACATCTTTGCTGTCCAGACTTATAGTGAATACCAGTGAATTCCAATACATTTGAGCAGGGCCATCACCCATCATCCATATGACCACTGCACAAAGGACCTACCCTCTATCAATCTCATTATAAGCACCATGTGAGCCAAGACTCTTATGGCACAGGGGTAATGTCCCTGTCTCTGAGCTAAGAGATCTGGGGTTCAGGTCCCATTCACTCCAGAGGTATGTAAAAACATCTCTGAATAGGTTGATTAAAAATATCTCTGTGAGAATCAAGAGGAGTGCGTAATCAAACACAAATTAGTATCAGGAGAAATTGAGGACTGGAGATCAGTTGAAAAGTGTGGTGCTGGAAAAGCACAGCCAGTCAGGCAGCATCCTTCATCAGGAAGGTTAATGCCCAAAATGTCGATTCTCCTGTTTCTCGGATGCTGCCTGAACTGCTGTGCTTTTCCAGTGCTACACTTTTTGACTCTGAATTTGTATCAACATTGTTTCCTAACCTAAAATGGACCAGAGCTTTTTTTTAAATCAGTTGCTTTAATGCGCACTTCTGAACATTATCCTTCTTAAACCATTTTGACTGATCGGTTGGTATTGTGCAGGAGACTTTTAGAAGAGACAACACAACTTTATTCTTATGGAGTTCTCTATGTAATATTAGTAACACAAATATATATTAATAAACAAATTTTCAGGCACTTCCCTTGAGCATTAACTTACTTGACTGCTGTTGTCCTTATGCCCCATTCTAACCTTAGTTAAAGATAACAATGGCACAGAAATTGAGGGTGACTCTGCATAGAAGTAATGTCTTTGGACTGGTAATCCACAGACCCAGGCAAATGTGCTTGGGTAGAAGAGTTCAAATCCCATGACAGCAGATAGAGAAATTTAATTTCAATTAATAAATCTAGAATGTGCAACTGGTCTCAATAATGGTGACCATGAAAACTATCATCAATTGTTTAAAAAAACTCATCTAGTTTACTAAAGCGAGTACCTGTAGTGTGGAGAACGTGCTAAACACAGTGATTTATAATGTTACAGTCCTCTGAGTTCTTTCTACTCCACCAAATTCGGCCCCTTGAGCATCTTCAATTTCAATCACTCCTTGCCTTCAGAATTTTGGACTCTTAACCTCTGGAATTCCCTCTTTACACATCTCTCTCTTTCTGACCAATTTTGGAATCATCTTTGAGGCTCTTTGACTGAACGTTTGGTCATTAAGATCTCCTCATGTGATTTGATGTAAATCTTCTTTGATAACATCCCTATGAAGCAAGGAGTGGAGGGATATGGATGAAAGGCAGGCAGAAGGAATTAGTTTAATTTGGTATCATGATCAACACAACATTGTTGGCTGAAGGGCCTGTTCCTATGCTGTACAGTTCTACATTCTATATTCTTACATCCCTATGAAGTACCTTTGGATGTTTTACAATGTTGAAAAGTTAAACGCAAGTTATAGTTGCTTGCTGTTGTGAGCTAGGTACTGGACAAATGGACAGTGTGGGATAACAACTTAACGCTAAGCTCAAACTTGATTGGTAATAAAGGCACCGAAACTAACATCAAAATGAAATACTGCGGATGCTGGAGATCTGAAATAAAAACAAAAAGTGCTAGAGCAACTCAGCTGGTTGGCAGTAATCTGTGGAATCAGACACATATTATTTTTGTCTCCAGAGAAACTAACATTATATCTACAAACTGTATCACAGGGACTCCAAATAAATGTCATTCCCTCAATATTATCAGCACACAGAGGACTGTTTTGTCACTAATGACTCGGTTGCTGGCATTTCAGCTCCCAAGTGGAACACATCAACAGGTGTGAATGAAGCATAAATGGGTAATGACACACATCAACGTAATCCCTGACAGATTTAGCTGTGAGCCGTTAACGTTATTAATCATATTTAGTGCTGTAAAAACATAACGAAAGGTTGTACAAGGAGTTCATTGAAGGAAGTTTCTCCAACAGAGTCAGTTCTAACATTTATTGCAGAAGATTTTGCATCCTATTCCAATGTTAGAACCTGAACAGGAGTGCAACGGGATGGTTCAATAATTTAGAAGAAGGACTGAGGGATTTATTGACTAATTAATGTCACATTGTTTGTAGGGAAAATGCATGAGAACACTTTACAGGATATTATTTATCTAAAGATTGTGGAACTTGTAGAGATTAATGCACATGGATACAAAAACAATCTGACCACCGTTCCAAATCCACCATCATCCTTTGAGAAAGTAATGTCATTAGGGACTGACAGCAAGACAGCAGATATAACATAGTTTGATTTTTAAAAAATAGATGTTTGGGACGTTTCTACGCATGAAGCTTTTTTGCAAGATAAGGGCACATGAAATAAATGGCAATATGTTCTGCAGATTAAATTTTTGGCTGGGTGTAGATCGGAGTTTCAGTCAATGAATGAGACAAGAACAAGAGCATCATCTATTCCAACTGCAAGGAAACCTCTCAGGGTATCTTACAAAACAGGAAGCAAAGTGACTGCTGAAGCACTGGCAATAGCCAGAAACAAGCTTTTGTAAGTGAGATACTTAAAAAGGCCAAACTGCTTGTGAAGAGAATTCCAGAGCTCAAAGCATTGCAGCTGAATGTGTTGACATGGGTCTCGAGAGGCAGGAGTGTCCATTTTGAAGTAGACCAGAGTTGAAGGATGATGTTTGCATGTTAGAATGAAGAGTTGGAGAAATAAACATTAGGATGCATGGAATCAGAATGAGGATTTTCAAAATGTTAAGCCGGAGGGAGTCAGTGAAGACTGCGGTGATTATCTTGAAGGATAAGATACAGGCTACAATCTGCAAGTATATTACTGAAATGGTGAGGCCAGTGAGGAAAACCCAGATTGAAGTTGAGTTTTACTGTGATATCATTGTGGATGAGGCTTTCACCCAGTTTAGGAATGAGGCTGAGCCCTGTACAGACAATGTCTCAGAAATACAAGAAAGCAGCCTGATGGGCTGGACAGAGATTTTGAAGCACAGCTTAGCAGCCAGGGTGATAATGCTGGGCACCATTAACTTCAGTCTGAGCACACAGTTGAAAGAAGATGTGGTTGATCACTGAGGCTTGAAGCTTCAGCTAGTGAAATTTGAACATGATTTGGGTTTCTGATTTTGAACTAGAAAAAGCTCTTGTAATTTTTCAAAATCAAGGGAAATAAAAGGGAAAAAAAATAGGAGTAGGAGTAGGCCATTTGCCCCCTCAAGCATGCTCCATCATTCAATATGATCATTGGGTTCAATATCCTATTCCCACCGCTCCCACAAATGCCTTGATCCCTTTAGCCACAATAGCTATATCAACCTCTTTCTTGAAAACATACAATGTTTTGGCCTCAACCACCAACTGTGGTAGTGAATTCCACAGGCTCACCACTCTCTGGGTGAAGAACCTTCTCCTCACCTCAGTCCTAAAATGTTTACCCCCTTATCTTTAAATTTTGACCCCTGATTGTGGACTTGCCCATCATCAGGAGCATCTTTCCTGCATCTATCTGGTCTGGTCCTGTTTAAACCCCCTCATTGTTCTAAACTCCAGTGAACACACTCCTAATCGACTCACTCTGTCTCCTCATTCGTCAGTCCCGCCATCTTAGGAATCAATTTGGTAAACCTGCATTGCACTCCCTCTAATGCGATAACATCCTCTCTCGGATAAGGAGACTAAAACTGGATTCAATATTCTAGGTGCGGCGTTGGCAACGTCCTGCATAATTGCAGTAAGACATGTTTCTTCATGTACTTGAAAAGCCAACATGCAGTGTGCCTATCCTGCCAGCGCAGTCAATGTCAATGATGAGGACACCCAGGTCTTGCTGAACATTTCTTTCTTTTGATTTGCAGGCATTCAAATAATAATCTGCCTTCCTATTTTGGATACCAAAATAGATAATCTCACACATATCCACATTATACTGCATTTGCCCAATGACTCGACCTCGACAAATCACATTGCAAGATCTCTACATCCTCCTCACAGCTCACCCTTCCACCCAGTTTAGTTATCTGCAATTCTGAGATATTTAGTTCGAGGAGAAAGTGAGGACTGCAGATGCTGGAGATCAGAGCTGAAAATGTGTTGCTGGAAAAGCGCAGCAGGTCAGGCAGCATCCAAGGAGCAGGAGAATCGACGTTTCGGGCATGAGCCCTTCTTCAGGAATCCTAATTCAGGAATTATATTTAGTTCCCTCATCTAAATTGTTATCATATATTGTGAATAGCTGGGATCCTAGTACCGATCCCAGTCATGTCCCACTAGTCACTGCCTGCCATTTGGTAAAAAGACCCATTTATTTTTACTCTTTGTTTACTGTCTGCTAACTAATTTTCTACTAGGGTCTCAGGGGGTTGGCAGGAGAATGGGGTTGAGAAACATATCAGCCATAATAGATTGGTGAGTTGCATGACCTCATTATGCTCCTTATGGTCTGTCCATCTCAACACACTCCCCCCAGTCCCTCGCTCTTTAATTTTACACATTAATCTCTTTTGTCTTATTTTGTTGAAAGCCTTCTGAAAGTCCACTTAAAAACATCAACAAACCACATTCATGGTACCCCCCACCCCAATCAACTCTACTAGTTACATCCTTGAAGAATTTCAGTAGTTTTGTGAAGCATAATTTCCCTTTTGTAAATCCATGCTGACTGCATGTAATTCTACTACTGTTTTCTAAGTGCTCTGCTGTAAAATCCTTGATTATGGACTCTAGCATAGTCCCCAATACTGTATTCAGACTCACTGGTTTATAAATCTTTGTTTTCTCTCTACCTCCCTATTTAAATAGGGGGTTAACATTAGCGGCCGTCCTATCTGTAAGATTTGTTCCGCAGTCCAAAAAACTTTGGAAAATGACCACCAACTGCACCTACTATTTCCTTAAGTACTCTGGGATATAAATGCTCATTAATTGAGGATTTATCAGCCTTCAATCCTATCAGTTTATTCAACACCATTTCTCTGCAAATAGAGGCTTCAGTTCCTTCCTCTCACTAAACCCTGTGTTCCCCGTCATTTCTGATACATTATTCTTGTCCTCCTTGGTGAAGGCAGAAGTGAAGCATGAGTTTAGTTCATCAGCCATTTCTTTGTTCCCCATTTATAAATTTCCCCCATTTCTACTGTAAAGGATCTCTATTAGTCTTCACCAATGTTTTTCGCTTTAATACCTATAGAAACCTCTCCATTCAATTCATATATTCCCTATAAGCTTACTGTCATACTCTGTTTTTCCCTTTCAATCCCTTAGTTCTACTTTGCTGACTTCTAAACTGGTCCTAACCCCCTGTTGGTCTGTTGTGCTTCCTTGTCAATTTTTGTGCTAATATATATCCCTCATAAGCCATTGGTCAACCACTGCTGTCTTTGCACTCTTGTACCAGGCAGGACTAAACAATTTTTATATTTCACCCATTTGCTCTTTGAATATTTGCCATTGTCCATCCACTGTGATTCCTTTCAGTAGTATTTCCCAATCCATCTAGCCAACGTATACCCCTTCTGTGATGTAACTGATCTGTAATTCTCATCCACAACCTGAAACAAGGACGTCAGTTTCGGAGTAGGGAGGGTGTTGTGATTGTTGCACGGATGTAACCTGACCCCAGACAATGTTTGCAAAAGAGAAAGGAATAGAAAAGGTATAAGAGATAAGTACAAAGGAGAACTGAATGGTGCCAAAGGGAAAAATGGGGAGATACACTATGGGGACACGCTACCTGCCTGGGGAGGTAGAAACAGAGGAAGGCAATACAGTGGAGGTGAAAAAGAAAGGAATATGTAAACAGAGAAAACCATAGACAGGAATAAACCTGTTGGTCCCTTGAGCCAGTCCCAAATAATGATGATGTAATTAAACATTACAATCCTTCTTCACACCAAGAGGCATAACAGCTCCTGTGGTGAGTGGGGTAGTGCCCCTATATCTGGGCCAGAAGGTTTGGGTTCTACTCTCGCCTGCCCCAGAGACGTGTCATAACATATCTGAACAGGCTGATTAAAAATAATTGTCATCTCCTGCAACGAAAAAGAACGTGGAAACCCCTACATCATCTTGGAAAGTAATTAATCAAAGTGGAGAATGGAGAGACGCAGGATTAATTCAACTTATCAAAGGACCACTGCAGTTGGTAGAGAGGAGGAGAGATAGCGGGAGCAGAAGCAGGAATGACCTTTCTTCAGTAAGTTATGAGTGAGCTGGATTAGAGCTGTGGAAGGTATGGAAACCAGACTGAAGGGAGTCAAACTAGAAATGGTGGGAAGAGTTGTTTTTATGTCATGGGATGTGGGCGTTGCAAGCATTTTCCGGCAAGTTCTAAATGTCCTGAGGCACAGTGGCAAATGGAAATTAATCCTGAATATTGTAAGGTGAGGCATTTCGGAGGACTAACAAAGCAAGGGAATGCTCGTTGAATGGCAGGGCCCTAGGAATGGCAGAAGATCTCTGGGACATTGGTGTACATATCCATAGATCCTTAAACGATCCTTGATGGCAGGAGGACAGATGGATAAGGAGGTTAAGGAGACATACTAACCTTTATTAGTTGAAGCGTGAATACAACAGCAAGAAGGTTATGATGCAGCTGTATGACATTAGTTAGGCCACAGTTGGATTACTGTGCGCAGTTCTCGTTGCCAAAATATCATTCCCAAAATTGGAATAATCAACTCATTGTAGGCTCAAAGAATGTGTGAGTAAGAAAAAAATCCCCAAAAAAAGTTGTTGCTCAATTTGGATACTTAAGCACCAACATTGATCAAAAACAACACACAGATGCCCACATCCTTGACTGAACATTCCTCAAAATGTTCTGGTGCATTAACTCTCTGCGGTGGCAAACACATGCTGTAGCCCACTCTCAGGGATACTTTCTGCCTATATCATCACCCACTCTCTGTAATCACTACTTTGGTCACTGACATTCTAGACAAGTAGTTTGTGAAATGAGGTGTTCTGGAGACTATCATTACAGACAATGGACTACTGTTTGTTTCCAGTTTGCTGATTTCCTAGTATGGGAGAAAATATTTGATCAATCCACTCATTCATATCCTAATTCGCACATACTCATATACCACACACACTCTGACTGATTCTAACTTTCACATGCTGCTCTTCATTCTTGAACAGTCACTGTTATCAAAAAGGAATATCGGAGTGAAAGCAGAAGAAACTCCAAAACAACTTGTGGTGTCCATCACCAAGGAGAAGGTGTTAGAAAAACTGAAAGGTCTGAAGGTGGATAATTTGCCTGGACCAGATGGACTACATACCAGAGTTCTGAAGGAGATAGCTGAAGAGATAGTGGGGGCGTTAATGGTGATCTTCCAGGAATCACTGGTGCCAGAGAGGGTCCCAGAGCACTGGAAAGTTGCTAATGTAAACCCCCTGTTTAAAAAGGGAGTCAGGCAAAAGGTGGGAAACTACAGGCCGATTTTCTTGACCTCGGTCATGGGTAAGATTTGGGGGTCCATTGTGAAGGATGAGATTTCTGAATGTTTGCAAATGCATGGTAAAATAGGGCAAAGTTAGCATGGTTTCATCAAGGGGAGGTCATGCCTGACAAATCTGTTAGACTTCTTTGAGAAAGTAACAAGCAGGTTAGACCAAGGAGAGCCAATGGCAAAGTGCTGCGCAGGAGGCTACTGAGTAAGATAAGGACCCATGGTGTTAGAGGCCAGGTTCTAACATGGATAGAAGCTTAGCTGTCTGGCAGAAAGCAGAGAGTGGGGTAAAAGGTTCTTCTCAGGATGGTAGCGGGTGACAAATGGTGTTCCGCAAGGCTTAGTGTTCAGACCACAACTTTTCATTTTATAGATTAATGATCTAGATGAAGGAACTAAGGCCATTCTGGCTACATTTGCAGATGGTACAAAGATAGATAGAGGGACAGGCAGTATTCAGGAGGCGGAGAGGATGCAGAAGGATTTGGACAGGTTAGGAGAGTGGGCAAAGAAGTGGAAGATGGAATAGATGGGAAAGTGTGATGTCATGGTAGGAAGAATAGAGGCATAGACTATTTTCTAAATGGGGAAAAAATTCAGAAGTCTGAAGTGCAGAGGGACTTGGGAATCCTAGTCCAGGATTCTCTTAAGGCAAATTTGCAGGTTGAGTCAGTAATTAGGAAGGTAAATATGTTGGCATTTATTTCAAGAGGACTAGAATCTAAAAGCAAGGACGTACTTTGGAGGCTCTATAGGACTCTGGTCAGACCACATTTAGAGTATTTAAGCAATTTTGGGCCCCATACCTCAGGAAGGATGTACTGGCCCTGAAGAGGGTCCAGTGGAGGTTGATTGATTACAGGAATGAAAGGCTTAACATATGAGGATTATACTCAATGGAATTTAGAAGGATGAGGGGGATCTAATTGAAACTTATAGAATACTGACTGGCCTGGATAGATTGGACGTGGGGAAGATGTTTCCTTTCCCAGGAAGGACTAGGACTCGAGGGGACAGTAAAGGGAAAACCCTTTAGAACAGAGATGAGGAGAAACCCCTTCAGCTAGAGAGTGGTGAATGTATGGAATTGATTGCCACAGAAGGCTGTGGAGGTCAGTTCATTGAGTATATTTAAGACAGAGATAGATAGGTTCTGGAATGTTAAGGGGATCAAAGTTTATGGGGGAAAAGCGGGAGATTGGAGTTGGGTAAGTTATCAGCCATAATTGAATGGCAGAGCAGAACTGATGGGCCGAATGGCCTAATTTCTGCTCCTATCCCTTATGGTCTTATGATTATGGTCTTATCACATAAAACCACAACCTTAAGTTCAAAGATCTCAACATCGTCACTATTTGTGTCTCAAAGACTACTTCCATATTTAGAAAAAATGGATCATCTGAATTCTGAGAAATTACTCACTCTGCATAGGTTTGTTGTTTAGGATCATTTAATTTATCATTATCAATATCCTGGGGATTACCAATGACCAGAAATTGAATCCGTCTGGCAGAATAAATACTGTGACTACAAGCGTAAGTCAATGCTAGGAATTCTATGGCAGGTAATTCACCTCTTGTCTCCTCAAAGCCTGTTCACATCTATAGGAGTCATGATTCGGAGATGCCGGTGTTGGACTGGGGTGTACAAAGTTAAAAATCACACAACACCAGGTTATAGTCCAACAGGTTTAATTGAAAGCACTAGCTTTCGGAGCGACGCTCCTTCCTCGGGTGATTGCCCTCCACAATCACCTGATGAAGTAGCGTCGCTCCGAAAGCTAGTGTGCTTCCAATTAAACCTGTTGGACTATAACCTGGTGTTGTGTGATTTTTAACTTTGTACACATCTATAGGGTGTAAGTCAGGAGTGCGAAGGTATACCTCCCACTTATCTGGTTTAGCGCAGCTCTGAAAACACTCAAGAAGCTTGACATCTAGGCCAAAGCATCCTGCTTAATTGGTATCTCAATGTTCACTCATTTCATTATCAATAATGTAGCAATGTGACAAAACGCATAGTTCTAACTGTCCAAGGCTGCTAAGACAACACATTCAAAACCCTCTAAAGCTCATGGAACGCAATAGTTCAAGAGGTTAGCTCACCAGCACTTGCCCCAGGGGCATTTAGAGATGGGTAATAAATGCTGGCCTACCATTGATGCCCGTATTCCATGAATGAATAAAAAAATCTTCAGCTTTGAGAAAGTGAGGAAACTGTAGATGCTGGAGATCAGAGCTGAAAAATGTGTTGCTGGAAAAGCGCAGCAGGTCGGGCAGGTCAGGAATGAAGAAGGGCTTATGCCCGAAACGTCGATTCTCCTGCTCCTTGGATGCTGCCTGACCTGCTGCGCTTTTCCAGCAAATCTTCAGCTTTACAAAGGTGAGAAAGGTGTATTTTTCAATTGAAAAATTGATTGATGTTCGGTTGTGTAACTACTGGCTGTTCACATTGTGGGAGTATGGTGACTGAGAAAGAGAAACTAGACTGAAACAAGCAGCTGGTAGCATGAGAGGTTACATTTTAATGCATTGAATAAAACTTCATTTAAGACATTTAACCTGGAGTGCATCATCTTTGCATATCTCCAAGCAAAAAACACAATAGGACCAACTGTAATGTAGCCAACTTTGTTGATATTACAAAGATAGGGAAGAAAGAGAGTTCTAAGGAAGGTATAAAGAGTCTGCAAAGAGATGTAAGTGTGGTAGAAATGTAGCAAATGGAATGCCCTATGAAAATATAAGGTTGTCTACTTCAGCAGTAAGAATATTAAAGCAGAATATAACTTAAATGCAGAAAGACTGCACATGCTGCGGCAACTTCCTTATATGTGAAAAACAAAAAGGCAACATGCTGGTCAGAAAGGCCACTGGAAGTTTAGTCTTTATTGCATGGGGATGGAGTATAAAAGTAGGGATGTCTTGCTACAGCTATGTAGGGTATTGGTGAGACCATACCGAGGGTATTGTATACAATTTTGGACTTCTTATTTAAGGAGAGGCACATTTACATTAGTTAGAGAAGATACATAGATTCCTGTGGTTGTCTTCCAAGGATAAGTTGAGCAGCTTGGTTCTGAACTTATTGGAGTTTTGCAGAATGAGAGGTAATCATTTTGACACATATAAGGTTCTGAAGGATCTTGATAGAGTAGATATTGACAGAGAAACAGAAATTGCTAAGAAACCTAAGCAGGTCTGGCTGCATCTGTGGAGAGAAAGCATGGATGATATTTCGGGTCCAGTGACCCTTGCAGTAATGATGCTTGCACAGATGCTGCCAGACTGCTGAGTTTCTCCACCTACTTCTATTTCTGTTTCAGATTTCTAGCATCTGCAGTTCTTTGTCTGTTGAGTAGATGCTGAGAAGAATGTTTCCCTGTGGGGCAATGTAAAACTAAGTGAATACAGTTTAATAATAAGTGGACTCCAACTAAGACAGAAGTGAGGATGCACTTCATTTCTCAGATGGTCGTTTGGCTGTGGAATACTGGGTTATTGAGTGTAGTCAAGGCTGAGTTAGACAAATTATTGTTTGACACGAATTAAGGGGGACAGGCAGGAAAGTAAAGTTAAGGCTACAATTGGCCTTAGCTGTTCACCCTTTGTTAAGATATTGCAATGGGCTTGATGGGCTAAATGGTCTGCCCTTGTTCCTTTTTTTAAATGGTCTTCTGACCTCAGTGTATGGTCTGGAGATAACTTTTGTGGGACGATATAAAACGTATTCTAGAGGAGCCCAAATTATGTAGTTTTTCTCATCAGGATAATAAATGGAGCAGGAGCAGGAGAGAATTAGCTTTATTTGACACAGTGATTTTAGAATGGCCGATGACCTCTCAGTCCAGCTGGAAAGGAAAATAAAAGCTTCAGCCAAGGTAGTTGACCTCCCACCATTCCTTCTCAACCTGTTGGAAGCCCAAAATGGCTGACTAAAGGACAGTCAAAGTTCAACTGGATTAGCACACTCTGAGCTACAGTAAATCCATATTTTCAAACATATCCTGCAGCTCAGAAATCCACAGGGGTCCCCCTGGAAATATGTCAGAACCTGGTACTGTGTGCGCACTGCTGTTTTACTGGATTCAACAAGATACTTTGTAAAGGATGAAACAATTCAACAGCCCCTAAATATCATGGTAGGGAATTGTGAAGAATTCCTTGCATTTCCTTGCCTCGTTCCTTTGGTCATTTTGGTGTATCGTGCAGGTGCCTGAGAGAAAAAGCCGGGAAATGCAACGGAGGTGGGGTTATTGCAGATGTGATGCGGCAGTGAAAACCCTCCTTTAAAAGTCTAAGGATGTGGTCAACTCATGGCTGAAAATCTCTTGTGGATGGATTTGCCCAGTAATATCAGTTCCCTTTCTGTGTATTTAGAAACGGTAGGTGAAAGGTTAACTCAAAAAATGAGTTAAAACTCACCTCACTGGAATAGCCCAAGAAACCTAAAATTAAATATTGTTAATCCAGAAACATTCAACCAGCTGCACAGACACAACCTCATTGCATTGGAATCCCCTTCTGATTACAATGCTGCTGTTGTTCCAGGCTATGGGGAACGTTTCTCACTACATGTCTCTGAATTTAATTGATCCACTTGCAGCAATAAACCTTCAAATTTCAATTAGATACAGTTCTGCTTCTGTAACAACAGAAGCCAACCATTTTATAGACCTTAGATATTTGCTGGGCATGTGATTAAAATTTCAATAGCAGAAGATGGGAAGTCAATGATTATTTTATCCATGTCAGGGGCAGCACGGTGGCTCACTGGTTAGCACTGCTGCCTCATAGTGCCACCCGGGTTTGACTCCATCCCTGGGTGACTGTCTGTATGGAGCTTTCCATTCTCTCTGCGTCTGTGTGGGTTTCCTCCCAAAATCCAAAGATATGGAGGTTGGGTGGATTGGCCATGCTAAATTGCCCACAGTGTCCAGGGATGTGTAGGCTAGGTGGGTGATCCATGTGAAACACAGGGATGGGGTGGGTCTGGGTAGGATGCTCTTTGGAGGGGTGGCATGGACTCAATGGGCTGACTGGCCTGCTTCCACAGTGTAGTGTTTCTATGATTATTCAGTAGTTATAAAGACTAAAGAAAGTGCTCTCAGCTGATCATTGGTTATAATATTAACTTTCCTGCCCCAATTTATTTCACTGCTGATTACCTTGTTCAATTAGAGGCTGAAGTACTGACAGTATTGAACTACTTGAAGAGAGGGTGGTAGAGTAGTAATGTCACTGGGCCAGTAATCCAGAAACCCAAGCTATTGCTCTGAGGACCTGAGTTCAAGTGATTGCTTATGGAGTTTAAAATTCTATGAATACATCTGGACAACTAAAATCAATTGTTATTAAGAACTCTCTTGGTTCTCTACTACACACCAAATGGCCTCCTTCTTTAGAGAACGCAATTTCCCTTCCCACGTGGTCAAAGATGCCCTCAAATGCATCTTGTCCACATCCCGCACCTCTGCCCTCAAACCCCACCCCTCCAACCGTAACAAGGACAGAACCCCCCGGTGCTCACCTTCCACCTTATCAACCTTCGCATAAACCACATCATCCGACATTTCCGCCACCTCCAAACGGACCCCACCACTAGGGATATATTTCCCTTCCCACCCATTTCCGCTTTCCGCAAAGACCGTTCCCTCCGTGACTACCTGGTCAGGTCCACGCACCTCCAACAACCCACCCTCCCGTCTTGGCACCCTCCCCTGCCACTGCAGGAATTACAAAACCTGTACCCACACGTCCTCCCTCACCACCATCCAGGGCACCAAAGGAGCCTTCCACATCCATCAAAGTTCTACCTACATATCCACCAATATCATTTATTGTATCCATTGCTCCCGATGCAGTCTCCTCTACATTGGGGAGACTGGACGCCTCCTGGCAGAGCGCTTTAGGGAACATCTCCAGGACACCCGCATCAATCAACCCCACCGCCCTGTGGCCTAACATTTCAACTCCCCCTCCCACTCTGCCGAGGACATACAGGTTCTGGGCCTCCTCCACTGCTGTTCCCTTACCACCCAATGCCTGGAGGAAGAACGCCTCATCTTCCACCTTAGAACACTTCAACCCCATGGCATCAATATGGATTTCACCAGTTTCCTCATTTCCCCTTCCCCCACCTCACCCCAGCTGCAACCTTCCAGCTCAGCACCGCTCTCATCACCTGTCCGACCTGCCTATCTTCCTTTCCACCTATCCACTCCACCCTCCTCTCTGACCTATCACCTTCATCCCCACCCCCATTCACCCATTGTACTCTCTGCTACCTTTCCCCACCTTCCTCTCTGACCTATCACCTCCATCCCCACCCCCATTCACCTATTGTACTCAATGCTACTTTCTCCCCACCCCCACCCCCCTCTCATTTACCTCTCCACTCTGCAGGCTCCCTGCCTCTATTCCTGATGAAGGCCTTTTGCCCGAAACGTCGATTTTCCTGCTCCTCAGATGCTGCCTGACCTGCTGTGCTTTTCCAGCACCACTCTAATCTAGTTTTCTGCTCATTGTTAAGGAGGGAAATCTGCTACCCTTACTTGATTGGCTTACAAGCCTATCAAGACACGTAACCAGGTGGCTGATTCTGAAATATCCTTTGAAATGGCCAGACAATTGCTGACCTTGTTGGTGATGCCCACTCCTAGGAACGAATAAGATAGCAATCCTAGGGCAGATGAAGCACTTAACCCCACCTAGTCCAAGGTAGGGAGGAGGGACTTGGAGGAGGGGCGTTGGAAATGCGATAGGTATCTATCGCATTACCTATCGCATTTCCAACGCCTCTCCCCCAAGTCCCTCCTCCCTACCTTTTATCTTAGCCTGCTGGACACACTTTCCTCATTCCTGAAGAAGGGCTTATGCCCGAAACGTTGATTCTCCTGTTCCTTGGATGCTGCCTGGCCTGCTGCGCTTTTCCAGCAATACATTTTCAGCTCTGATCTCCAGCATCTGCAGTCCTCACTTTCTCCTCAAGGACTTAAAGTATTTGACATTGGGGATTGATCAACAGCTGAAACAACAATAACTTGCATTTATAAAGCACCTTTAACACAATTAAAAGCCTCAAGATACTTTTTTGGAGCTACTATCAAAAAATAACCCGTTAACAGTGTATGTGATACTGCACATATTATCCATGCCTAACTGCCTTGAGACTTTAGCATGAGCCTTTTTCATGCAACTTTTGCACAGTTGTGTATGGTACTATTATACTTATGATTCCAGGAATTAGATTAGATTCCCTACAGTGTGGAAACAGGCCCTTCAGCCCAACATGTCCACAGCGACCCTTCGAAGAGTAACCCATCCAGACTAATTTCCCTACATTTACCCCTGACTAATGCACCTAACACTATGGGCAATTTAGCACAGCCAATTCAACTAACCCACACATCTTTTGGAATGTGGGAGGAAACCAGAGCACCCGGAGGAAACCCAGGCAGACATGGGGAGAATGTGCAAACTCCACACAGACAGTCACCAATTCGGGAATCGAACCCGGGTCCCTGGTGCTGTGAGGCAGCCTTGCTAACCACCAAGCCACCATGCTGCCCCAGGGCAGCAATATTCTCAATATTATTGAAAATCCTGGTAATGGTGGTGCCATTGTCAGTAAAGGGGAGATGACCTCTTCAGGTTGAAAGTGATTTATTTCATCATCAGAGGAATAAGTAAATCAAACTTACATAACTTTACATTAATGTTGGTGTAAGCCTTTAGCTTATTCGTTAGAGACAAAAAAAAACTGCAGATGCTGGAATCCAAAGTAGACAGGCAGGAGGCTGGAAGAACACAGCAAGCCAGGCAGCATCAGGAGGTGGAGAAGTCAACGTTTTGGGTCCTGAAGAAGGGTTACACCCAAAATGTCGACTTCTCCATCTCCTGATGCTGCCTGGCTTGCTGTGTTCTTCCAGCCTCCTGCCGTCTACTTTCGCTTATTGGTAGCATTCTTGTTTTTGAGTTACTCAGTTCAAGCTCAACTCCAGAGTCTTGTGAATGTAATCAAGTTGGTTACAGCAATGCAGTTCTAAGGGAGTGGATCAGCTCATTTATTTCATTGTTGTCTGCGAAACCCTGCTGGGTGTGAAATAGCTGCCCTGTTTCCTACTTTCAAACAGTGACAGAACTTCAAAAGTTCTCATGAACCCCCTCCCACTCTGTTTATTTCATCGCAACTTACCAACATCTCCTTCCATGTTTCCCTCAGGTACTTAATGAGTTTCCCCTTAAAGGCGTTTCTGATGTTGAACAAATTTGCAATCCAATCTGTTGTCATAGCAATTGGAAATGTTAATTAGGAAACAATGAGAAAGGCTGAATGTGATTAAGGAAGCAAAGTGACAACAGGAGTGTGCTGGCCTTATGCACCAGAGTTTGCTGGATCAGAAGCCTCACTCCGTTATTAACCTTCACATTGCTCCTAGGGAGAAGTGTTTGTTATGACTCACAAATGCATGTTGGTTGTGGGCATTGACATCTTCTGTTTGATTGTTTAAAATTCTTTTAATTGTGGTTTTGTTTGCACTTCAGCTCCTAATCTTTGGACGCTGGGTTTGAGATAGGGGAAGAGCTGAAAATGTGTTGCTGGAAAAGCGCAGCAGGTCAGGCAGCATCCAGGGAACAGGAGAATCGACATTTCGGGCATAAGCCCTTCTTCAGGAATTCGGGCATAAGCCATTCCTGAAGAAGGGCTTATGCCCGAAACGTCGATTCTCCTGTTCCCTGGATGCTGCCTGACCTGCTGCGCTTTTCCAGCAACACATTTTCAGCTCTGATCTCCAGCATCTGCAGACTTCACTTTCTCCTTGAGATAGGGGAAGGGCAAGGTGGAGGATTTGCAATGATCTTGCTCCTGGATCTGGCCAAGTTGTCATCAGCAGGTACCAGGTTGGCTACCTGATGAAGGAGCAGCATTCTGAAAGCTAGTGTTTACAAATAAACCTGTTGGACTATAACCTGGTGTTTTGTGATTTTTAGGTTTCTCCACCCCAGTCTAACCCTGGCATCTCCACATCAACAGGTACGGGCAGTGGGCATTGGAGAAGTCATGGTTTCCAGCTGACAGTCTCTCTTCTGTGGCCGTGATTGTACACAAGTGCCCTTGGAGAGGAAACACATTGTGTCCACCAATAAGATCGAAACTTTCAGAGAGTGAGGTGGGTACTGTGGGGGTTGATAATCGTTTTTTTAAATAGCGACACAGATGATTTGCTGATGGCAAAAAAACCCTAGAAATGTGTAACAGCATCCCAGAGCAGAAAAAGAATGTTCTAATAGAGGCCTCGTGCGGTGCAGTGGTTCATGTCACTACCTCTGAGCCAGGAGACCCTGGTTCAAGTCCCACCTACTCCAGTGGTGTATGGTAATATCTCTGAATAGGTTGATTATAAAATATCTCAAATATGTCTCATAGGACATACCAGGCTGGTGTGCAATGAGTCTGTTTATCATTGTGTCTTACTGAAGTTCTAAAACAATTTGTTTTCATGGGAGATAGATGTCACTGATAAGCCAGTATTGTTGTCCATCCCTAAAATATCCTTGAACTGAGTAGATGCGGAGAAAGTGAGGACTGCAGATGCTGGAGATCAGAGCTGAAAAATGTGTTGCTGGAAAAGCGCAGCAGGTCAGGCAGCATCCAAGAAGCAGGAGAATCGACGTTTTGGGCATGAGCCCTTCTTCAGGAAAGAGGCCTGAAGAAGGACTTATGCCCGAAACGTCAATTCTCCTGCTCCTTGGATGCTGCTTGACCTGCTGCGCTTTTCCAGCGACACATTTTCAGCTCTGAGTAGATGTGGCAAGGCAAGTTCAGAGACAGGAGTTGGCCAGGCAAGCATCCATGAAGGGCATTTATGAACATTGATGACTGTTATGGCCATAGTTACTGAGAGAGGATCGCAATTCCAGAATTGAGTTTAAACTCCTCCTGGGGTGGAATTCTGCTTGTGCCCCCAGAGCATTAACCTGGGCCCCTGGGCTACTAGACAGGCTACTAGACAACTATGCCAGCATTTCCCAGATGAGAATGATCTCTGGTGCATGTGATAAAACAGTCAAAGAAGGACAGAAAAGCATCTTTGGCCCACTGTACCTGACATGGCTCTTTCAAGGCGCCGTATAATTAGTCTCACTTCCCTGCTCTTTTCCCATAATCTGACACATTTTTCAAGTATTTATCCAAATCTCTTTTGGAAGATGCAATTGAATCTGCTTTCACCACCTCCTCAGGCAGCGCATTCCAGATCATAACTTGCTGTGTTATTTTGTTTTTCTCACATTGCCTATGGTTCCTTCACCAATTACTGTAAATTTATGTCCTCTGGTTACTCCCTTTTCTGCCAGTGAAAACTACTTCTCTGGTTTTTCCCTATTTATCTTCTCAGAAAGTTTCATGATTTTGAATGCCTCAGTTAAATCTGTTTGCAATATTCCAACTTCTCCAATCTCATCTCGTAACCAAATTGCTTCATTTTGTTAATTCTCCACTGCAATGTTTTGAGGGTCTACACATCCTTCCTCAATTGTCGTCAGCAGAATTGGACATAATACTTCAGTTGCAAACTCACCAGAGCTATTTACAGGCTCAACATAACTTCCCTGCCTTTGTACTTGATGCCTCATTATTTGAAGATCGAAATCCCACATACAGTGCAACCTCGGTTATTCGAACATTCAATTATCCGAACAAAATATCCCCGCCCATGTCATTGGGATAATCGAGGTTACCCAGTAATAGTTGATCTCATGTAAAAGTTGACCTCCTGTTTTTGGCCAAACAATCTGGAATTTCCCATATATCTTGTGTAAATGTCAACTCTAGTTTTTCACAGATAACAGATCAACATTTGTGAGTCAGTGTGCTGGCTGTTGTGCTCCACTCTGGGCATCCAGTTCGCCAGCCATCCCACTCCACTCTGGTTTCCAGTTCACTGATCGTCCCGCTCCGAGCATCCAGTCTGTCATCTGTCCCCCTCCGTTCTGCGTCTTCCTGTCAGCCGGTTGTCTCTCTCCACTCTGGGTTTCCAGAATTATGGTCATTCGTTGTGTTTTATTTCATTGAGAGGTCAATTGGGCTTCTGTTAATGATAATGAATTTGAGCCCCTCAGAAATAGTATCCACGTAACAGTCGACTCCACAAATTTAACCTTAAAAAGTAGTCAAAAACATTTGACTATTACTCGAGTATATACGTTATTTTGCTAACAGCTCTCTGAATGTATCCTGCCATCTTCAAATCTGTGCATGTGAACTCAGGACCTTGCTGCCCTGTACATTACCTTAGAGTCATTGTTTTGCAGGACACAAAAGGCTCTTTAGCTTATTGTGCCAATACTGGCCAACAAACACCCCTCTATTCTAGTCCCATTTTCCAGCACTTGCCTTGTCACCTTGTAAGCTATGGTGCTTCATGGGATTATCTAAATACTTCCAAATGTTCTGAGCATTCCCGCCTCTACCACCTTTTGGGCATCGAGTTCCGGACACTTATCGCCCTCTGGGTGAAAAATATAAATGTTTAACTCCCCTCTGAAGCTGCTGCTTCATATCTCAAATTTATGCCCCCGGTTATTGACTCCTCTCTAAAGGAAGAAGTTTATTCCTATCTGCCCTATCTTGCCCCTTAATAATTATATCCATCTCAAATGGTCAGCCCTCAGCCTTCACTGCTGTAAGGAAAACAAACCCCAATCTATCTAATGCCTCTTCATTGTTGAAATGCTGCATCCCAGACAACACCCTGGTGAATCTCCTCTGCACCCACTCTAGTGCATTAACATCCTTCCTGTAGTGTGCTGATCAGTACTGCACACAGTACTCCAGCTATGGTCTAACTAAGATTATATAGAACTCCATCATAACCTCCTTGCTTTTGTATTCAATGCCTCATCTAACAAAGACTAAAATCCCATTTGCCTTCTGAACCACCTTCAATGATCTGTGGATGTGCACACCAAGATCCCTTTGATCCTCTGCATGTCCTACATTCAAAGTGTTTGCTGTCTATTCCTTTGACTTGTTACTGCTCCCAAAATACATCCCCTCCTATTTTTCAGGATTAAATTCCTTTTGCCATTGCCCTGCCCAGTTGACTAGCCCATCTATATCATTCTGTAGTCTAAGGCTTTCCTTGTTGTGATTTACCACATCACCAATTCTATGCCACCTGGAAAATTACTGATCAAGCCTCTTCATTCTTGATCATTATTATACATTACAAGCAGCATGGCATCCAACCCACAACCCTGTGCTATCCCAGCGACAAAAAAACAACAACCTTCAACCATCACTCTCTGACTCTTGCCACTAAACCAATTTTGGATCCAAGTTTACCCAATTGCCCTGGATCCCATGGTCTGTTATCTTCTTGACCATTCTCCCATTCAAGACTTTGTTAAAACTATACTGAAGTGCAAGTTGGGTCAAGATTAGAGTAGTGCTGGAAAAGTACAGCAGGTCAGGCAGCATCTGAGGAACAGGGAAATTGACATTTCAGGCAAAAGCCCTTCATCAGGATTCTTGATCCAGAATCCTGATGAATGGCTTTTGCCCAAAATGTTGATTTTCCTGCTCCTCAGATGCTGCCTGACCTGCTGAACTTTTCCAGCACTACTCTAATCTTGACTCTAATCTCCAGCATCTGCAGTACCCACTTTCACCTGAAATGCAAGTAGGCTATAACCACTTCACCACTCTCATTCACACATCTGGTCACCTCCTCAAAAACTTAATAAAATCTGTCAGACGTGACAAAGCCATTCTTACTATGCTTGATCAATCCACACCTCTCCAAGTGGAGATTACTTTATTCTTCAGGATCATTTCCAATTGTTTCCTGTTAGATGATTCACTGGCCTTTGTTCCTTGGTTTACCCCCACCAATCTTCTTGAATATGCCACATTAACTGTCTTCCAGTCCTCTGGCACCTCTCCAATGTCCAGAGAGGAATTAAAAGGGAATGGTAGGACCAGACAATCCCCTCCCTTGTGTTCCCACAGCAGCCTGGGATTCATCTCAACTGAACCTGGAACATATCCAATTTACACCTGCTAAAACCACGAATGCCTCCTCTCTTTGAATTCTAATTTGTTCAACTATATCACAGTCACCCTCTCTGATTCCTTTACCTACATCATTCTTCTCTATTGTGAATAGAGATGTACGGTATTCATTTAAAACCTCACCTCTGTCTTCTGGTTCCATCCACAGTTTGCCTTTTAGATCCTCAATAGGCAGCACACTTTCCCAGGGCTTCCTCTTGTTCCTAATAGACTTACTAAATCCTTTTGGATTTTCCCATATTTTACCCACCACCATCTTTTTTTCATACCCCCCCTTCTTGGTTCAAGGTGGAGCTGATAAAGTAGGGCAGAGAGAGCACTAAGTTTTCTTGGTAATGACATCACTTCTGAGGAGTTAAACTTTGGTTGAGATTGCTACTGGGATGAAAGTTTAAAAGGAAAAGCTATGATTTAGCTGGGTGGTTGCAGGATATGGAATTTGCACAAGAAAAGCAAGCCAAGTTCTCTATGAAAAGGAAGGGTCCGTTCTGAGGAAGGGTCACTTGACAAGGAACATTAACTCTGATTTCTCTCCCTACATGCGGACCTTTTCCAGCAATTTCTGTTTCTGTTTGTGATTTACAGCATCTGCAATTCTTTAGAATAAGAATCTCTACAGTGTGGAAACAGGTCCTTTGGGCCAACAAGTCCATACAGACCCTCCGACAAGTAACCCACCCATACCTATTCCCTTACCTTTAACCCCTGACTAATGCACCCAACCTACACATCCCTGAATACTTTGGTCAGTTTAGCACGGCCAATTCACCTGACCTACACATCTTTGGATAGTGGGGAGGAAACTAGGCAAACATGGTGAGGATGTGCAAACTCCACACAGACAGTCATCCGAGGCTGGAATCGAACCTGGGTGCCTGGTGCTGTGAGGCAGCAGTGCTAACCACTGAGCCACCTTGCTGGTTTTTTGGGGATTTTTTTTCAATGAAAAGGTCCATTTTCTGTTTGCGACTACAAAGGAAAATAGAACTCCAGAGATGCTCTTGATTGCAAGCAAGATAAAAGGGATTGAATTCCAAAAGTGCTGTGAAAATAGCTCAGGCATACTAAAGAGCTGAGAGTCTGTATCAGAGGATGAGATCATGAGCTGGGAGCTGGGGTGCGAAGGTGAATAGGAGAATGAAAAGCAATGCCATTAGAATTGACAATACCTGAATGTGAGAGGGTTCAAGGACCACTGCTTTGTCGGATAGGACATAGCTGCTGGTTAGTCTGACTCAAAAGCCAAACCAGCTGAGTGGGGAAATCTTGTTGGGGTAGAAAACTTTGAAACTGCAAAGTTAAAAATCACACAACACCAGGTTATAGTCCAACAGGTTTAATTGGAAGCACACTAGCTTTCGGAGCGACGCTCCTTCATCAGGTGATTGTGGAGGGCTCGATCGTAACACAGAATTTATAGCAAAAATTTACAGTGTGATGTAACTGAAATTATACATTGAAAAATTGATTGTCTGTTAAGCCTTTCATCTGTTAGAATACAGTGATAGTTTCCCTTCTTTCATGTGTAAATCACAAAACCTTTTTCTCAAAGTTGCATTCTCGGGTTAGCTGTTAACAATGGTGATAGCGAGACAATATGTTGAAGGTGTTAGCCCCCTGTGTTCTCTGTCTATGCCATGATATCTTTAGATATAAATTCTGTATATAAATTCTATAAATCACTTTTTGAGTGAACTACCATTAACAAATGCTTAATTTTATGTTGATTTTGTGTGTGATTTTAGTGGAATCTTGTTATCAATTTCCTTTTGTCAGGAGCTGATTTGGGAATACACTTCCTTTCCGTTTATGGTCTCTGTAGGTATCAGAGTAGTATATGCTTTGAAATAAAGGTTGCCTAATACTGGACTTTGGGGTATTCTACTGTCTACCATTTTCCAGTCTGTAAAACAATCCTTTACCAGAAATCACTGTTTCCTATCCTCAAACCAATTCATATATCACATGTTTCCCTGTACCTCTTTCAAAATTGTACAATTAGTATAGCTTGTCTCTCCTCATCATCTCTATTAACACAATGCACTCCAGTTGACTGTATTAAAGTTAATTTGTTCTGTCAATATCCTCCTGAAGTCTATTAGGAACATGCTAACATACAAATTAAGAGCAGGAACTGGATGAAGGAATTTGGTCCCTCTAAATCCAATCTACCTTTTGACAAGATACTGGCAAATTGGATTTAGAGTTCAATTCTGCTTTCCTGTTTACGTGCTATTCACTTTGACTTCTTTGTCAGTCAAGAATCTATCGAACCCATGTCGTAAAAGTCTAGTCACGCTCCCCCTTTACGGCACTAGTTGTCTATTCTGTGAATTCATTCAGTAATATATTGGGTTCTTTCTTGGATGTTTATTTTGATTTTCAGTGTGCTAGGGAGTGTGAGTGAGGTAAGTGGACAAAAGAACTGAATTCCAGAGATGAGGTGAGAGTGACAGCATTGTGACTTAGCATTGTGACAATACTGTAACTTTAAGAGCTGTATTTTGTCCTGGTTTTTCTTACGAAGGGAGATAGAGACAGAGATGTCTAGTGGTCTGCTCAGAGCCAATAAAGTAAACAGCTCGTGAGGCTTTGGGATTTTTCTTAATGTTGGAACAAAAGAAACAGCCTGAATGGGTGGGCTCAAGTTCCCACAGAACCAGAATATTTAGTTTTAGTTTTCAGCAGTTGCTGGGGTCTTGAAGCTGAATGTGGAAGCTCTTAATGCTCTCACTGTTACAGCTAAAAGCTGGGGTTCTCTTCCTGCTGCTAGATTTGAGACAATCTATTTTACTGAATTTGCCTTTGTCAAGGTGTGTTTGATCAATGTGGATTTCACCAGTTTCCCCATTTCCCCTCCCCCCACTTTATCCCAGATCCAACCTTCCAACTCAGCACCGTTCTCTTGAACTGTCCTACCTATCTATCCGATCCACCCTCCTCTCTGACCTATCACAATTACCCCCACCTCCACCTACCTATTGTGCTCTCAGCTATCTTCACCCTGTCCCACACCCCCTCCCATTTATGTCTCAGCCCCCTTGGCCCATAAACCTCATTCCTGATGAAGGGCTTATGCCTGAAACATTGATTCCCCTGCTCCTAGGATGCTGCCTGATCTGCTGTGCTTTTCCAGCACCACACTCTCGACTATATTAGATCAGTTGATTAGTTGTAGTTAACATATATATATTATATTGTTAAGCATTTTGACAGAGTTACATTTAAGCCAATTCTCTTCTTTTATTTTTATTTTGTCTGTATTTAACTGTAATATAAGAATAAAGTGTAATGTGCATAAAGTCAAGTAATTTGACCAACTGAATTGTATCTGGAATGCAATGCCTTACACTTACCTTTAAAATAAGAAAATATATTTTGAAGGGGCCTGATCTGGTCCATAACAACATCAATGCTGCATTCACCTGAGTGTGGCATCATGGGGCCTGAGCAAACTGTTATCAGTGGGAATCAGAGGAAAAGTTTGGTGTTTGGAGTCATATCTGACATATAAGAAGATGGTTGTGACTGTCGGATATGAGTTATCTTAGCTCCAGGACATCTCTGCGGGAGTTCGTCAACATAGTGTCCTCAGCCCAACCATCTTCAGCTGCTTCATCAACGACCTTCCCTCCATTGTATGGTTAAAAGTGGGGATGTTCACCGATTAGATTAGATTAGATTACTTATAGTGTGGAAACAGGCCCTTCGGCCCAACAAGTCCACACCGACCCATCGAAGCGCAACCCACCCAGACCCATTCCCCTACATTTACCCCTTCACCTAACACTACGGGCAATATAGCATGGCCAATTCACCTAACCTGCATATTTTTGGACTGTGGGAGGAAACCGGAGCACCCGGAGGAAACCCACACAGACACAGGGAGAATGTGCAAACTCCACACAGACAGTTGCCTGAGGTGGGAATTGAACCCGGGTCTCTGGTGCTGTGAGGCAGCAGTGCTAACCACTGTGCTGATTACATGATGTTCAGCACATTTATGACTTCTCAGATACGAAGCAGCCGATGTTCAAATACAACAAGATCTGGACAATCCCTAGGCTTGGTAAATAACATTCGTATAACACAGGTGCCAGACAGTAAACATCTTCAACAACAGAGAATCTAACCATTGGCCCTTGTCATTCAATAATGCTATCATCACTAAATATCCCTCTATCAACATCCTGAGGATTACTATTGACCAGAAAATGAACAGGCTTAGCCATTTAAATACAAAAGCAAGCCAGAGGCAAGGAATTTTGCAGTGAGGAACTCACTTCCTCACTCCACAGTGCCTATACGTCATCTAACAGATGGAGTGGAGTGTTGCTGGGAGAAATATAGGATCATGTTTGAGAGATTCCCAGCGCAGAGACTGAAAATTGGAGATTAGGTCCAAGGGTCTACTGCTTAAAACCAACCTGCACATGCAGTTTACTGAAATTCTCCAAGCTAGGGATGTTGTCTCGGAAAATATAACCTTATTGCTCCATCGCAGCTCAGGGGAGAAGCAATTAAAATAATTCAATTGTTTAATTAGGGATTGAGCTGTAAGACAATATCCTAAGCAACCCTTGCAAACTCACCATCCTGACGCAGAACTATTTTGCTGTGCTTTATGTTGCTGGGTCAATATCCTGGAACTCCCTCCCTAACAGCACTGTGGGAGACCATGTGGACTGCAGCATAGAGTCATAGAGATGTACAGCATGGAAACAGACTCTTCGGTCCAATTCATCCATGCCGGCCAGATATCGCAAATTAATCTAGTCCCATTTGCCAGCATTTGGCCCATATCCCTCTAAACCCTTCCCATTCATATACCCATCCAGATGCCTTTTAAATGTTGTAATTGTACCAGCCTCCACCATTTCCTCTGGCAGCTCATTCCATACACTCACCACTCTCTGTGTGAAAAAGTTGCCCCTTGGGTCCCTCTCACCACAAACCTATCCCTCTAGTTTTGGACTCCCCTACCCTAGGAAAAATACCTTGGCTATTCACCCTATCTATGCCCGTCATGATTTTACAAACCTCGATAAGGTCACCCCTCAGCCTCCGACGCTCCAGGGAAAACAGCCTTAGTCTATTCAGCCTCTCTGTATAGCTCAAACCGTTCAACGCTGGCAACACCCTTGTAAATCTTTTCCGAACCCTTTCAGGTTTCACAGCATCCTTCCGATAGCAGGGAGACCAGCATTGAATGCAGTATTCCAAAAGTGGCCCCACTTATGTCCATAACATGACCTCCCAACTCTCATATAGTTCAAGAAAGTGACTTACCACCACCTTTTTGAGGGCAATGAAAAATGCACATTAGCCAGTGATGCTCTCCTCAGCCCATTAAAGCATGAAAAAAAATAATTTGTTAGCTGTGTCATTTATGTCTAGATGTTATCAGCCAAAGCTATTCGGGAATAAAAGAGAATTTAGCAGGCAATGAATGAGGCAGTTACATATTTCGGTCAATGATACACAGCCTATAATGAGATGAAAAGAACAGATAACCTGACACTTCATTATACGGACAATTTATTGTATCTATAAATGAACAGGTATAATTTACTGAGAGTGGATCATCTCGCGCTACTTAACTTGAGGAACAGAAAGAGCGGCTGCCATTCGCATAATGTATTATCCACACATTTGGAGAGCTACATTATTAAATAGATTAGATTCCAATAATAAGATAAAACACAGCATAGTGAGGGATCTGACTCATACACTACTTGGCAGATAAATCTATGATGAATTTATGATGATGGGATAGCTGTGAAATTAAACAGGACTCCAAAGCAACAGTTAGGAGGTGGTGTAAAACCGGTAAGTGTTGAAATTATTCAGCAGACCTGACAGCATTTGTGGAAATTGGGAGAGCACTAAGATTTCAGGTCAATGTCTGTCCATCTGAAGTAGAAGCAGACAGACTTGCATTGTGTTTAAGTATATACATGAATGATGAACAGAAGGAGGGGCAAAGAATGAAAGGGAAAAGCTGGGATGGTATGGAAGGTAGTGGGATTAAATATCAAAAAGGGATAATGGTGCAAGAGGAAAGAAGATGTTAAGGAACCAAAAGACAGTGTGAATGAAGGTATAAATACCAACAGCAGAATCATCACCAACAACTGCATTCAAAAAAGGTGGATTGAGTTTATCATTAAGAAATTGGAACTGCATTTTGAATCCAGGAGGCTCTAATTTGCCCAAACAAGTGATTAGGTGCTGTTCCTCCAGCATACATTGAGCACTGCAGCATGCTGAGACCTACAGGTGTGTGGGAAGGAGGTTATATGTCAGGTGACAGATTGGAGAGAGGTCATTCTTACCGACTGAACCTGTATGTTCTGCAAAGCAGCCATAGCAGTGTTTAATTTCCTGATTGTACAGCACACCACATACTATATATTAAATTGAAAGAAGTACATGCAAATCATTGTTTCAACTGGACAAGGAGGACAGAGGAGGCAAAAAGGTCAGATGATACATTTTTTTCTGCAAAAGATGTCAGAGGAAGGCGACACACTGTTGAGGTGATTGGGCAGTGGACTATGGTATGGGGTGCAGGGTGAATGCTGACATTCAGGGGTGAGGGAAGGCATTTCACTGGAGTGGTGGTAAAGTAGAGTATTGCTCATGTGGACCTTCCATTTGCAAGGCACACACTCTGGTCTCTCTGTGCTCAGCTCCATTTGCTTGTTCAACATAACTTCAAGGACCTATTTTGATTAGGCACTTTGTAGCCTTCTAGCCGTCCAACATTGACTTCTACAACGTCGGATTATAACCTTTGTCTGCATTTTTAAAATCTATTTTCGTGGGGTTTTTTGACCGCAGACATATATTCTGTTATTTACATCACCTTTAAACTCAATTTTTGTTTCCTTACTTGTCTAATCACCATTTCCTTTTGCCTTATATCATCGTTGTGTTTGTCATTTAATCACTCTTGCCTTTCACCCTATCAAAGAATTCCTTTTATCTTCCACTCCCCATGCACTTTTCCCCATCTCTGCACTAGCTTTAAACCTAAGATATCTCTAATCAATGTTGATGAAAGGCCATCAGCCTGAACTTCCAACTTGATTACTCTCTTCATGGAGGCTGTCTGACTTGCTGAGCATTTCCACAACTTTCATTTTCACGTAATATTTCCTGCGCTTGCAGTAATCTGTCTCTGTTTTAGGACAATGTCAAAAATCACACGACACTGGGTTACAGTCCAACAGGGTTATTTGAAACTGCAAGCTTTCAGAGCCCCCCGCTCCTTCCTCAGGCAGCTAGTGAGAGAGAACACATCGGAAACAGAATTGATAGTAAAAGAAAAAATCTAGATGGCTGCTAAGTCTTGAATTAGGATGGAGATGCAGGTTTCAATTGATTAATTTGTAAATCCTTGCCTCAAAATAACTTCAGCTTTTATCAGAGGAAACATGACACCTTAGGTCAGAGGAGGCACTGAGTTGGGGTGTAATGAGTTGACGTGTCAAGCGATAAAGTGTTGTCTTGGCTCTGGTTTTCCCATTCATTGAGGAGGGGAGATATCAGTGGACTCTGATTCACAGAGACTTGGCTTATCAAGACTTGGAAGTGCCGGTGTTGGACTGGGATGTACAAAGTGAAACATCACATAACACCAGGTTATAGTCCAACGGTTTTATTTGGAAGCACTAGCTTTCCGAGCACCACTCCTTCACCTGATGAAGGAGGGGCGCTCTGAAAGCTAGTGTTTTCAAATAAACCTGTTGGACTATAACCTGTTATTGTGTGATTTTTAACTTGGCTTATTAAAGGAGACTACTTGTTGTGGTTGTCTTTTTGGATAATGGACCACTCTTTTGCCTTGACACTATTCCCAGGCAATACACATAACATGATTCTATAATGAATCATAGAGTCATAGAGATGTATAGCATGGGAACAGACGCTTCAGTCCATCCCGACCAGATATCCCAACCCAATCTAGTCCCACTTACCAGCACCTGGCCCATATTCCTCCAAACCCTTCCTATTCATATACCCATCCAAATGCCTCTTAAATGATGCAACTGTACCAGCCTCCACCACTTCCTCTGGCAGCTCATTCCATACACATATCACCCTCTGCATGAAAAAGTTGCTCTGTAGGTCTTTTTTATATCTGTCCCCTCTCACCCTAAACCTATGCCCTCTATTTCTGGACTCCCCGACCCCAGGGTAAAGACTTTGCCTATTTACCCTATCCATGCCCCTCATGATTTTGTAAACCTCTATAAGGTAACCCCCTCAGCCTCTGAAGTTTCAGGGAAAACAGCGCCAGCCTGTTCAGCCTCTCCCCATAGCTCAAATCCTCCACCCTTGGCAACATCCTTTCTGAACCCTTTCAAGTTTCACAACATCTTTCCGATAGGAAGGAGACCAGAATTTGCACACAATAATCCAACAGTGGCCTAACCAAAGTCCCATACAGCCGCAACATGAGCTCCCAACTCCTGTACTCAATATTCTGCCCAATAAAGGAAAGCATACCATACGCCTTCTTCACTATCCTATCTACTTGCGACTCTACTTTCAAAGAGCTATAAACCTGCACTCCAAAGTCTCTTTGTTCAGCAACACTCCCTAGGACCTTACCATTAAGTGTATAGGTCCTGCTAAGATTGGCTTTCCCAAAATGCAGCACCTCACATTTATCTGAATTAAACTCCATCTGCCACTTCTCAGCCCATTGGCCTCATCTGGTCAAGATCCTGTTGTTACCTGAGGTAACCCTCTTCGCTGTCCACTACACCTCCAATTCTGGTGTCATCTGCAAACTTACTAACCGTACCTCTCATGCTCGCATCCACATCATTTATGTAAATGACAAAACGTAGAGGGCCCAGCACCGATTCTTGTGGCACTCCACTGGTCACAGGCCTCCAGTCTGAAAAACAACCCTCTACCACCATCCTCTGTCTTCTACCTTTGAGCCAGTTCTGTATTCAAATGGTTAGTTCTCCCTGTATTCCATGAGATCCAACCTTGCTAATCAGTCTCCCATGGGGAACCTTATCAACCGCCTTACTGAAGTCCGTATAGATCACGTCTACCGCTCTGTCCTCATCAATCCTCTTTGTTACTTCTTCGAAAAACTCAATTAAGTTTGTGAGACATGATTCCCCACGCACAAAGCCATGTTGATTATCCCGATTCAGTCCTTGCCTTTCCAAATATATGAGTGGTCTATTACGCACTTTTGTCTTTTTGGATGATGGACCACTCATTACAGAATCATGTCATGTTTATTGACTGGGGATAGTGTCAAGACAAAAGAGTGGTGCATATCATGGGAATGGGACAGAGCAGAAGAAAACCTACAGAACAAAGACAAAAAGTATAAAGAAGGGGTAGGAATTAACTGAAAGCATATTGTGAAGTGACCGAGAGAGAACAAGAAAAAAGTTATAGGAATAAAGAATCAGAAGTGAGATATTCCCCCTATTAGTGACTATAAAGTTCCTGCATAGAATATCAAAATGGGAAATCAAAATGTTGTTTCTTCAGAATATAAGATGTGGAGGTGCCAGTGTTGGACTGGGGTGTACAAAGTTAAAAATCACACAACACCAGGTTATAGCCCAACAGGTTTATTTGGAAGCACTAGCTTTCAGAGCGCTGCTCCTTCATCATCATAACCACCTAACGAAGGAGCAGCGCTCCGAAAGCTAGTGCTTCCAAATAAACCTGTTGAAATATAAACTGGCATAGTCTGATTTTTAACTTCAGAATATAGGCAGTTAATACAAAGCTAATTGTCAGGAACTTAGCAACCCTTTGGCTCAGAGGGATCACAGACTGCTTGTCTCTTCAGTGGAGTGAAGCTGAGATGGACTATCTGGTGGGGGAATATTTTGATCAAAAGTAAAGATATTATTGCTTGGAATAATATTCTGTTTTGCAGTTGTTATGGGTATTTGGTTGCAGACATTTCATTCCCTGTCTAAGTGACATCCTCAGTGCTGTGGAGCCTCCTGTGAAGTGCTGTTGTACCATGTCAATAGGAATTTGTGTGGTTTTGATCCTGTTGCTTCTGGTTGTTGGCTCCAGTTGTTCATTACAGTGGTTATAATATGATTGAATTTATTCTGCAATTCGAGAGGGTGACGATAAAATCAGAGGTAATAGTATTACTGCTGAATAAAGGCAACTACAGAGGCATGGGGGAGGAGCTGTGTAGATATGGCTGAGAGATGAGCCTAGCAGGAAAGACAGGGGAACAGCACTGGCAGGGGTTTCTGGGAGTAATTCAGGAGACACAGCAGAGATTCATCCCGAGGGAAAAGAGCATGGTACAGGGAGGATGCGGCAACTATGGCTGGCTAGGGAAGTCAGGGATAGAATAAAAGCAAAAGTGGGAGCAGATAATGTGGCGAAGAGCAGTGGGAAACCAAAGGATTACAAAGCTTACAAGACCAACAGAGGGCAACAAAAAATGACGTAAGGAGGGAGAAGATTAAATAGGAGGGTAAGCTAGCCAGTAATATAAAGGAAGACTGTAAGAGTTTCTTTAGATATATAAAGAGCAAAAGAGAGGAAAAGGTGGACTTTGGGCTGCTGGAAAATGCTGCTGGAGAGATAATAGTGGGGAACAAGGATATGGCTGAGGAACTGAATTATTACTTTGTGTCAGTCTTCACAATGGAAGACACGAGTAATATCCCAAAAATTCAAGATAGTGAGGGGGCAGAACTGAGCATGGTGTCCATCGCCAAGGAGAAGGTGCTAGAAAAACTGAATGACCTGAAGGTGAACAAATCACCAGGACCAGATGGATGAAACCCCAGAATTATAAGGGAGATAGCTGAAGAGATAGTGGAGGTGTTAGTGATCTTTCGGGAATCACTACAATCAGGGAGGGGCCCAGACGACTGGAAAATCACTAATGTGACACCCCTGCTTAAAAAGGGAGTAAGGCAAAAGACAGAAAATTACAGAATGATTAGCCTAACCTTGGTTATGGTAATATCCTGGAATCCATTGCAAAGGATGAGATTTATGAATACTTGGAAGTGTATGGTGAAATAAGGCAAAGTCAGTATGGTTTCATCAAGGGGAGTTCATTCCTGACAAATCTGCTAGACTTCTTTAAGGAAGTAACGACCAGATTAGACCAAGGAAGCTAATGTATGCTATCCACCTGGACTTCAAGAAAGCCTTTGACAAGGTGCTGCACAGGAGGCTGCTGAGTAAGGTAAGGGCCCATGGTGTCAGAGGCAAGGTGCTAATATAGATAGAAGCTCGGTTGCCTGGCAGGAAGCAGAGACTGGGGATAAAAGGGTCCTTCTCAGGATGGCAGCCGGTGACAAGTGGTGTTCCGCAAGGCTCATTGTTGGGAACACAACCTTTCACTTTGTACATTAATGATCTAAATGAAGGAACTGAGGGCATTCTGGCTAAGTTTGCAGATGATACAAAGATAGGTAGAGGGACAGTGAGCATTGAGGAGGTGGGCAGGCTGCAGAAGGATTTGGAGATTGAGCAAAGAAGTGGCAGAGTACAACGTGGGAAAGAGTCATGTCATGCACTTTGATAGGAGGATAAAAGGCATAGACTGTTTTCTAATTGAGGAGAAAATTCAGAAGTCTGAAGTGCCTAGAAACTTGGGAGTTCTAGTCCAGGATTCTCTCAAGATAAACTTGCAGGTTGAGTCAGTGGTTAGGAAGGCAAATTCAATCATGGCATTTATTTTGAGAAGACTTGAATATAAAAGCAGGAATGTATTTCTGAGGCTCTGTAAGGTTCTGGTCAGACCACATTTGGAGTATTGTGTGCAGTTTTGGACCCCATATCTCATGAAGGATGTACTGGCTCTGGAGTGTGTTCAGAGGAGGTTGACAGGAATGGTCCCAGGCATGAAAAATTTAATATATGAGAAATGTTGCAGGATTCTGAATTTATGCTCAATGAAGTTTAGAAGGATGAGGGGGTGATCTACTGAATGGCCTGGACAGAGGGGATGTTGGGAAGATGTTAATGAAAACATTAACAGTAGGAGAGACTAGAACCTGAGGGCACAGCCTTAGAGGAAAGGGAAGACCTTTTAGAATGGAGATAATGAGAAACTTCTTCAGCCAGAGAGGGGTGAATCTATGGAATTCATTGCCACAGAAGACTGTGGAGGCCAGGTCATTGAGTATATTTAAGTTAGGGATAGATAGATTCTTGAGTATCAAGGTGATCAAGGGTTATGGGGAGAAAGTGGGAAAATGGGGTTGAGAAACTTATCAGCCACGATTATATGGTGGAGCAGACTCAATGGACTGAATGGTCTAATTTGATCCAGGTCAATGTGTTTATTGATGGAGTGCCAAGCTTCTAGGAATTCTCTGGCTGTCCTCTGTTTGTCCGGTCCTATTATTGTTGAATTTGTGGTCCTTGTCATCCGTGTGTATAGATACTAGCGGTAGCTGGTCATTGCATTTAGTGGCTAGTTGATGTTCATGAATGCGGATTGCTAGTTGTCTGCCTGTTCGTCCTATATAGTGTCTTGTGAAGTTTCTGCATAGAGCCTTGTGCACCATGTTTGTCCTGCACATGTTGGGTATTGGTTCTGGTGAGTTGTTGTCTGAGCACGGCTGTTGGGTTATGTGTTGTCCTATGTGGACCCTGGCAACTGGATCTTTCCCCTCCCATTTCAAGTTCCTCTACTACTCGATCTTTGCCACAGACAACAGTGTCTATTCCCCTGACTATACTATCCCTTATTACAACTGCATTTCTCTTTTCGCCTCCCTCTTGAATGGCTGCCTGTACCACGGTGCTATGGTCAGTTTGCTCATCTTCACTACAATCCCTGTTCTCGTCCACACTCCACAGGTGGTAAACTCACTGAAACGTGCAGAATTCTAAAGGGGCTTGAATGACAGACAATGAGAGTTTGGTTCCCTGGCAAGGGAGACTAGAGCAGGGGGGATGGTGGATGTATATAAGAACATAAGAATTAGGAGCAGGAGTAGGCCGTCTGACCGTTTGAGCCTGCTCCACCATTCAATAAGATCATGGCTGATCTTTCCATGGCCTCAGCTCCACTTACCCGCCCTCCCACCGTAATCCTTAATTCCTTTACTGTTCAAAAATTATCTATCTTAACTTTAAAAACATTCAATGAGGAAACCTCAATTACTTCACTGGGCAAGGAATTCCACAGATTCACAGCCTTCTGGGTGAAGAGGTTCCTTCCCAATTCAGTCCTAAATCTGCTCTCCCTAATCTTGAGGCTATGCCCTCTTGTCCTGGTTTCACCTGCCAGTGGAAACATCTTATCTATTCCCTTCATAATTTTATATGTTCCTATAAGATCCCCCCTCATTCTTCGAAATTCCAATGAATATAATCTTAGTCTACTCAGTCTCTCCTCATAAATCAACCCCCTCAACTCCGGAATCAACCTAGTGAACCTCCTCTGCACCCCGTCTTGTGCCAGTACATCCGTTCTCAAGTAAGGAGACCAAAACTGCCCACAGAACTCCAGGTGTGGCCTCACCAGCACCCTGTACAGCTGCAACATAACTTTCCTGCTTTTAAACTCAATCTCTTTAGCAATTAAGGACAAAATTCTATTTGCCTTCCTAATTACCTGTTGTATGGGCAGATCAATGTTCTGTGATTCATGCACAAGGACACCCAGGTCCGTCTGCATAGCAACATTCAGGGGAAGATCATTCAGTCTGAGATGAGTAAGAATTTCTTCACTGAAGATGATGTGCTGTCATGACATGGTTTCTTGGGTTTAAATGCCAGTTTATGGTCCAAGTGTTTCCCTGTGTTAGCTCAGATGGTATCTTCCACAAAGATGAGGTTCCCTTATTACAATCCTGGTGGGACAGACACATTTATTAACAAAATTGACTATTTACATTGCTACAATATTACAAACTTATACATAATCTGGGTTTGATGGTTACTAATGTTATTGTGTATTACATACACATAAGTTGCTGAACACAGTGAACCCATTCCCATCCACTGAAGCAGATTCATTTATACCTGATTATCACATATCGTGATATAATGTAAAGATTACACTGCCTTAAAGGTTACACTGTCTGTCTGGTTTGGAATCTGCGCAATAAAGCATCATCCCCAACTTTTCCCTTTAAACAAGATTTCCTTCAGTACTTTAATTTTGTAGCACTTTAGTATTGATTATAGTCGCTCTTTCAGCTTTGAATTCATATAGAAGGTGAGAACTGTGCTCCGACTACCTTTTCAGCCTTTAGTACCAACTATCTGTGCCTATCTGTCAATGATAGCTTTAAGTGCCCATTTGCTGCCACCATGACTGAGACATAGTTTCATGAGTCAAACGTCACTATCAGCATGATGTGGCCTGAGTGCTTTCCTTTATATACACACTCATGTAACATGTACCACAAAAATTATGTTCTTGTTGAGAAAGATGTCTTGAAGTTTATCAACAACACTACCTGCCCATGCATGAATAAAAAGCAACAGCACAGACCTATCTGTAGCAATGTTCGCATACCTATGCTGATATTACTGTACATTATGCATGTAGTTACACAGACAAGTTGCCTGTAGACGAGAATGTTGTATGTTGAGATGTCTTGTAACTGTCTTAAAGGTACAGGCCTCTCTGGAACACAAGAAAAGAGTTATGAATCTTTGGGATTCCCTACCTCAGAAAGCTATGGATACTCCATCATCGAACATATTTAAGGCTGAAGTAAACCGATTTTTGGAGTCTCAAGGAATCAAAGGATATTGGGAGCATATGGGAATGTGAAATTGAGGTCGAAGATCAGCCACAATTGTATTGATTGGCTGTGGTCCTCAAGGAGTCAAATGATCTACTTCTGCTCCTATTACTGGTGATCTTTTGATAGTTTCAAGCTTTTCTTATATAGTCATGATAACATTTTGTTTTATTGAGAACTTGCTAACATTTCTTACTGATTGTGAAACCTTTTCTATTACAAACAAATCTTTACATAACTTCAGGATTAACTGATATCTATTTTTCATAAACTCAGCAGGAAAAAGGATCAAAAACCTATTAATACAACAGTGACCTTATTTTACAAAAGACAGCATTATCCCAGTAAAGACCTTGATCATTATTTGCAATTAACAGTGTCATTGTGCCTCACTACGTCAGCTTGTGACCACTTTAGATAAAAAACAAATAAATGATGTTTAGCAGGCGAGATTGATTCATTCATCTTTGTACTGATCATAACCACTTATAATCACCATGATGAAAGAAAGCTGTCAGCATAATTGTACAAATAATAATGGAACCATAAATATATTTATGTAGCCAATGGTGCCCTTAAGGCAGCTATGAATACAATATATCAAATTAAAACAGACCTGTTTAACTATTCACATCATCAGTGTTAAAGGTGTGTTGGCACTATATGAATTGATATGACTTCCAAACTTAAAAAAAACTTCAACCTCTGAAAATTGCATGTTTTAAATAGTACCGAGATTTCATGGTGCAGCGGGTAGTGTTCCTGCCTCTGACTCAGTCCCTTTGAGTTAAACAAGGCCGACCATCAACTTTTCATGTGCAATAGGATGTGTAGTAAATGCTGGCCTGACGAGCATCATTCTGTGAAAGAATAAATTTTAAAAAGGTCCACTCCAGGACTTTTGGCCCTGGAAGGTGCATTCGTGGTGTCTTCAAACAGGTTGATTATCAATCTGCAATTCTTTTCAATATGCCTCTGGTAGGTGGTAAGAATGGTCATGTCTCCTGGCACCAGATGGTAGCTACAGTGTAACAGTCTTTTCCCATTAAAAGACTCCATGTGCAGGATTTTGCCATTGGCCATAATCCATGGCAAGCATCCTCCTCGCTTTGAGAAACTATGCAGAGAAGATTATTTGAATAATATGTAACAGATTTATGGTTTGTTTTGTAGCTTCTATTCTCCTTTTGTTTTAATCAAGCTATTTCCAATGTTTGGCAATAGACTTAAACCATTTCTGATCCAGTCAAATTTGTTTCATTTTAGGATTTTCCAAGATAAGACCACACAAAGCCTGTAACAAATCCAAGGGTGAAAACAATTTCATGGAGTGAAAGCCATCACTCTATTTTTGAATGCACAAAATTCCTAACCTTTGCAATGGCTGATTGTTGGTCTCCTAGGTTACAAGATGGGGGATTGAACATCCATTTTGACAGGACTGTATTTTGCTTGCTAAAATTGGAAAGAAAAACTAGCATTTATACAGACAGCCTCTTGTCACTTCTCTTAGATTTCACAGAACACTTCAGTCTAATTGTTACTGTCAACATTCAACAAAGCTAGATTTCACCACTCTCTGTCCCATGGAAAATAATAACCGCAGTAACAATGCAAATGGTCCTGGAGTCAGATTTCTCTTAGTGCTTGGAACACAAGAAGTATTGGAAATGGCATTGGTGACACTTGCAGTGCAGGAAGTCTCCAGTTTATGAACATCTGACTGACAAATGCTCACACTTACAAAAGTGAGCCCATACAGAGATTTATTAATATTAGTTTTAAATATCTAACATGCACACATTTCCTCACACTTGCGAACTGCTATTTTATATCATCCTGTGTTATGTCCCAACTTCTGCTTTGCAAATGGACTCAAGAACAGAATTCATTTGTTTACAGGGGCTGCCTGTAATGTGTGCAATGATGATCTCAGTATGTAATATCTGATGGACAGGTAGTGGGCAGGAAAATAGTGTTGAAGCTGATGATCAATCATGGTAGCAGAATCTTGGGTTCAGTACTGGAGTTTCTGATGCCGTTTCACTCTCCCCACTAGTACCGGGAAGATCAGACATCGCCTGGTGCAGAGTCTTCTACCCATTAGTAATTCTGCTGGTGCTATTCCTGTAGTTGCATGCGGGGTGGTCCTATAATCAAACAAGAACTGTGACAACTTATTATCTAGTGAGGCTATTGGATGTTTCTTCAGTCCAGCATCTAAAATTTGGACCATTCTTTCTGCCAAGCCATTAGATGTTGGGTGACATGGAACTGTCTTAACATTTGAATCCCATTCCACTCTAAAAGGTAACTATGGTTGGCATCGACTGATTGGACCGAAGGCTCTGTTTCCATGCTTTATGAAACTATGACTCTATGACCCTATGATGGCATCGAATGGCGGAGCAAGCTTGGGGGCTGATAGATCTCCTCCTGCTCCTCTAGCCTGTGTTCCTATGTTTGATCCTTTGCATTATAGGAAGGAAAATACTCAGTTTCATACAATAATGGAATTTACAGCAGCACTTCCTTTCATATATAATTCTCTTGGAATTCCTAGTATTGCTTGGGCAAAAACTCATTGGAAAATAGAGTCTTAATCCAGTAATGTTGCTGAAGCAAATCTGACGCTGTGATGGATGTGCCATTTTGAAGTCCAGTCATAGTTATTGTGTAGGAAATGAGCCAATTGCTCAATGACATGTACGTTTGAACAAGGAACAAGAGTAGGCCACTCAGCCCTTCAAGCCTGCTCCACCATTCAGTACGATTGTGGCTGGTCTGATTTTAACCTCAGCTCTACATTCTTGCAAACTCCCAATAATCTTTCATCCCCTTGGTAGTCAGGAATCTAACTCTGTCTTAAAACTATTTAATGATTCTGCAACCACTGTCTTTTGAAGAAGGGAATTCCAAGGTCTGTCAATCCTCTGAGAGAAACTATTTTTCCTCAAATCCCTTATTTTGTAAACTATGATCCCTACTTCTAGATTCGCCCACAAGAGAAAGCATTCTTTCCACATCCCCTCAGGATCTTGTGTCAGGCCCCCTCAGGATCTTATGTTTAAATTAAGTCATCTTTAGTCTTCTAAACTCCAGACGATACAGATCTAGCCTGTCTAGCATCGCCTCATAAGGTAATTCCCTCATTAGTTTAGTAAACCTTCTCCGAACTGCTTCCAGTGCATAAGTGTGGTGACCAGTACTGAACCCAGTACTTCAAATGCAGTCTCACCAACGCACTGATAAACTACAGCATAAGCTTCCTACTCTTGCATTCAATTCCCCTTAAAAATGTACTATTGTATTAACTTTCCTGATGACTTGCTGTACCAGCTCATTAACCTTCTGCAATCACACACTAGGGCACCTAAATATGAGTGGAGTACTTGTTATTTTTGGTGCTATTGTGCAGGGTGAATTTTGGAATTCCATGACTCGTTTGCACATTGTACGCTCATGACATGACAATCCAAAACTACAAGCCAGTCAGATAATCCAGGCCCCTAAAATACTACAAATGGCAAGTTGCAGCTAGAGACGAGTATAATGGGGTCTAATGACAGTCAAACTGATTCTGATGAATGGGAATACATAATCAGAAGAATTTTTCTGAGGTAATAATATCTCTTTGTGCCACTGTCTCCTATTTACTATAGCAACACTGCTGTGGGAAGGGAGAGGCTTGACAGTGACCTTATGCAACAATTGTTCAAATGTGTGTCTGACCATGAATGTTTACCAAAGCAGGTCATAAGAAGTGAGTAACATCAATTTATGAAAATACAAACAAACTTGTTTCAGTAAATGATGGATAAAATTAACTGCAGGAAATAAAAAGACAGAAAGATTTCCATTTTCATAGCACCTGGCACTCAGCATTACCCAGAATGCTTGATTGCCAATTAAATATCTTTCAAGCATACCAACTGTTGTAATGTAGCAAACAAACTCAATGTACACACATTAAAGTCCTTCAGGCAACAACAAGCACTGAATGATTGATTCTATTTTAATAATGTTGGTTGAGAGACAAATATTGATAAAATATAAGCTGAATGATGAAAATTCAGGTGGAGAATTAGAAAATAAAAGAAAATAAGAGAGCGCATGCAAAGATCCAGGCAAAAAAAACAAATCCAAATGTGTTCAACAGGCATCAAAATAATGATATGATAGTAAGAGGAGAGGTGGAAACAAAAAGTCCATGCAAGCATTGGAGGCAGAAGGCATGGCTGAGTTTCTAAATGAAAACCTTTCATCTGTCTTTACCAAGGAATAGAATATTGTCAAAGGTATAGCAAAGGATGAAATAGTTGAGGTACTGCATGAGTAATGGTTGATTACATGGAGATATGGAGACTGTGACTCTATTAGAAAGGCTGACTGTAATTAAAAGGAATAGGTCACTAGGAACAGACTTGATATACCCAAGGATGCTAAGTGAAGTAAAGATTTTAATCTCAAAGACACTGGTCAGGATCTTCCAATCCTCCTTGTATACTGACATGATGCCAGAGGACTGGAGAATTGCAAACGTTGCAATTTTGTTTCAAAAAGGTTGTGAGGATATATCCAAAACTACAAGCCAGTCTCATATTCCAGGCCCCTAAAATACACAAATGGCAGACAGTTCCACTTTCAAGCATTTTATTTAATTTAAATTGTAGTCATAGAACCACAGATTATGTAAAAAGTTCATACGGAACAGTTGGTGACTAAAGCAAAATTGTTGATTCAGTCCTTTTAAGGAAAGAATTCTCTAATTCTTTTTTAAGAACAGGATTGGAGGAGGTAAAGGTGACCCAGATAAGCAATCTTCTAAAGAATAGCGGGTCATGTTCTGCTGAGGCAACATTAATGCTGTGTGTTAAACGCTTGCATTTAAAGTTGAATAATGTCAACTGTAATGTCAGAGTGATATGTGGACAAGTTTGATTGCTTTCAGTGTCTGGAGAATGTCATCTGCCTGGAAAATCTAACCTCCCTCTGGAGATTATTGACTCAGGGAGAATTTTTGACAATGCAAATTGATCATAATTTGGATGACGGAGAGAGCTTAATGGGATTCTCCTGTTACTCAATACCTAATGTTTCTAACTCAACAGGGGGCTGTCCGAGTCCAATACAGCAAACTGTCATTAGACTAAAAAAAAGGTAATGGTGTCTCAATCACCTGCTTTACTCCATGAGTGACAGTGTTTCCTTCCACTTAGTGTGCAAAGGAGATATTGGACTGCAACAGACCAGGAAAATGAAACAATCTGCTGGCTCACACACAACTGTCAGTTCAAAAGATGCACATGATTGTTGCTTCACTGTGAAAGCTGCAAGGCAGGCGTTAGTGTCTCAATGGTTGCTTGAAACTATTGCCAGCTTTACAAACAATAAACAGACTATGACCATCCAATTCGGAAAAAGCCATCAGTATGCTCAGGAAGATAAGTCTGCTCTAAGCATCTTCATGGAGAGTCTGAATATCAGCGAATAAAATTCATGGAGCAAGTTGATGCAGTATAAATCTTGGCTTTCAGTCAGATGGCTGTCGCAAACTCACAGTGAGTACCTTTTTTTTCAATTGCTGCAGTGATTTCTATTAACTAAGGATATGAGTTGGTGATGTTTAGTGAATATTTTCTGTGTGTAATGAACTTGGGCCATATAGATGGGCTTAGTCCGCATAAGAATATTGGACCTGACTTTGACATAGGCTGGAAAATGAAGCCAAGTCAGATTTCAAACTATCCCCATTTGCATAGGAATTCTGAACTGTCAGAATTCTTTCATGTGCCCTGGCATTAACTCCTGCTGAGTTAAAGATGGCAGAAATTGCCAAAATTCATCAGGGGAGGAATGTGGGGAGCTAAAGAATGAATCCCTTCACTCAGTACATAAGAATTGGGTTTGGAAGATTTGAAAAGTTAACAATTCAAGGAAGAAGACAAGATTAGACCAGTTGGGACTTGTAGTGGATTGAGGGCGATAAACTAAGACATCTTTCTGGGGTTAGGAGGGTCATTCCTACTCATCCTCATCCACAAGGAACCTTTAAGTGTTAATTAAACCTCACTTAACTGAATATTCTGTGTCCTGAATTTTTCTTGCTGCTAGATTTTGCTGATGAATTTGATACTGTGAGGACCTGAATCAAAATCATTAAAATGGCAAGTGCAGCTCAATGGTGTCATTAAGACACTAGTTTACTTTTTAAACATTCAAACAAGGGATTTGAGTCCCGTCACTGAGGCCAGTGTTTATTGCCCATCTATAATTGCCCTTGAGAGGGTAGTGGTGAGCTTCCTTCTTGAAAACTGTGCAATGCACACCTAGAGTTCTCTTAGGATGAGCGTTCCAGGTTTTTGGCTCAGTCATGGTGAACGAACAATGTTGTATTTCCAAGCCAGGATGCTATGTGTCTCAGTGAGAAACTTGCAGTTGGCAGGCTTCCTATGCTTTCCCAAACTCTTCTGGTTTGGAAAGTGCTATCAAAGGAAGCATGGTATCTTGTTGGTTGAAATAACTCCACAGAGGCCGATATCCCATCACCAAACAACCCTTTATTTACACATAGAGGGAATTGACACTGATCCAGCTCCCTCAGAACCAGCTGTCAGAGTGAACAGAACTCCTGACTCTCCTGTTCTTACTTGTCAGCCAAGGCTCCCTGATTGGACCAGATTAACAGCCCCAATCAGGGAACTTATATTCTATAAGATCCACCTGGTTGACCTCATTACAATCATTACATCCCTGCCCCCTCTAAGTCTGAGGACAGAAGGTATTTGTCTTCTCGCTCCTTCTGGGGTGATTTATCATTAGGTCAGGTTCCTCTGACTCTGCTTTGGATACGGACACTGTGTAATGCACAGTAGCTTGCCCCTTGCGCCTGGAGCACTTCAGAAGAAATTCATTCTCTTCCTCAGGTGACAAAGGCAGAGGCAGAGACGACTGCTGTGTCCATCTCAGATTCCATGGTCTCTTCTATGTTCGCTGGCCTTCGACGTTCCGACTTTTCCGAGGAAGAGGGCACATTCTGCGAGTTTGCAGCTTCTATATGGTCCACGTATTTGTTCAGGACTGTTGCACTTACCCAACCTTTATACATCACTGGACCTGACCTCGTGTTGACCATGCCTCTTACCCATGCAGGGCCATTCCTATGGTTCCTGCACCAAACTTCATTCCATGAAGTAAACTGTCCCTCTCACTCAACAAAGTCTTGTGTCCATCATTGGCATTCCTGATGCCATTCCACTCTTGCCCCCTCAAGAAAATTTAAAACCATTCCTGACTCTTCCAGTACGGTACCGCCAGTAGTGTATATGCCATCAGGAGGCAGCTCAATGCATCCGCATTCATCCCTTGGCCTTCTGGTGTTGATCCAACTTGTAGTTAAATGCACTTAGAATTAGAACCCACTGCTGAATTCTGCCAGCAGCTATGTGTGGCTCTGCCTTGTCCTCTTTAAGTAGGCCTAGCAGGAGTTTGTGGTCCATATTATGACAAATCTACATCCATAAAGGTATTAGTGGAAGTTCCTGACTCCAAGTATGACCACCAAATCTTCCTTCTCAATCTGGGCATATTTATGCTCTGCATTTGTCATAGTCTTGGATGCAAATGCTATTGGGTGCTCCTCTCCACTGAGCCACTGAGCTAATACCACCCCAATGCCATGTTGGGAGGCATCGCATGTCAATATCAAATCTCACTTGGGATCACAGTATGTCAACACCTTAGAGAATGATAGCTGTTTCTTAGTTTCTTGAAAACCATGGTTTAGCTATGTAACCATTTCCAGGCTGACCCTTTTTTAAGAGTGGATGCAAAGCTGGCAGGATGGAGGCCAGGTTATGTATGAATTTTCCATAATAATTCACCAATCCAAGGAAATACATAAGCTCTGGTACAAACGCATGAGCGAGGGCATCTTTGTCCAACCTCACTTTATTTTACAGCAGGTGTAACCCAGTCTTGTCAACTCTAGAACCCAAAAGGCCACTTGGGTTGGCTGGAACAAGCATTTTTCTCTTCTAAGGCGTACACCTACCTGAGAGAAATGTCTAAGGGCTATGTTCAAGTTCTCTAAGTGCTCCTTATTGATCTGTCCTGTTATTAACAGATCATCTAGATACATGGCATCTTGGTGTAGATTTTGTAAAATGTCCTCCATTGTCCTCTGAAAAATTGCACAGGCTGACAAAATGGACGTCTTGGTCCGGACCCTTATGGGTATTAATTGTTGCATACTCTTGGGAATCTTCATCTAATCATTGTTGCAAGTAAGCATAGTTCATGTCCAGTTTTGTCAAGGACATCATCCCCTGCCAGCTTTGCGTATAAATCCAAGAGATTGGGTATTTATCCAGTTATGAGAAACTGTTTACCATTTGTTTAAAATCCCCACAAAAGCAAACCAACTCATTGCGCTTCACAATCAGTACAACCATGACTGCCCATTTAGCAAACTGCATTGGTTTGATTTGCTTTCCAGCCTTCTGATTTCTGCCTCTACTCTTGCCTATATGGCCAATGGCACAGGTTTTAGTCTCTGGTGCCTCTGGAAACATTAGGATCCTAATAACTGAAAAGAACTGTGGGTTCAAAGGGGCCAGGAGAATTACTCGTTGCTTTTCATCTGCCATGGTGTCAATTGCTTTGACAGCAGGATTGAACGGGTCAAGCTTCCCAAAAAACAGCATAATGCCAGAAATGCTTATCCCAACTCAAAGACAACTGTTGCAAATGAATTTCTTCAGGAGTGTGCTTTACTGTTGTCGCCACTGAAACAACTCCACAGAGGCTGGTATCCCATCACCAAGTCACCCTTAACTTACATATGGAAAATTCTTGACACTCCCTCAGAATCAGCTCTGAACATTAGAGTGTCTGACACTCCTGTTTTTATGGCCAGGGCTATCAGATTGAACCAAATTAATAGCCCCAGTCAGGGAACTCATATTCTATGGGGTCCACTTGGTTGACCTCATTACAATCACTGCATAGATGGTACACACTATTGCTACAGCGACATTAGTGGGAGTGAATATTTACGTTGTTGGATTGAGTGCTGCCCTGGTGTGTAGCTTTGCCTTTAGTAATGTCGATGTTCATGAATATTACTGGAGCTGCACTCATCCAGACAAGTGGAGAGTATTTCACCACATTCCTGATTGGTGGTTTGTGGATGATAGACAGATTTAGAGTGTCAAGAAGTACTAAATTACTGAAGGATTTGTAGTCTTGACCTACTCTTGGAGCCACAGTATTTATATGACTTGCCAAGATCTGTTTCTGGTCAATGGTAACCCTCAGGATATTGATAATGTGGATTTACTGATGATAAATGCTATTGAACATTGAGGGGTGATCATTACATTTTCTCTTGTTAAAGCTGGTCATTATCTGGCACTTGTGTGACGAGAATGTTACTTGTCACTTATCAGTTTAAGCCTGGATATCAACCCGATCTTGCAGCAATCTGCATCCATTTGCAGCAGTATTTGAGGAGTTATGAGTGATGCTGAGTGATGCTGAATATTGTACAGTAATCAGTGAACAAATTCACCACTGCTGTCATGATGGTGGCCATCAATGAATCAGCTGAAGATGGTTGGAGCTAGAGTCACAACAGAGTCATAGACAGAAAAGAAAATTGAGTCATAAAGATCTACAGCACAGAGTTTACACTGTTCAAAAGCAACCATCTAATTAGTCTAGTCCCATTTTCTAGCACTTTGCCCATAGTCTTAAAAGCCTTGGCAACATAAGTGTACATCTAAATACTTCTTAAATGCTATGAGGGTTTTTGCCTCTATCCTTATAGACAGTGAGTTCCAGATTCCCACCCTCTGGATGAAAATAAATTCTTTACAATCCAAAGGAACTCCTGCAGAGATGTCCTTGAAGTCAGATGATGTCATACGGATGTGAGTTTGCAATTGAAATGATGCTGCTTGTTTAATGGGGCACACAGCTCTCTGCTGCTTCACTTCAGACAAATTAAAAAGCTGCTGTCAGGAACACAGTCTGGAGGCCCTTCTTCCCCAACTCTCTAAACAATTTCTCTGACCAGCTTTGCATTAGGCTGGTGGACTGCGATCTGTCTACCCCAGGAAACTTTTAATGCTAAGATAGAAAGACAGTAAATGAAAGGAAGAACAAGGTTTATGTGGAGAAGATATGAGAAAATTGGCTTCTCAAAGATTAAAGAGGGAAAAGGGCAGAAGAATAAGAAAGGTTCAAAGAGTGAACGTTTGTGTGAGACAGAAAGAGCGAGAAACAGAGAAAGCCCAAGTCTGAGATAGTACTAGGGGTGTACAGAGAGAGAGGTTTCGATAACTATAACAGGCATAATGCATTCATCATCACTGTGTACTGGCAATGGCAGATCTAGTTCATTGTTCTAACAGCCTAACATTAAAGACAGCCTTTTAAAATTCTCATCAACAAAGAAAGGATGGAGTAATCACAGTCAGCAACATTGGGATCATACATCTTTAAAATGTGACTGTCAGATTGAATATAAACTATCTAATTAGATATCCAGGATAGAATTGGATATTCCACATGCAGACTGTACATTCAATGCCAGCAGGTTTATATGTGACAGGTATGCTTGATGACCTCCTCTTAAAGATCAGTGTTCATTTGAAGGCTCTGTGAGTCCCTTCGGGATGTTTTTCTCTGTTAAGTGCGTTATATAAATGCAAGTTCTTGTTGATTAATTGACAACAATGCTTTTACTGATTTGTAATGCATAATAAACCCATTTTATTAAATCCATATTAAAGCTTTATATCCTATTAAAGCTTCCTAAAAATCAATGTGGCAATCAAGCCAATCTATTGGGCTGTGTTGGTATGCAGGAAGATTACCTTTATGCACAACATGGATCATCACTGGCCGAGAAACTGGTTCACATGGTTCCTGCTTTCTCAGGATTAAACCTAACACAAACCCTAACCCCAAATTTAACCCTAACACCAACCCTATCCCCAACCCTATCCCTAACCCCAATTCCAACCCTAACGCCAAACCTAACCCCAACTCCAACCACAAACCTAACCCTAACCCAACCCTATCCCTAAACCCAACCCTATCCCTATCCCTATCCCTAACCCTATTGCTCACCCCAACCCTAACCCCAACCCCACCGCTAACCCCAACGCTAACCCCAATCCTTACCCTAACACCAAACCTAACCCTAACCCAACCCCAACCCCAACCTTAACCCTAAACCTAACCCTAACCCTAACCCTATCACACTGGATGCCCCCAAAACGGTGAACAGGAAGTGGGCTGCCATTCCTCATTGGAAGTGCGCCACTTGTCATATTGGGTACAGACAACTAACAATTTTGTTCCACTGCTCTTTACTGAAGCGATAAGGACAGCGATTTTCTATTTTACATCCCTGCTGCTCCATTATTTTTGTTTAGAAGCGACCATTGTTGTTTAACACACAGGGATGACCCAAACCCACAGACTGCCTGCAGAGAAACAGTTTCATGATTCCTGTTACTCCCCACTGTCAGCCCCCAGCTTCGAGATCCCTATCCTCAAGGCCTGGTTCCAATTCACCGATTGTGCCTCATGCCATCAAGCCCTGTCACAATCTCTAGCCCGCCGAGATCTACTTTCCCAGCCTGTGCAGGACCAGGGAGAGGCAAGAATAAAATTTTACACAGATCTCCATAATCAAGTTTAGTTCTGTAAGGCATTTTGTCCTTGTGTAGTGGCTGGGTGCTGTAAAGCATTTTGTTATTTATGATAGTCAGTGTGTAATACATTTCTTTGTCTTATTTATCTCTATTTTGCATTCATGTTAAACATGAAGAAAGTGAGGACTGCAGATGCTAGAGATCAGAATTGAGAGTGTTGTGCTGGAATAGCACAGCAGGTCAGTGTGTTAGTGAAGGATTACTATGCTAAGTGAAAGTTGCATCTACAGTTATGCTCTATGTCATTGATGTCAAAGTACGGGGGTCAATAATCTTGGAATCTAGGAGGCACAACTTTGATGGTGTTGTAACATCAGTACTATTTCCAGCATTTTTCTTGCATGTAATACGCTGTGCAATATGTTTGAAGCTGAAAGCAGGACTGATTCCAACTTTTTTTCATCAACTAAGTGACTTAGAACAAAGAGCTTTTGCTAAATGATGACACAATGTGCACAAAATAAGAAAAGGCCATTAAAACTCAGATCAAGCTTCTAATCTCATTCATAATTCAGTCAGGGCACCCTGCACTGACTATGAAGGAACTGACATTTCAAAGCATTTTGGAATTTTGCTGATGTGATTCAAAGTGCAGGCATAATAGAAAGGCATAGATCATCCTTCAGGATATTTGGATACTTGGCAGTCGGGATATATTAGATAATGATGAACAGACAGTCCTTTTTGTGTACAGTTTGCATAGTGGATTCATGAGTTTATAATGATTGTTGTTGTCATCGGGATGTTCTATTGCCTTTGTCTTGAAACACAGGAGAACATTATTCACAACGTGTTCAATTTCATATTCTTTGCCAGCCAAAAGTAATGGTTCTTAATGTTAGGAAGTGGGGGTGGGGGCAATTATTTGCCTGATTTGTCTGGTATTTTTATTCATAAGGAATAGGTAGATTCCAAACTGAGAGCAATTTCAAGCACATCCTTACTGCTGTTTTTGAACTTTTCTTTTGCTGCTGCTGCTGGTGCAGACTACGTCATCACTTAGCAAAAGTTCTTTGTTCTAAGTCTCTTAGTTCATGACAAAAAGTTGGGACCAGTTCTGCTTTCAGCTTCAAACATATTACACAGTGTATTACATGCAAGAAAAATGCTGGAAATAGTACTGATGTTACAACACCATCAGTAATCAGTTGTGGTCCATGAGGAACCCTAGATACTTCTATGTGATAGAGTGACAAATGTGGTTATACAGAATGAAGGGCTGTGGTCTGCGGTAAGATGAGGAAGCAGAACTTCATGAGCCAGCAAAGCCAGTATGCAGGATTGAACCCACTCTGTCCTGCACCACATCTTGGCCACCTAGTCAACTGAGCTAACCAAATCCCATACAACATCGGCTTGACTCAACAAAACATCCCAAGATACTTTGCGAGTGTGACATGAAGCAGCTTTTGACATTGAGCCACATAAGGAGATTGTCATGATTGGCTGTTCCTCACTTTGAGGAGAAGATCTACTCATGATCCCATATTTCTGCATGAGTCTTCATGTAACTGGTTCCCCACCCACGTATCTTTGAGAATATGGACAGGACAACCCTAAAGTAAGGGGATCTGGAGTGCAGGATTTGCTTCCTTCCCTTTCCTATTCTGCCACTGTTGAGCTTCACCATTAAGGCAAAGCGTGATGCAATTTGTTCGACAAGTTGCCACATTCTGAACAATTGGCAGTGAACCCCTTTCAGTCATCAATGTTAATGCTGCCCTACAGCGTCTTTTGAACATGTTTTGCATCTTCCCCTGGAACATAGGCCATTTGTCAGTTGAGAAAACAGGACCTGGCAGGGACAGACTTTGTAGCCATTTGGACACAGTGTTCTGTTCATTCTGTTGGTTTTGCATTAGTTTTGTCTGTACGCCTATGGAGCTGGTTTCGAGAAGGAAACCAACATTTCTTCCATGGTCTTCCCACTGAATTTGAAGTGTGCAGCTGATGCACTACTGATAGAAGTTTTCTAGTGCTTTTACGTTCTCTGATACACTAACTGGGTCTCATTGCAGTACAGCAGTGAGGTGATGATAACTGTTCTGCACTCTGGGACATTTTTACTTGCAGAGGTTTTTGTTTTCAAGCACTCACTGCTGTAGTTAGGAGAAAGTAGAAATGGTGCAGCTGATCTAGTGTTAGATTCCCTTGGGGAAAGTGAGGACTGCAGATGCTGGAGATCAGAATTGAAGAGTGTGGCGCTGGAAAAGCACAGCAGGTAAGGCAGCATCCGAGGAGCAGGAGAATCGATTTTTTAGGGAAAAGCCCTTCATGAGGAGCTCCTTGCCAATGGTAGTCTTTTTGGCAAAGTGGATGCCAAAGTTTGGGAAGTGATTCATTCCAGAGACATTCTTTTCACATACATAGGAGGTGGAATATTTGACTGACCAGATGTAGGTTGAAATGAGTTTGGTAGTTTTTGTTATGAGGACAGGAATCTAATAATGGATATCCTGTAGGAGCGTAGAAAGGTTTGGGAGGGAATTGCAGAGTTTAGAGTCCAGACAGGCACCAATGGTGAACTGATTAAAATTAGGGATACGCAAGTGGCTAGAATTAGAGGAACATGTACAAATATTTTGGAGATTTATGATTTTGGAGGAGCTTACAGAGCTAGGCAAGTGTGATAGAGGACACAGATGGAATTGAAAAAGAGAGATGGTAATGTGAAAATCAGGTATTGCTTGACCAGGAGCCTATTTAGGTCAGTGAGCACAGCTACGGGAATAGAAGAAGGTCTGACTTAAATGTGGAAAGCTGGTCGAGAGTCATTGAAATAGTTCAAGAGTCGCAGGTAGACAGGGTAGTGAGGAAAGCATTTGGTATACTTTATTTTATCGGTCAGAGCATTGAGTACAGGAGTTGGGAGGTCATGTTGCGGCTGTACAGGACATTGGTTAGGCCACTGTTGGAATATTGCATGCAATTCTGGTCTCCTTCCTATCGGAAAGATGTTGTGAAACTTGAAAGGGTTCAGAAAAGATTTACAAGGATGTTGCCAGGGTTGGAGGATTTGAGCTATAGGGAGAGGCTAAATAGGCTAAGGGTGTTTCCCTGGAGTGTCGAAGGCTGAGGGGTGATCTCAGAGAGGTTTTTAAAATCATGAGGGACATGGATAGGATAAATAGATAAAACCTTTTCCTTGGGGTGGGGGAATCCAGAACTAGAGGGCATAGGTTTAGGGTGAGAGGGGAAAGATATAAAAGAGACCTAAGGGGCAACTTTTTCACACTCAGGGTGGTACGCGTATGGAATGAGCTGCCAGAGGAAGTGGTGGAGGTTGTACAGTTTCAGCATTTAAAAGGCATCTAGATGGGTATATGAATAGGAAGGGTTTGGAAGGATATGGGCTGGGTGTTGGCAAATGGGACTAGATTGGGTTGGGGTATCTGGTCGGCATGGACAGGTTGGACTGAAGGGCCTGTTTCTGTACTGTACATGTCTATGACTCTAAATAAAACAAAGAAGGCAGGATGCAAGAGATCTGAAACAAAGACAGAAAACGCTGGAGAAACTCAGCAGGTCTGGCAGCATCTGTGGACAGAAAAAAAAAGAGTTAATGTTTCGAGTTTGGTGACACTTCATTAGGACTGAAAGTAGCTGAGCAATGTATTCTGGTGTTGGGGATTTTCTGTTCTCTGCCTTACTTTTCACAGAAGCTGCCAGGCCTGCTGAGCTTTTCCAGCACTTTCTGCTTTGGTATCATTGGAGTAGTTAGGAAGTTACTGTGAGTTCAGCAAGGCTAACTCCTTTGAGGTGAGATCCTCCCATTGATAGCCTTTAATTTGTCTCACACTTAAAAAGACATGAGCATTACACACAGCAACAGAGTTACTTGTACTTTTGTCACATCGCCTTCTCTCTCACTCTCTCTCTCTCTCATGTCGGTTCTGCCAGTGTCTTTCCTGAAAATTGACATTTAGCTTGAGATTTATCTTTTCATTGCAGTGGGTTCTCAGTCTCCCCCCACTTGGCGTCTATCAGAAAGGTCACTATTTTGTTCCTTACAACTAGCTGTGACTTGGCAATTCTCCCGAAACTTTAGGTCCTCCAAAATATTTGTTTTAAATATTCTCTGCCCACTGCACCCCAACCCACCAACCTGGGTAAAGTCATGCTTTCCCTGCGTTCAGGAATTCAGAAGCTTAAAGAACAGCAGATGCTTCTGTGCTCCATTACTTACTGTTTTCCTTTTCTGATTAAATTCATCTCAGAGGCTGCGAAAATTAAATAAATGGCATTGCCGTGGGTATCAACAGACTTGCCAGCACTTTTAGCTTTAATTAAATTGAAATGAGGTTCCAACTACATAACACAAATGTGGAAATGAGCGACTGAGTCTATCTGCTTGACTTGATTGCAGAAAATTAAATAAATAAATGATTCTGATGCAGGTTATCAATTGATTTATAAGATTTTCCATAGTTAATATGTATGTTGTGGCTATAAGATATCCCCGATTGTATGAACAGACATGAAATGAAGTAATTGATTGTGTGTAGGCGCTTTACTCTTGGCTAAAATAATATTAGTCTGCTTCACGATGTATTAGGATTTTTTCAGTTGTCGTTAACTATTTTCTCAGTCTTCAATTTTGCTGGGGTTTAATATTGTTGAAAAGAGAGATGTACAGCTAAAGCTTCTCTGTCTTGAACTCATCAGGACAAGTGCAAGTAACCCTGAATTAAGTTGCCAGTCTCCTGCTCATGCATCAGAAAAGAAAATGCTTCACCTACAACTAACTGAAAAAAAAAACTATCTGCAGCAACATGCAGAGCACAAAAGTCCTGAGCCCTTCAAGATCACAGAGCTGGGGAAAGTCATCTAAAATTTGGCAAAGCAGTGGGATATTATAATGTTGCACCAGAATTCCAGAGATGGTCTCACAGCAGGGGTCATGCAACTATTGATGGATTTCACAAACTTTAATGCTTTAAAATCTTTGAGTGTCTTATCATGCAACACATATATCCAAGGGTAGAGACTGTCCTTAACGTTTCCATAAGGGGTAGAGATTAAGGTCAAGTTATAGCACCTACCACCCACATTACAAATGGCTTCCAAAAGAACCTGAAGACAAAGCTAATGTGACTGGACCTCACAGCTGTTGAATATGCTTCTGAAAGGGATACAGGCAGCGGATGAGGGTAGTGCTGATGATGGTGTATAAATGAACTTTCAGAAAACATTTGGTATGGTGCCACATGGTTGGATGGTTAGCAAATCAGAAATGTTTGGGAATTGATAGGTTCTTGGCACCATAGATTAGAAGTTGGTTAAAAGATAGGAAACAGATGGTAGGTACAGATGGGCATTTCTCAGATTGAAAACTTGTTGAAAGTGGTGTTCCCCAGGAATCAGTGTTAGGACTCTTGCTTTTTCCGAATTATATAAATGATTTTGAAATCTCTAAATTTGCACGTAATACTAAGCTAGGGAGAGTAGTGAGCTGTGGGTATGATGCTGAGCAACTTCAAAGAGGCATTGACAAGTTGGCCAAATGGGCAGACACTTACTTCAGAGAAATATGAGGTAAGGCATTTGGTAGAAGAAAAATGGATTGACAATACAAACTCAACGGCACAACTTCAAGGGAAATACAGGAGCAGAGGGACCTCAGGGTTCACAGCATAATTTTCTGTTGGTGGCCAGGCAAGTTGAAACAGTTGGCAAGAAAGCTCATAGGTTCCTAAATAGAGACATAGAGTATAAAAGCAAAGGAGTGATGTTACACCCTACAAATCATTGGTTAGACCATATTTGGATATTGTGCTCAGTTCCGCGCACCTTATGTTAACATTCTGGATACAGTGCAAAGGAGATTGACTAGAATGATACCAGGGTTAAGGGATTTTGGATCCAAAAAAGTACTAGAGCAATCGGACTTATTCTCCTTCGAAAACAGAGAAGATTAAAAGATAACCTTATTGGGGTGTTCAAAATTATGAACAATTTTGACAGGTTTCCACTAGTTGGTATGTCAGTAGCTATGGAGTCACAATTTAAAGATTGTCAGCAAGAGAGTGAGGAGTGGGATGAGGAGAAACATCTTTACTCAGTTGTTAGGATTTGGAATGTGTGGCCTGGGAGAGTTGTGGAGGCGGATTCCATAGAAGGATTCAAAAAAGAATTGGAGATATAATTGGAAGTGATGAAGTTAGATGGCTACAGAGATCGGGCTGGAGAATGGGATTAGCTGGGTCGCTATTTCAGGAACTGGTACAAACATGATGGATCGAATGGACTCTTTCTGTGCTATAAAATTCTATGATTCTATGAAAAATAGGAGATGAGTTAGTCACCACAGAATTCCCAGCCTCTGACTCCCCTTGTAGCCTTGTAACCGTAGTATTTGAAAGGTTAATCTAGTTCAGTTTCTGCTCTGTAGTAACTCCCAGGATGTTGATACAGAATTTGAGAGCAGCTTTCTTTAAACTTTTAGTTGAAAGACATCACATGAGGGATGAATCAGAAAACACAAATACACTGAGGGTGACTGCAATAAGTGCACTGATACTCAAGCCTCACTACCCCTGCGATCGTCACATTAAATGATTCAAAGTCTCAATTTCCCTGTCTGGTGGACTCAGGTGATCAGAAAATACTTGCCAGGTTTCTATACTTAACTTGAAATACCACCTATTAAAATTAAATTAGTTCTCACCACAGACAAATGAGAATATGAATTATTAACATGTAACTTTGCTAGATTAAACTCTAAACCTCTTCCTAAACCCCTACACACGTGCAAACCCAGACAGACAAGTGAATGTAGGTGGAGGGAAAAAAAAACGAGGAAACACTGCACATAGCATCAATTCATAGATGTCCTTTTTGCTTCTTCCAAGAAGATGGTCTGCTCTCTCTCTATTTCCAGATCCTTTTAGTTCTTTTCTGAAAGCTTGTGGCAGTTGGTACACTAATTGTACAGCACTTAAATTGCTTGTTAAAAGTAGCAATTTAGAGCAAATGGTGGAAAAGAATAGCTAGCTATCTTCCAAGTTTTAGTTACTTCACTGCAGAAAGACAGAGATATATCCTTCCACGGTTGCAGTCTGGAGGCTTCTGCCCCTATATTGTTGACAAAATTTCTGCCCTAGAGCCAATACGAGAGCTGTTGCCATGCCAATGACTCATGGCCTCCACAATAGGTCCTGATTGCACAATAAGGCATCTGTTTTTGGGGTGAGGCTTATTCTGAACACACTCGCATGCTGCTGTGCCATCCTAGATCTCTTCTCTTCCCTGCTTGAGCAAAGTAACAGCATAAACACAACTCACAATGACCTCCAGTAACTTGTGGTTAAATGGGCAGCAACTCCTTCAAGCAGTCCCTTTTCTGTTTTGGTTCACAACCCAAAATAAAGAAAAATAAGAAGATGTGGTCTTTACAAAACTAATCTGGGTTTGAGGGCCAAGCAGGAAATTCAACAAGCTTTGCATCAGCCAAAAAGAAACACTTTGTTGACCTTTCTTTTACTGAAATGTGGAATTTCCAGAGTGAAGTAACCTTGGCAGAAAAGAAAAGGTTAATTACAAATTGTCACGCTGGACTCTGATAATTCCAGATTAAATCGACCATTATTTGCAATGTCAGACAAAATGTACATCCCTTACTGTTATCAGTATTTAACCCATCTGGCTAAATCAACCCAATGTTGTAGCACTCTGACATATTTGAACATATGATACTGAATGAGCAAATTACTATAGAATGAAACATCGGGGATGATAACGCATGTTCACAGTGGCAATTCTCAACTATTTTCAAAGTATTAAATAAGAATATGAATTATCAACATATAACTTAGAATCATAGAGTCATAGAAATGTATAGCACAGAAACAGACCCTTTGTTCCAACTCGTCCATGCCGACCAGATATCACAACCTAATATAGTCCCGTTTTCCAGCACTTGGCTCATATCCCTCTAAACCCTTCCTATTCATATACCTATCCAGATACCTTTTAAATGTGGTAATTGTACCAGCCTCCACAAATTCCTGTTTTCCCTGGAGCGTTGAAGGCTGAGGGGTGACCTCATAGAGTTTTATAAAATCATGAGGGGCATGGATAGGATAAATAGACAAAGTCTTTTCCCTGGGGTGAGGGAGTCCAGAGCTAGGGGGCATAGGTTCAGGGTGAAAGGGAAAATCTAATCTAATCTAATCTACTTCCTCTGGCAGCTCATCCCATACACACAGCACCTTCTGTGTGAAAAAATTGCCCCTTAGGTCCCTTTTACATCTTTTCCCTCTCACCCTGAACCTATGCCCTCTCGTTCTCGACTCCCCCACCTCAGGGAAAAGACTTTGTCTATTTTTCCTATCCATGCCCCTCATGAATTTATAAACCTCTATGAGGTCACCCCTCAGCCTTCAACACTCCAGGGAAAACAGCCCCAGACTAAACAGCTTCTCTCTATAGATAGTGGGCGGCACGGTGGACAGTGGTCAGCACTGCTGCCTCACAGCACCAGAGACCCGGGTTCAATTCCCGCCTCAGGCGACTGACTGTGTGGAGTTTGCACGTTCTCCCTGTGTCTGCGTGGGTTTCCTCCGGGTGCTCCGGTTTCCTCCCACAGTCCAAAGATATGCAGGTCAGGTGAATTGGACCATGCTAAATTTCCCGTAGTGTTAGGTAAGGGGTAAATATAGGGGTATGGGTGGGTTGCGCTTCGGCGGGTCGGTGTGGACTTGTTGGGCCGAAGGGCCTGTTTCCACATTGCAATCTAATCTAATCTAATCTATAGCTCAAATTTTCCAATTCTGGCAACATCCTTGTAATCTTTTCTGAACCCTTTCAAGTTTCACAACATCCTTACGATACGAAGGAAACCAGAATTGCATACAATATTCCAAAAGTGGCCTAACCAATGTCCTGTACAGCCACAACATGACCTCCCAACTCCTGTACTCAATACTCTGACCACTATCCTATCTACCTGAGACTCTGCTTTCAAGAAACTATGAACCTGCATTCAAAGGTGTTTTTCTTCAGCAATACTCCCTAGGACCTTACCATTAAGTGGTAAGGTTCTGACCCTGATTTGCTTTTCCAAAATGCAGCACCTCACATTTATCTGAATTAAACTCCATCTGCCACTCCTCAGTCCATTGGCCCATTTGATTAATTGTTGTAATCTGAGGTAACCTTCTTTGCTGTCCTCTACATCTCCAATTTTGGTGGCATCTGTAAATTAATTAACTATACCTCCTACGTTCAAATCCAAATAATTTATATAATTGACAAAAAGTAGTGGACCCAGCACCGATCGTTGTGGCACTCCACTGGTCACAAGCCTCCAGTCTTAAAAAACAACCCGCACCCACCCACCCTCTGTCTTCTAACTTCAAGCCAGTTCTGTATCCAAATAGTTCTGCATCCAAATAGTTCTGCTCGATGAAACTCTAAACCTCTTCTGAAACCCTTACACATAAAAATTGATTCTTCATATCCTTTTCTTTGCCTTTAGAAAGTGGTCTTAGAAGGCAAACACTAGGGATTAGCTTTCTAACGCTCTTCTGACAACACCTTTCAAACCTGCCACCCCAACCAACCAGAGGGTCATGGGTAGCCATTACATAGCAAAACCACCACCTGTAAATTCCTCTCCCAGTCACTTACTGTCCTTTTGCATGATATTAGATTAGATTCCCTACAGTGTGGAAACAGGCCCTTCAGCCCAACAAGTCCACACTGACCCTCCGAAGAGCAACCCACCTCCTCTGGCTAACAATACGGGCAACTTAGCATGGCCAATTCACCTGACCTGCACATCTTTGGACTGTGGGAGGAAACCGGAGCTCCCAGATGAAACTCACGCAGACCACTGGGAGAATGTGGAAACTCCACACAGACAGTCACCCGAGGCTGGAATTGAACCTGGGACCCTGGTGTTGTGAGGTAGCAGTGTTAACCACTGAGCTATCATGCTGCCTATTTGCTGATATATTTTCACTGTTGATGAGTCTTGGTACTTCCTTCCTAATAGCACTCTGGCACCTACACCACATAGACTGCAGTGATTCAAAAAGACAGCGCACCACATCCTTTTACAAAGGCAATTAGGGATGGGCAACAAACACTGGTCTTGTCAGAGATGCTCACATATATTGCAAGAAAAAGAAATGCAATAAGACAGAAATATAAGGACAATTCTCTGTATGGAATTTTTTTCAAGGTCAGATTTGCAGTTATGTTTCAATTGTTTTGTTGTTGAGTTTTGGAAAGGAAACAATTCAAGATAACTGCCACACGGTTGTTTGAATTTCTGGACACTGTCTAAAAAGTTAGCAGTAATCATGCTGAAAACTCGCCCCATCTGTCATTTTGCCTGGCAGTAATTGTTTAACTGATCACATTAAGGGCAGGTATCTTTGTGTTAATGCAATATTAACGACCAGGTTTAACATTGAACTTTGTCACATTGCTCAGCTTCAATTACTCACAGAAAACAAACTTCTTAAATCAAAGTTTAAAGAGTGGATGTTGTATATTATTGAAAATACTCCATGCAAATAATAATGCACAATGCTCAACATGTCTGTATTTATAAAGTTAACCTCTTTATTTTAAATGCATTACTGACCCTCCTTTATAAGAGCGAAAAATAGATTTTGTCCAAACATGTTAACACTCGTATTTGCACAGTGGCATTTCAAGTTCAGTTTCTCTCTTAAAAGTAAGAAGATTTGCTAATAGGGAACAAGGTGAGCAGTATAATAATTCCCAAAAAGGTTGGTATCTGTTCTGAACTCATTTTGAAACAGTTTTGGTGGCGGAGTTTCAATTAACACAGTGGCCTCCAAAAGCTCAGCAATTCATTATTAAACTTTAAATATCTTGTGATAAATTAACACAATGTTTCGCACTTAATGCTTAATGAGAACTTGCATACGTATATAGCGTTGCTTCACAGGAGTGTTGTCAGCCAGAATTGACCAAAGCAACTGAGAAGGTATTTGGACAGTCAAACAAAATGTTGGTCAAATAGTTGGGTGTTAAACAGGAATCTCAAGTAGCAGAGAGAGGGCAAGAGTCGAAAAGGTTTGTGGAGGCTTTTTGAGAGATTAGGGCCCAGTCAGCGGAAGGCACAGCCACCAGCAGTGGAGAGAAATGCACAAAACACAAAGTTGTAATTTACATACATAGAATATTCCAAACAGTATCACTGGATAGTATTGTTTTGAGAAAGGACATGTTATATGGGATATTTTGTTCGTCTATGAATAGTCTCACTTGTTATTGTATCTGAGCTAAATGATATAGGAGTAACCTCGAGTAATTTACACCATCACTGTTAGGACAGAGCACCAGTGATGGGCTGTTGGGATAGTCCATGATGGAACAGGTTTTGAGAGTGATGCAAAACATATCATCAAGAGTGAAGAATTGTAATCTTTTATGAAGTTTGGGTGAAATTTAGGGACCCACAATTACATCCACATCAGGGTGGCATTTATAAGAAAGTCCATGCGATCTGTTTTGATCGCAGTTGCTATTTAATATTTTCAGTGTGGTGTTTGACCATAGTTTGTCTGTTACTCCATTGCCTTATTTCATTTCCAAGTGACCTAGAGTGCAAATTTCAGGGATGCTTCTTCTGTGGGGGGAGACTAGAACAAAGTGATGCAATTTAAAAATAAGAGACCATCCTTTTATTGTAGAGATGAGGAGACTTTTCTTTCTTGTGAAATTCCCTTCTCTAGAAAGCACTGGAAGCTGGGTAATTGGATTTACTCAAGGTTGACGAGCAGATTTTTGATAGTCAAGGGAATCGAGAGTACACAGGAAAGGGAGTTGAGACCTACCAGATCAGCTGTTATCCCATTGTATGACCTTCTCCTTGTTCCTGTATTTGAATAAAGCCAACATGGACCAAATTTGAAACCAGTACACCTTATTCCATCTCATTAAGAGCTCAGCAGAGTCATCAGGTATGGTATTACAAAACAACATTATTCTAACTGTTTTATGTTACGATAGAGTTTGAAATAGTACACCAATTCCTTTATGGTCCCACTTTCCTATCGGTCATATCAAATTTATAGATTGTAGCCAATGTTTATACATTGTAGCCAAGTATGCAGGTCTGTTTGTGGCTGGTTTAGTGGTAGAATACATTATCCAGGCTTTCTTGGCTCAGTGGTTAGCACTGCTACCTCACAGTGCCAGGGACATGGGTTCAATTCCCACCTTGGGCAACTTCCTGTGCACATTTCCCCGTGTCTGCGTGGGTTTCCTCCGGTGCTCCGGTTTCCTCCCACAGTCCAAAGATGTGCAGGTCAGGTGAATTGGCAATGCTAAATTGCCCATATTGTTAGGTGCATTAGTCATTGTAGGGGAATGGATCTGGGTGGATTGCTCTTCGGAGGTTCAGTGTGGACTTGTTGGGCCGAAGGGCCTGTTTCCACACTGTAGGGAACCTAATCTCTTAACAAAGAATAGCAAGTTTATTACAAATGAATGTTCTCAAATCAATATGTAAAGATCATCAACAAAAGATGTTTAGACTGTACAGAGATAGATATAACTTATATTCTAACACCTCAAACTTAACATGAGGCAAAGAAGGATAACATACAAACTATGGTTAACACACCACAGATTAAGATTAAAGCAGATTCCACAGGTATCTCAGTAATCCCCCAAGAGTAGTCAGAGGCACAGAAGATGTTTCTGCGACCAACAGTGAGAAATCAGAATCGTGTGTTGCCTCCCTGGTGCCAGGATCAAGGATATCTCGGAGAGGGTGCAGAAGGTTCTCAAAGGGGAAAGGAACCAGCAGCAAGTCATTGTGCATGTTGGAACTGATGACATAGGAAGAGAAAGGGATAATATAAGAAGTTGGGCAGAGATTTTAAAAGGAGGTCCATGAGTGTAATAATATCTGGATTACTCCCGGTGCTACAAGCTAGTGAGGGTAGGAATAGGAGGATAGAGCAGATGAATGAGTGGCTGAGGAGCTGGTACAAGGGAGAAGGGTTTGCATTTTTGGATTATTGGAAACTCTTCTGGAGTAGAAGTGACCTGGACAAGAAGGGAAGCCTTCAAAAATGAGATGAGAGTCCAGAGATAGTATATTCCTGTTAGGGTGAAAGGCAAGGGTGGTAGTTGTAGGGAATGATAGATGACTAGAGAAATTGAGGTTTTAGTTCAGAAAAAGAAGGAAGCATATGTCAAGTATAGACTGCAGAAATCGAGTGAATCCTTAGAAGAGTATAAAGGCAGTTGGAGTATACTTAAGAGGGAAATCAGGAGGGAAGAAAGGAAACATGAGATAGCTTTGGAAAATAGGGTTAAGGAGAATCCAAAGGGATTCTAAAAATACATTACGGACAAAAGGGTAACTAGGGAGAGAATAGGGCCCCTCAAAGGTGAGCAAAACAGCCTGCGGGTGGAACCGCAGGATCTGTGGGAAATACTAAATTAGCATTTTGCATCAGTGTTTACTGTGGAGAAGGACAGGGAAGATTTAGAATGTGGGGAAATAGATGGTGATATCTTGAAAAATGTCCATATTACAGAGGAGAATTAAGGTGGATAAATCCCCAGGACCTGATCAGGTGTACCCTAGAACTCTGTGGGAAGCTAGAGAAGTGATTGCTGGGCCCTTTGCTGAGATATTTGTATCATCGATAGTCACAGTTGAGGTGCCGGAAGACTAGAGGTTAATTATTGTGGTGCCACTGTTTAAGAAAGGTGGTAAAGACAAGCCAGGGAACTATAGACCGGTGAGCCTGACCTCGATGGTGGGCAAGTTGTTGGAGGGAATCCTGAGGGAAGGATTTACATGTATTTGGAAAGGCAAGGACTGATTATGGATAGTCAACATGGCTTTGTGTGTGGGAAATCATGTCTCACAAACTTGACTGAGTTTTTTGAAGAAGTAACAAAGAGGATTGATGAGGGCAGAGCGGTAAATGTGATCTATATGGACTTCAGTAAAGCGTTCGACAAGGTTCCCCATGGGAGATTGATGAGCAAGGTTAGATCTCATGGAATACAGGGAGAATGAGCCATTTGGATACAGAACTGGCTGAAAGGTAGAAGACAGAGGGTGATGGTGGAGGGTCACTTTTCAGACTGGACGCCTGTGACCAGTGGAGTGGCACAAGGATCGGTGCTGGGTCTACTGCGTTTCGTCATTTATATAAATGATTTGGATGTGACCATTGGAGGTATAGTAAGTTTGCAGATTACACCAAAATTGGAGGTGTAGTGGACAGCAAAGAAGATTATCTCAGACTACATCTGGATCTTGATCAGATGGGCCAATAGGCTGAGGAGTGGCAGGTGGAGTTTAATTTAGATAAATTTTAGGTGCTGCATTTTGGAAAGAAAAATCAGGACAGGACTTATACACTTAATAGAGTCGTAGAAATGTACAGCACGGAAACAGACCCATTGGTCGAGCTCGTCCATGACGACCAGTTATCCCAACCTAATCTCGTCCCATTTCCAGTACTTGGTTCATATTCCTCTAAGTACTTTCTATTTATATACCCATCCAGATGCCTTTTAAATGCTGTAATTGTACTAGCCTCCACCACTTCCTCTCTGCTGAAAAATGTGTTGCTGGAAAAGCGCAGCAGGTCAAGCAGCATCCATGAAGCAGGAGAATTGACGTTTCGGGCATAAGCCCTTCTTCAGGAATGTCACTTCCTCTGGCAGCTCATTCCATACACACACCACCCTCTGCATGAAAAAGTTACTCCTTAGATACCTTTTAAATCATTTCCCTCTCACCCTAAACCTAATCCCTCTAGTTCTGGACTCCCCTGCGCGAGGGAAATGTCTTTGTCTACTTAACCTATCCATGCCCCTCATGATTTTATAAACCTCTATAAAGTCACCCCTCAGCCTCCAACGCTCCAGGGAAAACAGCCCCAGCCTGTTCAGCTTCTCCCTATAGCTCACATCCTCCAACCCTGGCAACATCCTTGTAAATCTTTTCTGAACCATTTCAAGTTTCATAACAGCCTTCTGATAGGAGGGAGACCAGAACTGCACACAATATTCCAACAGTGACCTAACCAATGTCCTGTACAGCCGCAACATGACCTCTCAACTCCTAATTAAATGTAACTTAGGATATCTTGTCGACATGGACAAATTGGACTGATTGGTCTGTTCCTGTGCTGTACAATTGTATGATTCTGTGACTCTATGATATGATTGATACTATGGCTCACCAAATCTCATTAAAACTTCACAAGGGAGTACAATTCTTCACTGTTGATGACCTGGTCTTGAAACTCCTTCAAAGATTGTACCATCAGAGACTGCCCCAATGACACACCATGCTGTGTGGTTCATGTTCCTTTCCTATGACAATGGATTCTTGGAAACTACACTCCAATACTTGCTCACAGGCACAACCACAGCTTTTTACAAACAGAAAGATTCAGTAAGTCACTATTTTCGACAGGGTTGCTTCCTGCACTCTAATCTGGCTCAGTTGCACAAACAAATGTTGCTTGTAAGTTTCCTTCAACTTTACTCAGAGTTAAACTGAACTATTAGTAGGAAACAGCTGCATTAGAGATCCCACATCCCTCAAGATTTCAACTTTTAACTGCCTCCTTATTCCTAGAACTTCTCCCCGAGTTCTAAAAGCACAGTAATAGAATCATAGAATCATACAACAGACCCTTCAGTGCAAGTAGGCCACACTGATCACAATGCCAAACTAAACTAGTCACACTTGTCTGAATTTGGCCCATATCCCTCTAACCCATTCCTACTCATGTACCTATCCAAATGTCTTTTAAATGTTGTAACTGTACCTGCATCCACCATTTCCTTTGGCAGTTCTTTCCACATATGAAAACATGTGGAATCCCTCAGGTCCCTTTTAAACCTTTCTCCTCCTCTCGAAAACTAAGCTCCCTAGTTTTGAACTCACCTGCCCTAGGGAAAGGACATTTGCTATTCACTTTATCTATGCCGACTCATGATTTTATAAACCTCTATAAGGTCACCTCGCAACCTTCTTCGCTGCAGTGAAAAAGTCCCAGCCTATCCAGCCTCTGCTTATAACTCAAACCCTCCATTCCTGGCAACATCCTGGTAAATCCTATTGCAACCAATTTACCAATGAGTCCCCAACTACACAACCACAGGATAATACAGTTGCCTTTTAGCCATCGACTACACTGTTCTTTTCTGCAAGGAGCTTGTTTCTGTTTCTTTCTCCAACTAAAAACTGCTATTCAGTGACCCTTGAACTGTTTCGAGTGACCTATTGAAATCCTTGCAACAAGCCTCATCCTTGTTCCTAGATGGTATTAAACATAATTAATATTTTCGAACAGTCAAATAACAAAACCAGCCGTGGGACCCAAATGTATTAACCCCTTGGAATTATGTGAATGTTCACTGAGTGTTGGCTCCTGTAGCAAAACTTGAAAGCAGACATCATTTTACTTGAATTTTACTATGAATTCATACAAACTTTACCAAATGAGAAAAGGAGAGAAATGATTCAGGTTCTGAAAATGCTGATATAAATATAACTGGGCTACATAGCATCATCCAGAATGGTAGAAGTACAGACATGAGCACAAATTGGACAGTGCATTGTATGGAGAGTCAAAGATTCCAGCTTATATTAGTCAGAAGTCACTTGACACCACGTTATAGTCCAACAGGTTTATTTGAAATCACAAGCTTTCACAGCGCTGCTCCTTCTTCAGGTGAAGCTTGTAATTTCAAATAAACTTATTGGACCTGGTGTCGTCTGACTTCTGACTTTGTTCACCCCAGTCCAACACCAGCACCTCCACATCATGGCCAGCTTACATTAGTTGACAGACTTGAATGATAGCAACTGTTGGAGAGCATTATTCTCATTGCCACATTGGAGCGATGACTAATCTTTAAACAGTATGATTTGCCAGAGAATCAGCAGGATAGAGGGAGTGCCTGGATATTTACATTTTACTAAGGCTTGCCCTTGGCTTGAGAGAGGGCATGCATCCAGACTGTGATAGGAGGGAGGGGGACAGGATAGTGAGGAGGTTAAGGCTGACAGATACAGAAGCCCCTCTTCATTCAAATTTCTCTCCAGGGTCCACCACAGTGTTGAAAGCCGCCTGCCAGCTCTATCTGTCCCTGAGCCACTCTGAAGTGTTTTTCTGTGCATCAGCCAGCATGCTCCACACAATTTTAAGTTGGTGTGTGGAGGATACACATACAGCTCCACAAAAGATTGCTTCAAATCAGTACTTGAATGTCAGACTTGAAATTGTATGCTTTCGCACCTTGAGGCAAATGCAAATTATGGGAATCACTGATTAGGACCAAAACTTCATGCTAAATCTGGACTTTCAAGCTGGTCTATTAGCATTGAGTCCAGTTAGCAGTTGTCTTTCACCTTCTCATCAAAATAACCCCTTCTGTTTCCTCCAATTAACCATGATCAAAGCTCTGGAATGTTCACTGGTAAAAGAAAAGTACATGTTAAAACCCAAACAAAGGGCTGTTCTTTCTGAATTTGAATTTTGAAATGTGCCTGCCAATGTAAATGGGTGGAGGTGATAAAATGTGTGGAGAAGCATGTAGCAGCAGGACAGTGCCAATGGATGGCAGTCAGCCAAGGAACTAGTTAGACAATTCTCAGAAGTCTCGCTGAAACGTCATTTTTGCTCTTGAACATTGCACAATGGTAAGCTGGCACTTTGATACCTGTGAGTTTGTTCACAGTGTCTAAATGCTGCAGACCCAATTACTTCATTTTATTAAATTCTGTTCATCCTTCAGGGCAATTAGTGTTAAGAAAACTCATTTCCAGCATGCTTCACAATTTTGACATTGCCCATGATTTCATAGCAGTACAAAGAATTGTTACATAATGACTACACTGATGCTTTAAGCAGCCAGTATGATGTGTGGGAGGATATTCTGGGTTGTGACTCCTGCTGAGGTGTGTGATATCATCGTATGTTGCCTGAGAGCTGTGGCTCCATCTGCACAAAAAGTTTGACCTAATTCAGACTCAGTGCTGGCACAGGATGTGTTCAAACCCATTGAAGAGCAGCTTTGGCCTCCTGTGTGGTGTGATGCTGCCTCTCTCTCACAAGTTTGCTTCATCAGTGTGTCACAAGCTAACTGATGCAACAAGTGCCTGAACTCCACGAAAAGTGTTCTTGGGAACGAAGGTTGCAAGAACTATTTGAATTTCAGTTAGAAGATTGTGACATGCGTACAACATGAGTATGAGATGTGTGTGTGTGAGGGAGACAAACATGTGTTTGCTTGATGTGTCAGACATGTGTGAGACGTGTGGGTGAAACATATGTCTTTGTGTGTATATGTGGTAAGGACAGAGAAAAAGATTTTGATTAAGATTGCAAATGTATGAAAGTGGAGGTTGCAATGGATTAGATGACAAACTGGTGTCTCTCTCAGGTACTCAATGAGATACAGCAACATTGGACAGTTTACCAAGTGACCAAAATACCACAATAGCAAATAACATCGCATTTACCACATCTTGAAAATCATAGTCAGAATGTTTACAAAGATGCATATTATTGAAAAACTAATGGAACAGGGAGCTTTGCTCTGAGCCAGTGGTAAATATAAATCATTGGTCTCTGTGCATGCCCTCGTGTGAGGACTGATTGCCTTTGATCAAGCCAGCCACTCTGGATCCTTATTAATGGGCTGCTTTGTAACCAGGTATTCCCAGTAGTAGTTATTGCCTCGTTTGGTGATATGGTGCGATGTGCAGCCATCGACCTAACCGCCCAGACGCAATTCCGATAGCGCTGAAGACACTGGGGATTGAGTACACCTCCTCCCCACTTTATTAGATGCCCCGCCCGCAAGAAAATGTGTTTCTAGGCGAGAGATCTCAAATTTAAATCTGACGGTGTCAGAGGGCACCAAAAGGCATTGATATTTGTTTTAAATTAGTCTGAGATCTGCCAATGATGGGAGTAGATGGGCTGATGCTAATTTTAATCAAATGGTCCACCTATATAAGAAACTGCATTTCAGGTAATGCCAATGTATGGAACAGGTTTTCCAGAGAGAAAAACGCAGCTGCAGGAAAGTGGGAGAGAATTCTCTACCACCTGGATTTTTCCCTGTGAAGATCCTGCAATGTCAATAGATCACTCCTCCAACAGGTGGCCACTTTATTTCCAAAGTGTAATGTAGGAACCTAGAGTCGTGCAACACGGCCCAACCAGTCTATGATTTCCCGTGGTTTAGATTTCCTAAACTGATCTAGTTCCATTGGCCTGATTTGACTCACATCCCTCTAATCCTTTCCTAACCACTGTATCTGTCCAAATGCCTTTTAAAAGTTGAAATTGTACTTTCCTTCACCAATTCCTCTGGCAACCCATTCCATGCACACACTACCCCCTGTGTGAAAACGTTGTCCCTCAGGTCCCTCTTAAATCTTCCCCCTCTAGCCTTAAACCTATTCCCTCTAGTTCTGAAGTCCCCTACCCTGGGGAAAAGGCCTTGGAACTTCACCTTATCTATGGCCCTCATGATTTTATAAACTTCCATAAGGTCACCCTTCAGCATCCAACATTCCAGCAGAAAAAGTCCAGCCTATCCAGGCTCTCCTTATAACTCAAACCTTCCAGTTTCAGTAACATCCAGGTAAATCGTTTTTGCACCCTTTCCAGTTTCATAACATCTTTCCTGTAGCCACGCAACCAGAATTGTACATGGTAATCCAAATGTGGCCTTACAGCTGTAACATGATATTCTGCTCCTGTACTCCATGCTCTGACCAATGAAGGCAAGTGTGCCAACACCTTGTTCACTATCCTGTCTACCTGTGATGTCACTTTCAAGGAACTATTTACCTGCACCCCTAGATCTCTCTGTTCAAAAACACTCCCCAGGGCTCTACTATTAACTGTGTAAATCCTGCCCTGGTTTGCCTTTCCAAAATGCAACACTTTGTATTTATTTAAATTAAATGTTATCTGCTTTTCCTCGATCCACTGGCCCAGTTGATCAAGATCCCAATGTACTCTTAGATAACTTTCCCCACTGTTCACTATAACCATCAATTTTGATGTAATTGTAAACATATTAAACAGCCTCTTATATGCTCATGGAAATTGTTAATATAAATGATAAACAACAGCGAGCTTAGTACTGATTGTTGTGTCACACCGCTGGTCACAGGCCTCCAGCCTGAACAACACAAAGTCTCATCTCTACCACCACATTCCATCAGGACAATTTTGTATCCAATTGGCTGGTTCTCCCTGGATCCTGTGTGATCTAACCTTATTAACCAGTTTACCATGTGGAACCTCGTCAAAGGCATTGCTAAAGTCGATGTAGACAATGTCTGCTACTCTGCCCTCATCTATCTTCTTGGTCACCTCTTCACAAAACTCAATCAAGTTTGTGAGACACGATTTCTCACGCAAAAACCGATGCTGTCTATCCCTAATCAGTCCTCGTATTTCCAAATGCATGTAGATAATTTCTCTCAGAATCCCCTCCGACAACTTACCTACCACTGACATCAGACTCTATAGTCCCCTGGCTTTTCCTTGCAGCCTTTCTTAAATAATGGCACAACATTAGCCACCCTCCAGTCTTCTGTTATCTATATTAAATTATTAAAAATAAGCCAATTGGCATTATATAAATTATATAGCCATGAACTATTTGAGAAGAAGGCTCAAGCATAATTGAAAATGACAGGGCTTTCATCACAGCAGGGGGGAGCAGGAAAGAAAGTATCTTGGTTGCCAGTGGATGAAAAATAATTTTGAATCATAGAATCCCTACAGTTCAGAAAGAAGTCATTTGGCCCATTGAGACTGCACCAGCCCTCTGAAGACCATCCCAGCCAGACCCACTCCATAACCACACACAGGAGTTTTGTTCACCATAGTTAACTCAGCCAGCCCAAGGCTGGAATAGAACCAAAGTCCCTGGTACTCTGAGGCAGCAGTGCAAACCACTATGCCACCACTTTGTTGTTCAATACAATAGATTTTAAGTGATAAAACACCAGGGGTGTGCACAGCAGGGGTCTAACAGCTAATTAACTGAGTAATTGTCACTGGGTCAATGTCTTCTGCACAGATAGGTAGCAATGACAGAAGAAAGCCCAAGTTTGTCCGAGGAAGGAGTATATAACATTCTGAAACCATGAGTAGGCAAAACAAAAGATGTTTGCTTGAAACTGCTATTTCTGAGCTTAGTGTAAGCCCAAGCGAAAAGCCTACGGGTTGGGAATCTGTATGTTCAGTCATGTGACGATCCACAGCAGAAACCTCTGAGTAGACATCAACCTCGAATTGAGGAACAACTACAATGACAATGATGTCCGTGAATACCTATATCTCATACATACTGTATCACATGCAATCACATACATACATACCAGTCTGATTTATTACCCCCTTGACAGTTAAACAAAGCATTATTCACATTTTGTTAGTGTTTCTCATCTTCTTGAGGTTATCTGAGAGGTGAAGTATGTATGACAAAACCTTATGTACCTCCATTGTTGATATTTAACGACATCTGACATGTTACACAAGGTCATGGAGACCTACAGCACAGGAAAATGGCTCTTTAGCCCATCAAATCTGTCCCGGTCAAAAACAATGACCTGACTATTCTAATCCCATTTTCCAGCACTTGGTCCCATAGCCTTGTATGCATCACAACTGCACATCTAAATACATCTTAAAAATCATGAGGGTTTCCTGCTCTACCACCCTTACAGGCAGTGGGTTCCAGAAGCCCACCACCCTCTGAGTGAAAAAAAACCTCCTCATATCCCTCAAAACCTCCAACCTTCATCTTAAATCTACATCTTCTGGTCATTGATCCCTCTACCAATGGGAAATGTTCATTCCTGTCTACCTTGTCTATGCCGGTCATAATTTTATACAGTTCTATCACGTCCCCCTCTGTCTCCTCTCCCCCAAAGAAAACAACCCCAATATTTTATTCACAGCTAAAATCTCAATCCCTGGCAGCATCCTGGTAAATCTCCCCTGCACCCTCTCTAATGCGATCACATCCCTCCTATACTGTGGATTCCAGAATTGCACACAATACCCTGCTGAACCAACATTTTATACAATTCCAACATATTCTCCAATATTGTCCTAATTTCCTTTCCCCTTGCATATTGTGTACTCCTCTCGGGCTTTTGGTGTTTTGAGCCCTTAGTATCTGTCCTAAGCCTCCCTTGTTCTCTTTATCCAATGCTGCACGTCCCTTGATGTCCAGCATTTATTGCACCCACCCTTTATTGGAACATGTTCACCCTGTACTCTCCCTGTTTCTTTCTTGAATGTGTTCCACTGCTTTGACACAGATTTAAGCAAATATATCTGCTCTCAGTCCACTTCGGCCAAGACATACCAATACAAAAGAAGGTTGCTGGCAGCATTAACCACAAGCTGTCTGTTATTGGTTCTGCAAACATACAACACACTACATAAACACCAAATCAAGTTTTTTCAAATGTTTTCCATCTTTAATTGTTTCCATTCCTTCTCTTGTCTCAATAGTCATGCCACAAATAAAAGATTTAGAATCATAGAGTCACAGAGATGTACAGCACAGAAACAGACCATTGGTCCAACTCATCCATGCTGGCCAGATATCCTGAATTAATCTAGTCCCATTTGCCTTCCTATTCAGACATCCATCCAGATGCCTTTTAAATGTTGTAATTGCACCAGTATCCACCACTACCTCTGGCAGCTCATTCCATACATGTGCCACCCTCTCCATGGAAAATATCCCCCTAAGATCCCTTTTATATCTTTCCCCTCTCACCTTAAACCTATGCCCTCTAATTTTGGACTCCCCTACACTGGGAAAAATACCTTGACTAATCACCCTATCTATGCCCTTCATGGTTTTATAAACCTGCATAAAGTCACCCCTCAGCCTCTGGCACTCCAGGAAAAACAGCCCCATCCTGTTGAGCCTCTCTCTATAGCTCAAACCCTCCAACCCCGGCAAAATCCTTGTAAATCTTTTCTGAACCCTTTCAAGTTTCACAATACCTTTCCTATAGCAAGGGGACCAGAAGCTAATGCAGTATTCCAAAAGTGGCCTAACCAATGTCCTGTACAGCCGCAACATGATATCCAAACTCCTATACTCAACGTACAGACCAATAAAAGTAAGCATACATTCACTAACCTGTCTACCTGCAACTGCATCTTAAGGAACTATGAACCTGAAGACAATTCTGCTTTCGCGCATATTCTAGTTGATTATTGTTTGGAATTATTTTCCAGTTTTCAGTCCAGTTATGATGTAGTGAATTCTTGTTTCCTCTAGCCCAGTCAGCTCTCTCATTTGACTGGGGCTGTCTTCATCAAGACTTAAAAACTGTTCTGCCAAACATGGCTTCCATCTAGCACGGTAACATTTGTACTGATGAACCGCTGCAGACTTTAACAAGTTTTAATCTCTGTGGGTCTTCCACAGAAAATGGGAAGAAGGTGGACATTGGCTCTGAATCACTGATGAGACACTTAAGACTGAAAGGGGGATCTGGATGCAGCTGTAAATAGAACTAAAGCTTGATGACATCTATTCCATTGCATCCTCAGAAACAGCAAAAATATTAAATATAAATAAATAAGTGGCTGCGTGTCCATCTAACGTCACTCTTCGATCTACCAACTATCTTGAAAATACTCTGTGATTGTTTCTAATGCTACTGCTACCTACTTTATTTGACAATGATTCCATTTCTAATTTGGAGAGTTAGCCAGTTTGTGGAGCATGACGTCATTTGTAAAACAAAACAGTGTGTTTTCACAGAATTAATCAAAACATTAATGGAGTCAATGAAACAGCAAGATCTATAGGTTTGGTTTTGAAGAATCTTCTTCATTGGTGCAGCCAACAGGAGATAGTTTCCTACATTATGCTGTGATGTAGAGGTGCCAGTGTTGGACTGGGGTGGACAATTTAAAAATCATGCAACACCATGTTCTCGTCCAACAGGTTTATTTGGAAGAACTACACCATATTATAGTCCAACAGCTTTCAGAGCTAGTACTTCCAAAAAAATCTGTTAGACTATAATATGGTGTTGTGTGATTTATTTTACTTTGAGCTTCTGCCCATATCATTGATGAAGTCTTGTGTCCAGGTTAGCAGCTTCCCAGATGTATTGAGAGTGATTGCATCAAAATGGGAAATGAATATTAGACTGATGATACTGCAACAGTCAAATGTTATCAAGACTCACAAGAAGAGAAGAAAACTACCACTTTGCTAGATAGCTATCCTCAGTAAAATGCAGATTAAAATCTAACTAATCTTACAGGGTTTACTGAGAGTGAGGGAGGGTTGTTTTTAGATAAGGACAAGATAGAGAAGAAGTAGATTCCAAACACTCTACTGAAATAGAGTGGCTCAAGAGTGTAATACAGATAACCACTGGCCAGAGAATCCATGAAGGGTCAATACAGTCAACTTATCATTGAGGATAAATAGTCACAATAATCCAAGATCATTACTGGGTAGTTAAAAAAATATCTGGATCAGTGGTGCTGGAAGAGCACAGCAATTCAGGCAGCATCCGAGGACAGGCAGAAGGGCTTTTGCCCGAAACGTCGATTTTGCCTGTCCTCGGATGCTGCCTGAATTGCTGTGCTCTTCCAGCACCACTGATCCAGAATCTGGTTTCCAGCATCTGCAGTCATTGTTTTTACCTAGTTAAAAAAATAGCTGAGCCTTGAAAAAGGCTTGCATTAATATAGTGCCTTTCACAACCGTCAGATGTCCCAAGGGTAGTGGACTCATTTAAAAGTGTCTTTGCATTGTAGTCACTGTTATAATGTAAGAAACAGCACTTAGAGCAAACTCTCACCGACGCCATTGTCGTAATGAACAGATAATCTATTCTATTGATGCTGGTAGACAGATAGGTTACTGGGCAGGGAAAGAAGACTTGCATTCACATAGCACCTTATGTGTCTCAAAGTGCTTAACTGTAAATGAACCACAAACAGTACTTAAAAATAACGCTGGAACTTCCTGACTCTTTTTTAAAAAATGTTGCTATCCTTTACATTCACCTGAGTGGGCAGTCAAAAGCTTGGTTTAACATCACATCCTTCAACATTACCTCTGAGAGTACAGCATTCTCTGAGCAGTGCACTGGAGTGCCAACTAATCTCTGGAGTACAACTTGAATTTACAGCCCTCTGAAAGTTGGCCCCAGGCAGGTTGTTATGAGTGTTCAGCAAGCTATGGACAGGGCAAAGAGTCAGACTGAACTCTCGGTTTCTACTTCATTTTTGTTCACGATCAGGGTGCTTTAACTTTGATGAGGCTGAAGTTCCCAACAGCACCATCCACCAACTGCCCTCCACAGCCCCCATCCTTTGTGTGCAGCCATTTTTTACAAATCATCAGACTTCCATTGATTTTTAAACATGGAGCATTATTAATTTACACAGTCATTCTAGAAAAGAATATTACTACTTCTTATACCACTCTAACCTCTCACCCTCACAATGCACAGCCATCCACTGCCTCCGCTCCAACCCCAACCTCACCATCAAACCCACAGACAAGGGGGGACGCAGTGGGTAGTTTGATGCACTGACTTCCTGACTGCTGAAGCCAGGCACCAACTCGCAGATACCTCCTCATACTGCCCCCATGACCATGACTACACCTCCCATCACCAAACCATAATTTCCCAGACCATTCATAACCTCATCACCTCAAGGGATCTCCCACCCACAGTCTCCAACCTCATAGTCCGTGAACCCCACACTGCCCAATTCTACCCCCTACCGAAGATTCACAAATCTGACTGCCCTAGTCGAACCATTGTCCAGCCTGCTCCTGTCCCAACGAACATACCTCTGCATACCTTGACACCGTCCTGTCCCGTTTAATCTAGGAACTCCCCACCTATGTTCAGGACATCACCCATACCTTCCACCTCCTCCACGACCTTTGTTTCCCTGGCCCCCTTCGCCTTATCTTCACCATGGACATCCAGTCCCTGTACACATCCACCCGTCTCCAAACCCTCTGTTGCTTTCTCTCACGCCGTCCCAATCAGTACCCTTCCACTGACACTCTCATTTGACTGACTGAACTGGTCCTCACCCTTAACAACTTCTCCTTTCTATCCTCCCACTTCCTCCAGACCAAGAGGGTAGCCATGAGGAATTCCTGATGAAGGGCTTTTGCTCGAAGCATCGATCTTCCTGCTCCTCGGATGCTGCCTGACCTGCTGTGCTTTTCCAGCACCACTCTAATTTAGACATGGAACAGTCCATCTTCCACAGCTACACTGGCACTATTCCCTACCTTTTCCTCTGCTAAATCGCTGACTATATCAGCGCTACCTCATGCTCCCACGCGGACGTTGAACAATTCATCAACTTTACCACCACCTTCCACCCTGACCATCCCAGCCACCTCTCTCCCCTTCCTGGACCTCTCCATCTCCATTTCTGGTGACCGACTCAACACAGACATCTACTACAAACTCACCGACTCCCACACCTACCTGGACTACACCTCCTCCCACCCTGCCTCCTGTAAAAACATCATCCCTTATTCCTAATTCTTCTGCTTCGACCGCGTCTGCTCTCAGGAGGACCAATTCCACAACAGAACATCCCAGATGGCCTCATTCTTCAAAGACCGGAATTTCCCCTCCCATGTGGTTGATGATGTCCTCCAGCATATCTCCTCTGCTTCCTACACCTCCACCCTTGAATACTACCCTCCCCAACTCAACAAGGAGAAGCCTCCGGTCCTCACCTTCGACCCCACCAACCTCCGGATACAACACATCATCCTCTGCCACCCACAAACAGACACCACCACCAGAGGTATATTTCCTTCCCATCCCTATCAGCGTTCCGGAGAGACCATTCCTGCCGCAACTCCTTTGTCAGGTCCACGTCCCTCACCAGCCCACTCCCTTTTCCCGGCACCTTACCCTGCCACCATAGGGAGTGCAAAACCTGCGGCCCCCCAGTCCCCCTCACCTCTGTCCAAGACCCCAAAGGAGCCTTCCACATCCGACAGGGATTTACCCGTACTTCCACACACGTCACCTAATGTGTCCGTTGCATCCAATATGGTCTCCAATACACAGGGAAGACAGGACAGTAAATTGCAGATCGTTTCAGAGAACATCTCTGGGACACCTGCACCAACCAACCCCACCGCCCCGTAGCTGAACACTTCAACTCGCCCTCCCACACCACCAAGGACATGCAGGTCCTGGGCCTCCTCCATCGCCACTTCCTCACCACCTGATGACTGGACATCTTTCGGCTTGGCCATTTCAACCACATGGGATCAATGTGGATTTCACCAGTTTCCCCATTTCCACTTCCCCCACTTTATCCCAGTTCCAACCTTCCAACTCGGCACCGCTCTCTTGAACTGTCCTACCTGTCCATCTTCCTTCCCACCTATCCGCTCCACCCTCCACTCTGACATACCCCCTTCACCCCCACCTTCATCTACCTATCACGTTCCCATCTCCCTAGACCCCAGCCCCACCCCACTCCCAGTTATCTCTCAGCCCTGGCCCACAAGCCTCATTCTTGAAGGGCTTATGCCCAAACATCAATTCGGACGCTGCCTGACCTGCTGTGCTCTTCCAGCACCACACTCTTCAACTCTGATCTCCAGCAACTGCAGTCCTCACCTCATATGCACAGCACATATCTGCAAGAAAGATACAGTAAAGGAAAGAAGTTTCATTTCTACAAAATCTTAGGGCCAAACATGAAATGTTGACTATTTCACATGACTGTCAAGAGTCCGGCGAGAGGGCAGGATTTTCTATTTTGGAGTTGTAGTTCAGCTGTGCTTAGAGAGCTGAAGATAGGATTCCATGGGGTTTCCTCAGAATTAGAGGATATGCAACAGTTAGTGTAAACAGCCGTGGCACTTCTTACAGCCAGAGGATCAAATTCCTTTCCTTGACAAATTTGAGTTCTTTTGCAACAGGTTTCAAGGAAGCTTTAAACCTAGTACTTGTGACTGTGTAAAGGCCAGATGTTGTAGCTTAGTTTCTGTAATTTCTAGGAGAAAGTGAGGACTGCAGATGCTGGAGATCAGAGTCGAAAGTGTGTTGCTGGAAAAGCGCAGCAGGTCAGGCAGTGTCCAAGGAGCAGGAGAATCGACGTTTCAGGCATAAACCCTTCATCAGGAATGAAGCTTCTGGGCCAGGAGACTGAGAAATAAATAGGAGGGGGGATGGGGTTGGGGGGAAGTTGGCTGAGAATGATGGGAAAGACGATAGACAGGTCAAGAGGACGGTGCCGAGTTGGAAGCTTAAGACTGGGATAATGTGGGAGGAAGGGGAAATGAGGAAACTGGTGAAATCCACATTGATCCCATGTAGTTGCAGGATCCCAAGGTGAAAGATGAAGCGTTCTTCCTCCAGGGGTTGGGTAGTAAAGGTTTGACGATAGAGGAGGCCCAGAAGAGGGGGAGGGGGAGTTAAAGTGCTCAGCCACGGAGCAGTGAGGTTGGTGGGTACAGGTGTCCCAGAGATGTTCTCTGAAATGATCTGCAAGTTGGTGTCTACTCTCCCCGATGTAGAGGAGGCCACATCAGTTGCAACAGAGACAGTAGATGACATTTGTGAAGGTATAGGTAAATTTCTATCGGATGTGGAAGGATCCTTTGGGGCCTTGGATGGAGGTGAGGTGGGAGGTGTGGGCGCAGGTTTTGAAATCCCTGCAATGGCAGGGGAACGTCCTGGAGTGGGGGGTGGATTGATGGGGAGGAGGATGGCGTGGATCTGATGAGGGAGTTGTGGAGGGAATGGTCTCTCCAAAACACTGAGAGAGATGGGGAGGGAAATACATCCCTCATGGTGGGGTCTGTGTTTAGGTGGCGGAAGTGGCGGATATGATGCAATGTATCCAGAGGTTAGTGGGGTGGAAAGTGATGACTTGGGGGGGTGTTCTGTCCTTGTTGCACTGGGAGGGGCGGGATTCAAGGGCGGAGGTGTGGGAAGTGGAAGAGATGTGCTGGAGGGCATCATCGACCACATGAGAGGGGAAATTGCGACCTTTGAGGAAGGAGGTCATCTGGGATTTTCTAAGATGGAATTGGTCCTCCTGAGAGCAGATGCGGTGGAGGTGGAGGAATTGACATTAAAGGATGGTGGTTTTACAGGAGGCAGGGTGGGAGGCTGTGTAGTCCAGGTAGCTGTGGGATTCAGTGGTTTGTGGTAGATGCTCGTGGTTAGTTGGTCACCGGAAATGGAGACGGAGAGGTCCAGGAAGGGGAGGGAGCTGGCTGAGATGGTCCAGGTGAATGTAAGGTCGGGGTGGAATGTGTTGGTGGAGTTGATGAACTGATCAGCCTCCTCATGGGAGCACGAGGTGGCGCCGATGCAGTCATCAATGTAGCGGAGGAAAAGGTGGGGAATGGTGCCAGTGTAGCTGCACAAGAGTTTTCCAGGAAGGGAAGGGAGGTGTCCGAGATGGTCCAGGTGAATTTGAGATCGGGGTGAAAAGTGTTTGTGAAATTGTTGAACTGTTCTGTAATTTCCGTAAATTTGTAATTTCTGCTGATTGTCCTTCTTCCAAATGCCACAAAACAGGCAAGAGTTTACAATGAAAGCCTTTCAAAAACCAGGGAGTTTCGCTGTTGAAACAACTGGCCTTATCAAATGCTATTGCAAGTCTGTTTGTATCAACAAAGGAGTTTTCACTTCATTCGGTAAAAACCATCAACAAACAAAGAGGCAGTTAGGGGTCCTTAAAACTTCCTTTGTGCACAATCAGTTTAGTAACATCTTTATTACCTGATAGTCTTTGAGACTGAATGCCTGAGGCTTTATTATCCTTGCTGTTTTAGGGTAGGTTCTGACAATGGAATCGACGTTTCGGGCATAAGCCCTTCTTCCTGAAGAAGGACTTATGCCCGAAACGTCGATTCTCCTGTTCCTTGGATGCTGCCTGACCTGCTGCGCTTTTCCAGCAACACATTTTCAGCTCTGATCTCCAGCATCTGCAGTCCTCACTTTCTCCTCCTAGGTTCTGACAATGGCAAGTGTGACATTCCAAAATGCTATGTGGTCCAGGCAGGTTCATTGTAAGCCATTTTCAGTAGCTCCTAACGTTTTGCTTAACTTGCAATTCCAAATGTCATTCCTGATGAAGGGTCTTTGCCCGAAACGTCGATTTTCCTGTTCCTCGGATGCTGCCTGACCTGCTGTGCTTTTCCAGCACCACTCTAATCTTAATTCCAAATGTCAGGTGACTTGCGGCAGCCATCTTAAAGATCAGTAGCATCCTTTTTAAAACAGGCATGTAGGTTGTTCAAACATTGCAAAGCTCTCGTGCCTATTTGTTATGACATTTCCATGAACATTGACATAACCAGCCTTTCCTGTGGGAACATTCCCTCATGAGATTTTTACTCATCTATTTCCATGCGTATATGAAATATTAAACCCCAACATATGTTTCTATTTCTTTGGAAAATCCCCTAATAAATGAATGTTTGCCTAAGAGTCACACAATTGCAAATCACCAATAATTTGTGACTAACCAATGAAAATAATGTTTACAGTCACAATGTTGACCTGAGCTAAGATATTGGGTAAATGCCGCACACAACGTGCTTCCTCAAAATTTCCAATAAATAATTCCAGTTTCAGTGAATTCACTGTAGTTAACATATCACAGGTACTCTATGGCATTAGCCGACACTTTACCCCCAGGTCTTTTTAACATTGTAAAATACAGTTGTTGTGTTTTTAACTGGAGGTGTGTTTAAGGAGCCTTTAGTTGTCTGTATTACATTGAGCTGCAATGAATCTGTTAAACATGTCAGTGTTTAATACATGGTATGATTATGTATATGATGCTGGGGGCAAGGGGGCATGTAGAGCCAAACATTCTGTACCTCAAGATATTTTGAACAACTAAAAATCATCCTAGAACACATCTGTTTTCCCCAGCTCTACTGCACAACCACCTTCACTTTTACTACATTGTCAGACTGTTTATTTGACATTTGGTACTCAATGAGCAGAATTTTCCTCGAACTGAATATTGAGAAGACTGAAGCCATTGGCTTTGGTCCCTGCTCCAAATAGAGTCATAGAGTCATAGAGATGTACAACATGGAAATAGACCCTTCGGTCCAACCCATCTGTGCTGACCAGTTATCCCAATTCAATCTAGTCCCACCTGCCAGCACCCGGCCCATATCCCTCCAAACCCTTCCTATTCATATACCCATCCAAATGCCTCTTAAATGTTGCAATTGTACCAGCCTCCACCAGTTCCTCTGGCAGCTCATTCCATAATAATTTATTCTCTAAAATGCTGACAGGGCATGTGCTGTTCAACTGTTATCAACTCCTACCATCTCCCTGGCAACTGAACAAGACTAGACCTGTCTATTAGAACTTTGATGTCAGATTTGACCCTGAGATGTCTTCTGAGCTCACAATCATGCCATCACAGGGATCAGTTATCTTCAGCTACGTAACATCACTAGACTTCCTCTGCCTAACATCATCTGCTGTTGAAACCCTCACCTGTGCCTTTGTTAGTCCAGTAGGCTCCTACCTGGTCTCCCATGCTCTCCGCTCTGGAAAATTGAGTTTTTTCCACAATTCTGCTACCTGGTTTTTCTAACTCCCCTTCCCCTCTCACTCCTGTGCACACCAGCCTACATTGGATTCATGATTAAACAATGCCTTGCTTTAAAAACGATCATCCTTGCTTTCAAATTCATCTATAGCCTCGCCCCTCCCTGCCTCTAAAATTTCCTCCAGTCCACAACTTTCCAAAATAACTGCACTCTTCAAATTTTGGACTTGAGCATCTTCACCAGTACCTTGGTCACAGACTCTGGAATGTACTCCCTAAACTGTTGTGCCTCTTTACCTCTCTCTCCTCCTTCACGATGTTTCTTAAAACCTACTTCTTTGTCTAAGCTTTTGATTGTCTGCCTTAATCCTCTTGACTCTGTATCAGATTTTGTTGGATAACACTTCTGAGAAGCACTTTGGAATGTTTGATTACCTTTAAGGCACTACATAAATGAAAGTTATTTTTGTTATTTGTATCCAAGCACTTTTGACAGGGAAGGAAATCAGTGCAGATGTATACTGAGCAGCTCTGACTCAAAACGCAGACTGTCAAGAAGCAATTGCATTTGACCCCTCAGATGATACTGACATCTTACTGATGGAATGTTTCTTCACTGTTCGGGATTGCATAGGCTGGTCGTGAATGAAGGGAGAAAGCACTGCCAATGGCTCTTATTACTTGTCTTAATTAGTACAAAAGGAAAGTTTTTTTTAACCATAATCAGTGAACTCAGAACAGCTCCTGATCAATGTGAACGGGCGGTCAATAAAAATGTCTAGGTTGCCTTACTGTAATTGTATCTAATAGCAAATTAGCATTGAGCACGAGCATTACACTGGAATTGGTACATAACCAGTTAGCAAAATAAAGCCATTAAGTCTCTACGACTGCTGGAAATGGCCTCCAGCTGCTGTGGGGAATTTCCTAAAAGCTCTTTTCAGTCATTTTGAGTAGGTTAAAGCTGCAATGTCCCAGAAATGACAGAGTAAATGAATGCAGATTTAGGTCATTAAATATACATAGGGTTGTTTGATGCTGAACGAGGCATGTGGCTTCAGTGCCTGCTGATGATATGGTCCATTATAGCAAGGCTGCATCCCAAGTGACAGCTCCGACTCACCATTAACTTTAATCAGGAACAGCTTCTATCGAGAGGAATCTAACCATCATTATTTTATTTGTGGCTCTGCTTACAGTAGAATCTAGGTGAAGTGTATCGTTGCTGGGGAATAAAATTCTTCTCTTTGGTCTGAAGTGATCACAAATACAGAATAAAAGCACTGACCAAACAAGACAAGATATTTCCTAACCAATGTGTTCAGAGATGGCATTGCACACATCGAGAGCAGGTTAGTCTTGAACCCAGGATTTGTGGCTCAGAGGTAGGGATTCTCAGGGGCCTCTTGTGGCTCAGGGGTAGTGTCCCTGTCTATGGACTAAGAGACGTGGGTTCAAGTCTCGCACTTTGAGTGCGAGCAGCAGCTAAGGTAAGACAGTTTGTTTTAAAATTACTTACCGGTAGTGGGCAGCGGTGTTTTTTTTTCTCTTCACAGAAAGAGCGGGAGCAGCGGGGGGAAGTGACGAAGACCAGAGGGGCAGCCGGGTAGGTTTTTTCCCTTTAAAAGCACGCAAGTGTGTATACTTCAATGCAAGAAGTATACGAAATAAGGTAGGTGAACTTGCAGCGTGGATTGGTACCTGGGACTTCGATGTTGTGGCTATTACGGAGACATGGGTAGAACAGGGACAGGATTGGCTGTTGCAGGTCCCAGGGTTTAATTGTTTAGTAGGGTCAGAGGTGGGGGTAAAAGAGGGGGAGGTGTGGCATTGCTTGTCAAAGATCGTATTACCACGGTGGAAAGGACGATGGATGAAGACTCGCCATCTGAGGTAGTTTGGGCTGAGGTTAGGAATAGGAAAGGTGAGCCCACCCTGTTAGGAGTTTTTTACAGGCCTCCTAATAGTCCTAGAAACGTAGAAGAAAGGATTGCGAGGATGATTCAAGAGAAGAGTGAAAGTAATAGGGTGGTTGTTATGGGGGACTTTAACTTTCCTGATATTGATTGGGAAAGCTATAGATCAAGTTCATTAGATGGGTCAGTGTTTGTCCAATGTGTGCAGGAGGGTTTCCTGACACAATATGTAGATAGGCCAACAAGAGGTTGGCCATACTGGATTTGGTTCTGGGTAACGAACCAGGCCAGGTGTTAGAATTAAAGGTAGGTGAGCACTTTGGGGACAGTGACCACAATTCGGTGACTTTTACTCTAGTGATGGAGAGGGATAAGTGTGCACTGCAGGGCAAGAGTTATAGCTGGGGGCAGGGAAATTATGATGCGGTGAGGCATGACTTAGGATGTATGGCTTGGAAAAGTAAGCTTCAAGGCAAGGGCGTAATTGATATGTGGAGCTTGTTCAAGGAGCAACTATTGAGTGTCCTTGATAAGTATGTACCCGTCAGGCAGGGAGGAAAGGGTCGTGTGAGGGAGCCATAGTTTAATTAGGAATTGGAATCCCTTGTTAAATGGAAGAGGGCGGCCTATGTAAAGATGAGGCGTGAAGATTCAATTGGGGCGATTGAGAGTTATAAGGTAGCCAGGAAGGACCTGAAGAGAGAGCTAAGAGCAGCAAGGAGGGGACATGAAAGGTCCTTAGTTGGTAGGATTAGGGAAAACCCTAAGGCTTTCTATAGGTATATCAGGAATAAAAGAATGACTAGGGTAGGAATAGGTCCAGTCAAGGATAGTAGTGGGAAGTTGCGTTTGGAGGCTGAAGAGATTGGGGAGACACTGAATGAATACTTTTCGTCAGTATTTACTCAGGAACAGGACATTGTCGTCGATGTGAATACGGAGTCACAATTAAGTAGAATGGATGGCTTTGAGGTATGTAGAGAAGAGGTGTTGGAAATTCTGGAAAGGGTGAAAATAGATAAGTCCCCTGGGCCTGATGGCATTTATCCTAGGATTCTCTGGGAGGCAAGGGAGGAGATTGCAGAGCCATTGGCCTTGATTTTTATGTCCTCGTTGTCTACAGGAGTAGTGCCAGAAGATTGGAGGCTAGCAAATGTGGTTCCCTTGTTCAAGAAGGGGAGTAGGGATAACCCTAGTAACTATAGGCCGGTGAGTCTCACTTCTGTTGTCTTAGAGAGAATTGTAAGGGATAGGATTTATGAACATCTGGATAGGAATAATGTGATCAAGGATAGTCAGCATGGTTTTGTGAAGGGCAGGTCGTGCCTCACAAACCTTATTGAATTCTTTGAGAAGGTGAATAAGGAGGTGGACGAGGGGAAAGCGGTAGATGTGGTGTATATGGATTTTAGTAAGGCGTTTGATAATGGGCGGCACGGTGGCACAGTGGTTAGCACTGCTGCCTCACAGCGCCAGAGACCCAGGTTCAATTCCCGCCTCAGGCGGCTGACTGTGTGGAGTTTGCACGTTCTCCCCGTGTCTGCGTGGGTTTCCTCCGGGTGCTCCGGTTTCCTCCCACAGTCCAAAGATGTGCGCGTCAGCTGAATTGGCCGTGCTAAATTGCCCGTAGTGTTAGGTAAGGGGTAAATGTAGGGGCATGGGTGGGTTGCGCTTCGGTGGGTCGGTGTGGACTTGTTGGGCAGAAGGGCCTGTTTCCACACTGTAAGTAATCTAATCTAATCTATAAGGTTCCCCATGGTAGACTACTGCAAAAAATACGGAGGTATGGCATTGAGAGTGAGTTGGAGGGTTGGATTAGGAGTTGGCTGGCTGGAAGAAGACAGAGGGTAGTAGTTGATGGCAAAGGTTCATCTTGGAGTGCCGTCACTAGCGGTGTTCCGCAAGGATCTGTTTTGGGACCATTGCTGTTTGTCATTTTTATAAATGACCTGGAGGAGGGGTTAGAAGGTTGGGTGAGCAAGTTTGCAGATGATACGAAAGTCGGAGGAGTTGTAGACAGTGAGGAAGGATGTGGCAGGTTACAGCGGGATATAGATAAGCTGCAGAACTGGGCAGAAAGGTGGCAAATGGAATTCAATGTAGCTAAGTGTGAGGTGATTCACTTTGGTAAGAGTAACAAAAAGATGGGGTACTGGGCTAATGGTCGGATACTTGGTAGTGTGGATGAGCAGAAGGATCTCGGTGTCCATGTACACAGATCTTTGAAAGTTGCCACCCTGGTAAATAGTGCGGTGAAGAAGGCATATGGCATACTGGCTTTTATTGGTAGAGGAATTGAGTTCCGGAGTCCTGAGGTCATGTTGCAGTTGTATAAGACTCTGGTGCGGCCACATCTGGAGTATTGTGTGCAGTTTTGGTCGCCATACTATAGGAAGGATGTGGAGGCACTGGAACGGGTGCAGAGGAGGTTTACCAGGATGTTGCCTGGTATGGTAGAAAGATCGTATGAGGAAAGGCTGAGGCACTTGGGGTTGTTTTCATTGGAGAAAAGAAGGTTTAGGGGTGACTTGATTGAGATGTACAAGATGATTAGGGGTTTAGATAGGGTCGACAGTGAGAATCTTTTTCCACGTATGGAGTCAGCTATTACAAGGGGGCATAGCTTTAAATTAAGGGGGGGTAGGTATAGGACAGATGTTAGGGGTAGGTTCTTTACTCAGCGAGTCGTGAGTTCATGGAATGCCCTGCCAGTAGCAGTGGTGGACTCTCCCTCATTATGGGCATTTAAGCGGGCATTGGATAGGCATATGGAGGATAGTGGGCTAGTGTAGGTTAGGTGGGCTTGGATCGGCGCAACATCGAGGGCCAAAGGGCCTGTACTGCGCTGTATTCTTCTATGTTCTATGTTCTATATAAGTCCCACTTGCTCCAGATATGTGTAATAACATCCCTGAACAGGTTGATCTGAAAAATAAATAGATGTTCCTAATTATAGGCTTAATTAGGAACGTAATTAAAATAAATAGACAGAAAATGTCACAAAACATTAGCAAAAAGAAAAGAAGCCTGTGTTCAAGTCTCACATGCTTCAGAGGTGTGTAATAACATCTCAGAACTAGTTGATTAGGGAAAATATCAAGAAATCGAAAGGTAATTAGCTTCCCTCTGAGGCAATGGTGTAGGAGTAATTTCAATCCTTTAGTAACTCAGAACCCCAGGCTCCTGTTCTGGGGTCAGAGGTTTGGAATCCCACCATTGGCAGGTGGTGAAACTCAATTAAAAAAGAAATCTGGCACTTACAAAAAAAATTAGCTCACTGGTGTCGAAAAATTCAAAACTGGGATAGCTTTTTTTCTTAAATAAAGATTATGTGGCCAAGGTGGGTGGGCGCAATTAAGATCTAATTAAATGGCTGAACAATTTTGGTGGACAGAATGGCCTCCACTTTCTCCTATATTTCAAATAAGCTTTACTGTACGAGCTTTACTGTACCTGCATCCATTTTAAACACCCTTTTTGAATTGGGTTACTTAGAGGGTAACAAGGGAGAGTCCTGAGCTCTCAACCCAGCCAGAATATAAATTGAGATCACCCTATGTGTTTCCTGCCAGGACCCTTATAACCATCAGACTGTATTTTAATTCACTAATGATATGTGGGCATCACTAGCTAGTGGTCTTGTCAGGGACGCCCACATGCCATGAAAGAATTACAAAACTTGGGGCTATTACTCTAAATTTGAGGATGCTAATTTTAAACTTCACTGTGACTATATGGCCAAACAATGACAGGAAAAGCTTTTGTGAGAAGAGGGTCTTGTTTGGTGTAAGAATAGGGTGAAGTTAGACCAGCCCACAACAGTAAGTCATATGAAGGTCAGATTAATGTGAAATTCACAAGGCTGATTTCCATGTTACTGCAATGCTCCAGTGGCTTTTATGTACCCAGAACACTGAACTCAGCTCGATGTCCAAATTGGGCGTGCGGTATACACTTGATTTATGCTTCCTATTCAGAATTCGTTCTTGAGGAGACGGGCATACAGGTGGCATCGCAGCCCCTTAAAGTCCTTGCAGTTGCCGAGCTAAACAATGGGATTTCTTTTTAAATGTTAATGTTGACATAACTCACCACCAACCTTTCCAGGTCAACTAGGGACAGGCAATAAATGCTGGCCGGCCAATGACGCTCATGAAAGAAGAGAGAGGGATACCAATCAAGGGGAAGATTAAGAACATCCATTCACACCTTTTTTTTAATATAGTTTTGCCAGCTTCACAGAATTGCCCCAATGCAGTCCACACTTCCCTGAAGGTCCTTTTAAAAACCCCCACTCCTGAAGTACAATATTCAACAGATGAATCCTCTGCCAACTCTTTCCATGCCCAGTATCTGTGTGCTGCATTCTGCCTTTCCAACACTGCCCAACATCACCTACGTGTGTGGGTTTCAGTATGTATTATTGATGCTATGGTGTGAGGTAAGTAAATTGGACCCATGCTCTCTGGAGTTTGGAAGAATGAGAGGTGATCATATTTAGTAGACAGGCAGGAGGCTGGAAGAACACAGTGAGCCAGGCAGCATCAGGAGGTGGAGACGTCAACGTTTCGGGTGTAACCCTTCTTCAGGACTGGAAAAAGGTTACTTTTGAAATGTTGACTTCTCCACCTCCTGATGCTGCCTGGCTTGCTGTGTTCTTCCAGCCTCCTGCCTGTCTAATTTGGAATCCAGCCTCTGCAGTTTTTTTTGTCTCTAACCAAGGTGATTGTATTCAAGCACATAGGATTCTGAAGGGACTTGATAGGCCAGACAATGAGAGGTTGTTCCTTCTGACTGGGAATGTTGAATATCAGAGAACAGACTCAGAAAAAGGTGCCATTCATGCAGAGAAATCCCTTCACTGAGATGTTTGTGACTCTTTAAATTTGAACTCTGAGGTTTGTGGATGCTCTGTGGGTGAATACATTTAAGGCTGGGATAGACAATTCTTTAATGGTTTCTCAGGAAAGAGAGTGGGCAGAAAGAAAGTTGAGGCAGAAGATCAGCTGTGATAGTATTCAATGGTGGAAAGTGCTCAAGGAACCAAGTGGGTTATCTCTGCTCTTGTTTTTTAGGTTCTTAACTCTTCAGTCTGTGTCAGTGGTGCTGGAAGAGCACAGCAATTTAGGCAGCATCCGAGGAGCTTCTCGGATGCTGCCTGAATTGCTGTGCTCTTCCAGCACCACTGATCCAGAATCTGGTTTCCAGCATCTGCAGTCATTGTTTTTACCTCTTCAGTCTGTGGTCAACCCTGCAGCAGAACTATCAACCTAAATCTGACAGAGTTTCTCACCTCGATCTTTGTGTTTACTTTGAACGAAGGGCCCGGCATTCAAACTGAGGGAGTCTTTGATTGAAGATTCACTAATGCCGTGGGTGCCACCATGACACTGAATAATGGGTAGATATAAATTGGCAATAGGTGGACTGCTTATTACAATATTAGCTTCCATTATTATTGACATAAGTCCCCATTCCTCTCCAATGACCATGCTATTTGCAGATGTGGAAATATTGTAGCCAGCAAGCTGTACTGGTCAAGGTGTTTGCCTATTGAGGACACACCACTATTTCATATGGAATAGTTTCTTGTCACCTCAATGTCTCTAACCTCCTGGGCAGTAATGAGAAAAAGAACAAAGTCAAGTCAAACGACATAACAGACAGATAGCCAATACGGGACAAGACTATTGCAATTGGGAAGTGAATCTGAGACAGATCACCCTTTAAGAAAAATGAAAAAACATGATGATAGAGTTCCAGCCTTGTACAGCAAGTTTAATCTATTTGGCGAAGGGAGATGCACATGAAGCTGCGAGGTGCATGGTTAGGTTGGCTGGCTATGGAGATGTAGTTGGTGGTGATTCCCTATCCGACGGCCCTGACAGCTGGAGAAGGTGATAGAGCCGATTCCTCAGCAGGCAGAATAATGTCTCCCTTGTGATATTCAAATACTAATGATCATTCCTCATTGATTATCAAGTAGATTGTTTAGGTCATCTTGCTCAAATTAGAAAGTAGGGTGCTCCTGTTTTATTAATGGCAGTAGATTCTTTGATCCCTCACATGCATGCTGTACCTGACCATGGGTCTGGTAGATTCATACATCTATCTCATTACACTAGTATTCAGGGGCCAGATGATGCTGCTATTAAAATATTATGAGCCAGGACTGAGAGGTAGCCATGGTTTCCCAACAATGTATGTGTGCAGGTCTAATGACAGGCTTCTAATACAATGGTTTAAAATGAAGTCATCATGATTTTCAACAGAAGTATGTATTTACTTGTATGCTCTTGTGCATATTGTCACAAGCTACCTTCACATTGGTAGAATAATAGACTACCTTGTTAATCAACATTCCACTACATGTATAGCAGCATGAATTCTTTTTGTACTTTTTAATATGTTTCAGGAATTTTAGCAGTGAAATCTTATACCATACACTGAATATTGGTTATAACACATCTTATGTGTCACCACTGGCTTTAAACCAGAATTCGATTTACCTAAGATAAATAAATAGTACACAGATTTAAGAATGAGATCTATTTCCCTACCTTATTATGTATACAGAATAACAGACTTTCTTTTCACTTTCTCTCCAAAATATAATCCTTAACCAGGCTTTTATTTACCATAACTTTCAGACTGGATTTGTTTAACTTGAACTACATAGTTTATCACTGGTGACTATGCGGTGCAAACTTGCTGCTCATGTGGATATTCTCTCTAAGAATTCTCACTTGTGGCTGTCAATCACAGTGAGCTGCAACTAACCAAAAATTTAGTCTTGGAGGATCTATCAATGAATGTCCCTGCCTCTGGGTTGACATTTAACCTGGAGACTATTCCAGGAGACAGCGTGACTTCCTGAATGACATCTTAAACAATTGGGTATCATCTGGGACAATGGATCCATTTTTAACCACCTCACAAGATGTTTAGGAGTGTAAATAATGGCCATCTGGGACGATTAATTAATTATTGCTTCACACCACTGTTGTGCAGATCAAAAATAAACCAACGCCTTGAGACAGATCTAGTGGATAAACAAGCCATTTCAAGTTGACAGTTTTCTGTTACAGGGAACATAGTGTACTGCCTTGGGAGTTAACACATTATATGCTGAATATAGATTATAAGAATAACATTTTAAAAATTCAGTGCAGACAAAATCCAATTAGCCACACTAGAAAGTGGTGCTGTACCAGTTGTACACGTTGTTACCATGTTATTATATGAAGTATATAGTCATCTTTAGATAGAACATTCCACTCTTGTCCTCAGTTCCACTGGACGCAAGTATTTAACAGAAAGAAGCCGCATCTTGCTATTAGATGTCACCACTTCTTTTTTTGGAGTCCCATTCCCATTGTTACTGTGACAGGGTAATGGTCAGCACCTCCTATGTGTTGCAAGAACAGTGCTTACTGCTGGAGGTTGTTCATTGCCAGCAAGCTAGAACCTAAGTAACTTTGACTCCCATCTTGCCAAACTTAATATACTCAAGAGATCGAAGTTACACTTAACAAAATCTTAAGACTTAAACAGACACAATAAACAGACCTACTTTCTGTGAAATATAAAGTATTTCTAAACATATGGGCACACTGACCTCTACACCGCTGAAGCCAAATGTCAACTCGAGGACACCTCTTCCTACCGCCTCCTCGACCATGACCCCCCCCCCCCCCACCCCCCCCATCACCAAACCATCATCTCCCAGACCATGCAGAACCTCATCACCTCAGGAGATCTCCCACCCACAGCTTCCAACCTCATAATCCGGGAACCCCGCACTGCCCGGTTCTACCTCCTTCCCAAGATCCACAAGCCTGACCACCCTGGCCGACCCATTGTCTCAGCATGCTCCTGCCCCACTGAACTCATCTCTACCTACCTCGACACTGTCCTATCACCCCTAGTCCAGGAACTCCCCACATACGTTGGAGACACCACTCACGCCCTCCACCTCCTCCAATACTTCCATTTCCCCGGCCCCCAACGCCTCATCTTCACCATGGATATCTAATCCCTCTACACCTCCATCCGCCATGAGCAGGGCCTCCAAGCCCTCCGTTTCTTCCTCTCCCGATATCCCCAACAGTACTCTTCCACCGACACTCTCATTCGCCTGGCCGAACTGGTCCTCACCCTTCAAAATTTCTCCTTCGAATCCTCCCACTTCCTCCAGACCAAGGGGTAGCCATGGGCACCCATATGGGCTCCAGCTATGCCTGTCTCTTTGTTGGCTACATAGAACAGTCCATCTTCCGTAATTACACCGGCACCACTCCCCACCTCTTCCTCCGCTACATTGATGACTGCATTGGCGCCACCTCGTGCTCCCGTGAGGAGGTTGAGCAATTCATCAACTTCACCAACACATTCCACCCTGACCTTAAATTTACCTGGACTATCTCTGAAACCTCCCTCCCCTTCCTGGACCTGTCCATCTCCATTAATGACAACCGACATTTTTTACAAACCCACCGACTCCCACAGCTACCTGGATTACACCTCTTCCCACCCTACCTCCTGCAAAAATGCCATCCCATATTCCCAATTCCTCCGCCTCCGCGGTATCTGCTCCCAGGAGGACCAGTTCCACCACAGAACACACCAGATGGCCTCCTTTAGAGACTGCAATTTCCCTTCCCACATGGTTAAAGATGCCCTCCAATGCATCTGGTCCACATCCCACACCTCCGCCCTCAGACCCCACCCCTCCAACCGTAACAAGGACAGAACGCCCCTGGTGCTCACCTTCCACCCTACCAACCTTCACATAAACCAAATCATCCGCCGACATTTCCGCCGCCTCCAAACGGACCCCACCACCAGGGATATATTTCCCTCCCCACCCCTTTCTGCCTTCCGCAAAGACCGTTCCCTCCGTGACTACCTGGTCAGGTCCACGCCCCCCCCAACAACCCACCCTCCTGTCCTGGCACCTTCCCCTGCCACCGCAGGAATTGCAAAACCTGCGCCCACACCTCCTCTCTCACCTCCAACCAGGGCCCGAAAGGAGCCTTCCACATCCATCAAAGTTTTACCTGCACATCCACCAATGTCATTTATTGTATCCATTGCTCCCGATGCGGTCTCCTCTACATTGGGAAGACTGGGCGCCTCCTAGCAGAGTGCTTTAGGGAACATCTCCAGGACACCCACACCAATCAACTACACCGGCCTGTGGCCCAACATTTCAACTCCCCCTCCCACTCTGCCGAGGACATGGAGGTCCTGGGCTTCCTTTTCCGCTGCTCCCTCACCACCAGACGCCTGGAGGAGGAATGCCTCATCTTCTGCCTCGGAACACTTCAACCCCAGGGCATCAATGTAGACTTCAACAGTTTCCTCATTTCCCCTTCCCCTACCTCACCCCAGTTCCAAACGTCCAGCTCAGCACTGTCCCCATGACTTGTCCTACCTGCCTATCTTCTTTTCCACATATCCACTCCACCCTCTCCCCGCCCCGACCTATCACCTTCATCCCCTCCCCCACTCACCTATTGTGCTCTATGCTACTTTCTCCCCACCCCCACCTTCCTCTCACATATCTCTCCACCCTTCAGGCACTCTGCCTGTATTCCTGATGAAGGGCTTTTGCCCGAAACGTCGATTTTACTGTTCCTCGGATGCTGCAAAAACTGCTGTGCTTTTCCAGCACCACTCTAATCTAGACACTAGATTAATTTCGGATATCTGGTAGGCATGAACGAGTTGTACTGAAGGGTCTATTTCCACGATGTACATCTCTATGACTCTATATGAGAATGCTGAAATTTCATTTGTGTGTTTCAATATGGTCCTATAGTCATTGAGCATATTCAAGGCAAGAGGGCTATAGATTTCTGCATATCAGGGGAATTTAGGAAAATGGAACCGAGGCGAGAAGGAGAGTTGATATTAACAATAAGTCACAATGTTGCAGAATGGCGAGGCTGTTGAAAAGTTCTTCTTCTGCTCCTGTTTCATGTGTTCCTCGATTATTACTTCCCAACAGAACATATGAACAGCGTTAGTCCTGACTTAAGGTCTCCTTTAAATGGTATGTCAGAGCTGTGAACCAGGTGTGGGAGGTTTGTGCACCTTGGGTTGTTGTTCCTGTCTACTGTCTGCTAAATTAGTTAAAAATACTTAAAGGTGTTGGCTTAGCAGAGAGATAAACCACAGAACATAAAACCATTGTGACAAATCCTGGGCAAAGTGCATTTCAACATAAACTCTCGCGTTCGTGTGAAAGTCACAGTCTCCAGGACTTTCATCAGCATACAACCTGTACTTTACCAGTCAGAGCTCACAGGAGCTAGACATGCATCCCCCCCCAGGCATCCTGAGACTTGTTCTAACATACCTATGGGATAATAGACACCCTTCCCTGAATTCCCTTCTACAGATTTGCTACTGCTTTCAATTGCTACTTAAACAGGAAACTGAAGTCACTCAACACCTGCATTCTGCAATACACGTCACCATGTTTAAAAAGATCTCATAATAAAGGAGAAGCTCCTACAGAGATGAAATAGTTTGGAGCTCTAAACCCAGTTTGTAAAAATGTAAACGCGAACAATCAGAGTAGGGTGTCTGTAACACACACTGTGAACCAGGCATATTGTCACAGGGAATGCTACCATTCTTCCACATGTTGTCTGAGTGCTATGACTGAGATTATAAAATATGGAAGGCATCTACTTGTACACCAGGCCAGATAGCAAGCTCTACAATCTTATCAAGATGGGGTGGCACAGTGATGTAGTGGTTAGCACTGCTGCCTCAGAGCACCAGGGACCCAGGTTTGATTCCAGCCTTGAGGAGAAAGTGAGGACTGCAGATGCTGGAGATCAGAGCTGAAAATGTGTTGCTGGAAAAGCGCAGCAGGTCAGGCAGCATCCAAGGTGCAGGAGAATCGAAGTTTCGGGCATGAGCCCTTCTTCAGGAATGAGGAAAGTGTGTCCAGATAAAAGGTAGGGAGGAGGGACTTGGGGGAAGGGCGTTGGAAATGCGATAGGTGGAAGGAGGTCAAGGTGAGGGTGATAGGCCGGAGTGGGGGTGGGGGCGGAGAGGTCAGGAAGAAGGTTGCAGGTTAGGAAGGCGGTGCTGAGTTTGAGTGTTGGGACTGAGACAAGGTGGGGGGGGAGGGGAAATGAGGAAACTGGAGAAATCTGAGTTCATCCCTTGTGGTTGGAGGGTTCCTAGGCAGAAGATGAAGTGCTCTTCCTCCAGCTGTCATGTTGCTATGGTCTGGCGATGGAGGAGTCCAAGGACCTGCATGTGCTTGGTGGAGTGAGAGGGGGAGTTGAAGTGTTGAGCCACGGGGTGGTTGGGTTGGTTGGTCCGGGTGTCCCAGAGGTGTTCTCTGAAACGTTCTGCAAGTAGCCTTGATTCCAGCTTGGGTGACTATCTGTGTGGAGTTTGCACATTCGCCCCATTTATGCGTGGGTTTCCTCCTACAATCCTAAGATGTGCAGGTTAGGTGAATTGACTGTGCTAAATTGCCCATAGTGTTTAGGGATGTGTAGTTTAGATGCATTAGTAAGAGGTAAATATAGAGTAATAAGGTAGGGGAATGGGTCTGGGTGAGTTAATCTTCAGAGGATCAGTGTGGACTGTTTCCACCCTGTAGGGATTCTATGAAAGACTGAAAGCAAAGATCATCATGCCCTGGTCAGAGAACACTTCCACACTGACAATGTTACATTTGTCACCCACATGCAAACACAACTACAAAGCCACATGGAATGTTTCTAGCATGCCTGCAACTTGTTCTCCCTGCTAAGTAAAGAAAACTGTGGTCATGGGTCAAGGTGTTGCATCTCTGTCCCTGACTACACTGAATAACACTAGTTTGGAGGAGATTTGAAAATTCTTTGGTCCACTGTGACAGACAGCCTTCCCCCGATGCAGAACTTGAAATACTCAAAGGGACTGCAGTTATTTTGAGTCATTAAACATGCACTGAATAGCATCAAGATAACCCTTAGGACCAAGCCAATGGTCTACAAGGCCTATGTTCTCAGCACCTTACAGATGTAAACAAGGCTGAATTACAGCTATTAAGAAAAGAAGCTCAACAATTTTCATCTTTGTTGTTAGCAGTGCATGATGGTTACATCCTACCAGGAGAAAATCATCAATATGGCAATTCTTACAGAGGCACAGCTTCAAGATTTGTTGATAATTATCAATCAGAGACAGCTTCACAATCTTGGGCCCCTTTGCAGGTGGAAGGCTTTCAACTGAGATCATCATTGACAAACCTTAGTCTGATCCCTCTCTGAACAACCTTCTCTCATGTTACAGGCTTCCTTTGGCAATGAAAACTGATTTCCAACTGCAAACTTGGATGCATGTTTCCAACAGAGGACAATTCCTGAGAAATCTGTGGCCATCTGTCTCTGAAATCATATGGGCCTCCTTCTGGTTAGCGGCGAGGATGCCCTCTGATGGTACTTTGACTAAACTGCAGCATGTGCTGCATGATGTAGTTCTGGGAGTTCCTGGGCCTGGTCTCAGCTGTGAGCTGACAGTGCAGACACTGCCATGAGGTTCAGTGACTCTAAGTAATGGAGAGAGGATATCAGCCACAGGTTCCATGCCTCCTGGACATCTACACTTGGAAGATGTGTACTTGCCGACATTGGGTTGAGAACAGGATCAGGTTGTGCAATAGTTTCTGCCCAGGCAAGAGACTCTTTAATCCAATTTCCTACCTATTGGCTATAGACCCAGTCCCATTACTGCCCAGGCTGACCCTTGAGCAAGGGCTGTTTGGGTGAAGACTCACAGTTGTGCTGACAGCACAGGGTCAGCATCTTCAGGAGATGGCAGCCTTGGTGACCAATTCGGCACAAAGGCTCACAGAATAACACAACATCCATTGCACTGGGGTGTACTGTTGCTGTGATGCAGCCTCGATGGAAATAACCACTCACTAGATACGGCAGTGGGACTTTACAGGTGGAGTTCCTGGCACATACAGAATGATGGAGAAGTATGTAAGAGGCTGAAAGCATCTACTTAACTATAATAACTACAGGATGATAGGAACAGCTTCCACAATGTAATTTGTATTCAGTGAGCTTGAGCTTGCCACGTAAAGTATCATCAGTCAAGGCATGCCCCATATCCCATTATTTTTGCACTGTGAATAATTGATGATGGTGCATACTTGATCCAACCAGATTGAATCAGCCTGGTGTTGCACTCCCTCTGCACTTAGTGGAATGTCATTCGAGTATTTTATTCGTGCTGTGTTGAAGTCTTGCAGCATTCCAGAACACGTATTTGTAGTTTCCTTTAGCTCTCATGTGCTCACAGTAATGTAAGCCAGAATTATTTCTTTCAGCTTTCTTAATAAGACATGATCTATCAAACATTAAAAAGGTGTTTGTGAAAAATGTAATGTTCGCACTCCTATGTAACCCCAGGGCTACATTTTTTTCACTGTACAACTTTGTCCCCATTATTTGTGCTGTGTTATAGTAACAAACAGAGCATTTACAATTTGGTTATCAAGCAATTGGGTATCACAATATCAGTAAGTATGGTCTATACATTAGCCACATGAAGGCCCTTGTATTCTAATAGATCAGGATTCTTAAAGCTTTATTCATCACTGAATGTTTATTTCTAAATGACATCCAATAGTGGAGCTGTATCGGCTGCATCAGCGCCACCTCGTGCTCCCAAGAGGAGGTTGAACAGTATAACAAATTCACGAATACCTTCCGCCCTGACCTCAAGTTCACCTGGACCATCTCAGGCACCTCCCTCCCTTTCTCCATCTCCATCTCCAGTTTCAGACTCAACATGGACATCTACTTCAAACCCACTGGCTCCCACAGCTACCTGGAGTACACCTCCTCCCAACCTGCCTCCTGTAAAAATGCTATTATCATTCCCAATTTCTCCGCCTCCACTGCATCTGCTCCCAGGAAGAGCAATTCCACTCCAGGACATCCCATATGGTCTCCTATTTCAAGGACCCCTATCACATGGTCGACGATGCCCTCCAGCACATCTCCTCCACTTCCCGCACCTCCGTCCTTGGTACCCCACCTCTCCAACTGAACCAAGAAAAGAACCCCCAAGTCCTCACCTCCCACCCCACTAATCTCCACATACAATGCATTATCCTCCTCCATTCCTCCATTTCCATCATCTACAATCAGATCCCACCACCAGAGATATATTTCCCTCTCCATCCTTACCTGCGTTCTGGAGAGACCATTCCCTCTGTGAATCCCTTGTTAGGACCAAACTCCCCACCAACTGGCCCTCCAATCCACTTCCCAGCAACCTTACCCCAGTCCCATCCCCACCCTACTATTTATCTCTCAGCCCCCTTTGCCCACCTCATTCCTGATGAAGGGCTTAAGCCTGAAACTTCAATTCTCCTGCTCCTCAGATGCTGCCTGACCAACTGTGCTTTTCCAATGCCACACCTTTCAGCAATAGTGGAGCTGCCTAATCTCCAGCTTCACAAGCTGTCCATCTTCATTCTTTTTGCTGAACACCCTAGCTAATGATATAGCAATTGCGTTTAATTGTATGCAAGTAGTCATCTTCAACTGGGGATCCACTTGTGCCCCGATATATAGAATGAAGCTGAAACAGTGGGGGACTAGGTTCGGTTAGGAGGTCCATGTTTAATATGTACCTCAGGAAGTAAAAGCTAATAAACGTGTAAGAATTGGCTTCAGTTCTATTCCTTCAGCTCTCGACTTTCTTGAATATAATACCCATTGTGTTCTTGCTCCTCCTTGTCTTGCCATTCAAGATTTCTGCACTAATCTAACTCTGGCCTTTTGTTCATCTCACATTTTTAATCGGTTCACCATTGTTGGCTAGGCCTTCAGCTGCCTGGGCTTTTCCTCAACAATGCTGGAATTAATTGAATTCAAATTCCATCATCTGCTGTGATGGGATTTTAGCCAAGGTCCCCCTTAACATTACATGCGTTCTGGAAGAATAGACTAGTGATCGCGTCACAAGGCTGTCACATCCCACCTTTAAGGGCAGTGGTGTCTAATTTTGCTTCGTAACGTTTACCTAATCATTTAGAGTTGTTTTATTACATTAAAGGTGCTGTACAAACATAGGTTGTTGTTGTGGAGTTAAGAATGTACTGAATGCACAACCCTTCTCTATTAAACTGTTTAAAAAGCAATTCTAAAAATCCTTTATTGACTGGATTAGATGATTTACAGTGTGGAAACAGGCCCTTTGGCCCAACAAGTCCACACCGATCCTCCGAAGAGCAACCCATCCCCCTACATTTATCCCTTCACCTAACACTACGGGCAGTTTAGCATGGCTAATTCACCTAACCTGCACATCTTTGGACTGTGGGAGGAAACCCACGCAGACACAGGGAGAATGTGCAAACTCCACACAGACAGTTGCCCGAGTCAGGAATTGAACATGGGTCTCTGATGCTGTGAGGCAGCAGTGTTGACCACTGTGCCACCATGCCACCCCAGTGTGCACAACATGTGTTATTTTCTTTTAAATTTCTTCCTTCCAATTTTCAACCTCCTTCCCAGAAGGCAATGAGATTCCACAGCTATCAATCTTTTGGCCAACTGTCCACTTCCAGGCTTAACCTGTGAGGCTCAAGTCTGTTAATGGACAACTCGAATAGAAGAATATGGTGGATTTTCGGGGGTTGGGGAAAGGAGGAGTGAAATCTAAATTTAATGATGTCTTCACAGACAGGCAATAATGCAGGAGTCACCGCAGAGGCCAGGAAAGGGAATCCCGGTGGTTTTTCTGCTCCTCAGCCTAAAGTTTCTTTGGGGTTTAGCAGTCTCCCCACTTCTGTTGATTGCCAGCTGATTGGAGTTATCTCTGCACAGGCTGCTTGCATCCAACTCAAGTTTAGTTATGTAAAAATAACTAAGGTCTTTTACCAACTTTATTTAATAAGAATTCCGCCACTCAAAGCTGTTTTGCTGAGTCTAAGGAAATTCTCAAGGCTAATATGAGTCGATTTTAATTGAGTAAGGTTACCAAGGGATATAGAACTGAGATATACATCAGTCATGATTTAATGCTGTCTGTTGGCCACAGTTTAAAAGCCCAATGCTCCTGAATCACAAGCTTCTGGGATGTAGAGTCTGTCGGGGCTGGAGCACAACAACAGACAGCACATAGACTGCCACGGTTCAAGAAGGTAGCTCAAAGGCAGCTAGAGATGGGCAATAAATGCTGGCCCAACCAGAGAAAACAACTATAAGCAGATGTCATTTCAGTGGTCCATTTGTGGAATGAACTTTCAGAGGAAGTTGTGGATGTGGTTACAGTTACAACATTTAAAAGACATTTGGATAAGTACATGATATGGGCCAAATGCAGGCAGGTGGGACTAGTTGAGTTTGAGACTATGGCCAGCATGGACTGGTTGGACTGAAGGGTCTGTTTCCGTGCTGTATATCATATCATATATCATCCCACAAGTGAGTTTAAAAAAAATCAAGAATGATACTCCAGTACAGTATTGCAGGACTGCTGCATTGGCAGAGGTGCTGCCTTCTAGATGAAGCCCCACCTACCTGCTCAGATAGAAGTACTGAACCATAAATTTGTTACAGTACAAAGGAGGCCATTTGGCCCAAAGTGCCTGTGCTGGGTCAAGTCCCCCAGTGCCACTCCCCTGTTTTTGCCCGTAGCCCTGCCATTCTGTCCCTTATCAGGTAATGGTGCAATTTTCTTTTGAACGCCTGAATTGAATCACCCTGTGAATACATTCAGGCAACAAATTTAGATCTCAAACTCTTGTCACGATAGAAAGTGTTACCTCATAGTGCCATTACCAAAGATCCTATGATGTTATTTTGAAGACCATCAAGGGAGATATCCTTGGTTTCTAGGCCAATACTTATCCCTCAGTTGACATTACAAAGGTCAGATGATCCGATCATTGTTACCTTGCTGACGCAGCAGCGTGCTGTGTGCAAATTGGCTGCTCAGTTTCCTACATAACAGCAGCGATTATACTTCAAAGTGTTCTTCATTGAATGCAAAGTGCCTTGAGATATCAGCTAGCCATGAAAACCTATATAAATGAAAGCATTTATTTTAATTGATGTGACATTCTAAATGACAGAATTGTGTCACCTCCAGAAAGCGTGGTGCAGTGGTGACATTACTGGGTTCAGGCTAATGTTGTGGAAGCATGGGTTCAAATAGCAGCTGGTGGAATTTATATTCAATCACTGATGTGTCTAGAAATAACAAAAAAATGCTAATCTTGGTACTTACAGTAAAACCCATCTGATTCAATCAGGGAAGACAATCTGTTGGCCCCTATGTGACTCCAGATCCATAGGAATGTGATTAAATCTTCACTGCCTTAAACATTAGGTTTGTGTGCCCCTCAGTTTGAGGTCAATTCGGGGCACAAATGCTGCTGTAGCCAGGGGTTCCCACATCCCACAAACACACAAAGTGAGTAAAAAGAGGAGCAATCCAGCTGAAAAGATGGATCTGTTGAAGATATCCAAAGGAAGAATCAATAAAATATGAATGTTTCTCAAATAGACGTTATCTCTGACTGAATGAACTAGGGAGGGAGATGACCCAAACACAGTATACATATGGGTTTAGGATGTGGAGGAGCCAGTGTTGGACTGGGGTGGACAAAGTTAAAAATCACTCGACACCAGGTTATAGTCCATCAGGTTTATTTGAAAGTGCAAGCTTTCAGAACGCTGCTCTAGCTACCTGACAAAGGATTAGCCTTTAGACCAGGTGGAATGTTTCTGTGCATTAAATTCAGTGTGATTTTCCCAGGCCACAGTTAAGCTGAGCAACAGACCTATACTGTGTTCTCAGACTGCAAATACCTTCAGTAATTACGATGGAAGGCTGCCAGAAAGGAAGTCACAGGCGTGGCCTTCAACCACCTTGATGTGTATGAGCTTGCCTGTTGCTCTCGTGTTGTGAAACTCCAACTCTGATGCAAGAAGTTTGCCGAGACCCTGAAGATATTTACAGGGAATCACAAACAGTTTCAGATGATCCTGAGAAGTTTAACACCGTGATAGTCTTGTGTTCCTTCTCCAAACAGACTGTCGGTTCCACAACAAAGCTATACGTATTGAAGTGAAAAATCACACAACACCAGGTTATACTCCGACAGGTTTATTTGGAAGCACTAGCTTTCGGAGCGCTGCTCCTTCATCAGGTGGTTGTGGAGTATAAGATTGTAAGACACAGAATTTATAGCAAAAGTTTACATTATGATGCAACTGAAATTATATTTGTTAAGTCTCTCAACTTTTAGAATGACCATGTTGGTTTCAGTTCTCTCATATGTAAATCCCAGAACATGTTTTAAAGTTACATTCTTTAACATTAGGTGCTATATCAGCTCAGATAATGCATTGAAGATGTGAGGTTAAAGTCTGTCAGTCTGTGTCCCAATGTTCAGACTGATTCTACTTTTAAAAAAGGAATATACAGAATCTTACATGGATTCATGCAGTTTTTGAGCAAAATAAAATGTAATTCTGCAAGTACAAATTCACCCCACAAACATATACATGTGTGTGTGCATGTGGGTGTGTGTGTGTCGGAGGGTGTGAGTGTCTGTGAGAGTGTGTGTATGTGTATGTCTGTGAGTGTAAAGGGGTTATGTCTGTGAGATGATGTGTGTGTGGGTATGAGTGTGGGGTGTGTGTATGTTTGAGCGTATGAGAGACAGCTTGTGTATAAGAGAGGGTCTGCGTGAGTGTATGGGTCAGTAGGAGTGTGTGTGTGAGTAACTGCTGTCCAGGACATTCAGCCTCGGACCTTCGGGTGACCATCCTTCAAGGCAGACTTTGGGACAAGCAACAGCACAAAGTGGCCGAGCAGAGGCTGATCGCCAAGTTCGGTACCCATGGGAATGGCCTCAACCGGGACCTTGGGTTCATGTCACACTACAGGTGACACCACTGCACCACACACAAACACACATCCCAGATTCACACCCACACACACATCCTCTCACAGACTTATATCTCTTTACACTTATACACACACTCTCACAGATGCTCACAACCATTTTTTTAAGATTAGAATCATTCTGAACATTGGGACACAGACAGACTTTAACTTCACACCTTCAATGCATTATCCGAGCTGACATGGCACCTGTTGTTAAAGTTCGCTTGGGAATGTATCTTCAAAAAACTGTTCTGTGATTTACATATGAAAAGACTGAAATCAACATGGTCATTCTAAAAGATGAGAGACTTAACAAACAATCCAGATCTTTTTCAATGTATAATTTCAGTTGCATCACACTGTAAACTTTTGCTATAAATTCTGTGTCATACGATCTTATACACCATAACCACCTGATGAAGGAGCAGCGCTTCGAAAACTAATGCTTCCAAATAAACCTGTTGGACTATAACCTGGTGTTGTGTGATTTTTAACTTTGTATACTCCAGTCAAACACTGGCATCTCCAAATCATACATATTGAAATTACATTACCAAGTCACATATCTCAGACATCACTCATCCCATGTGAATGTTTTAGAAAATATTGATTTCCAGGAATATCTTTGTTTTACCTCAATTGATCTATTCAAATGAATTTATAAACGCAAACATAATCCAACCTTAGAGTATGTTTGGCAAGTATGAACCATTTCAAGTTATTAGATATGAAAAGATGAAGTGATTTGTGTAGATATAATAGGCACAGTCTTCCCAGTCCTGAATGACGAGTACAATAGTGAGAAAATGGAAAGAATTGCGTAAGATCAGCATTGATGCATCACTGTATGGTATGGCAACTGCTTTCTCTAAGATCACAAGAAAATACCAAGAGTCGTGAACACAGCCCAGTCCATCACACAAACCAGCCTTCCATCCATTGACACTGTCTACATTTCCCGCTGCCTCGGAAAAGGAACCCACATCATCAAAGACCACTCCCACCTTGGTTATACTCTCTTCCACCCTCTTCCGTTGGGCAGAATATAAAAACATTTGAATACACGTAGGAACAAAATCAGGAATAGCTTCGTCCCTGCTGTGATCAGACTTTTGAATGGATCTCTTTAGTATTAATGTTGATCTCTCTCTGCTCCTTCCTGGCAGCTATAACACTAGATCCTGCACTGTGTTCTGTTACCCTGATGCACTTGTACAGTACGATCTGCTTGCAAAACATGTAAGATAACACTTTTCACAGTACCTCGGTACACGTGATAGCGATAAATCAAATCCAATCAAATCATCAGCATGTATTAACTTCTCATTATTATTTAATCTTGCCTTATTAAGATGTATTTTTCCATTTTCCTACTTGCTGGATAGAAACTAGATGGTGACAATTCCTAATGTGAATGTCAGAATAATCGGAAGGTTGATTGAACTGGACATCTTAACACTGCTTAGTCTCCACAGATACTAGCCATGATTTGGAAGTGCCAGTGTTGGACTGGGGTGGATAAAGTTAAAAATCACACAACACCAGGTAGCTGATGAAGGAGCAGCGCTCCAAAAGCTAGTGCTTCCAAATAAACCTGTTGGACTATAATCTGGTGTTGTGTGATTTTTAACTTTCTCCGTAGATACTGTTAGACCTGCTGAGTTTCTCCAGCACTTGCTGCTTTTGTCCCAGCTCACTGCTTGCTCCTCTGGCCCTCCATTAGTCACCAAAGTCTCAGCATACTACACAGGCAATAATAGTATGTACCCCCTTTCCCCTGTCCAGCAGGACCTCCAGGTCCCTGTTGGCAATGTGGGGTGCCAATTACCCCTGTCCAACATGCCCAAGAAAATGAAACAAATTATTCAAGGCAGTTGGTCATTGCCAGCCCTTGACTGGGTGAACAGCTGAGCTTAAAAGATGTTGCTGGCCCCAGGAGTCTCAGAAGGTTCTGAGTGGTGACCTGTTCTTCAGCCTATAGTGAGTGAGGGAATACAATGGGGGAGGGGGGGGGTGGAACATAGCAGTGTGGTACAGAGGTTATGAGGTGTGTTTGGGAAGAGAGCATGAGAAACCTCGTTTGAGCATGTGCGGTGTAACATTCCATGAAATGACGCTGAGCCAATTTCAGGTAAGATTCAATCCTATGCCTTTTTTAATGTATGAGTCATTTGAAAGCACCTCAGAAAAATACTTTATCAAATGTAGTCATTGACGTGGAAAGAGAACCATTCTCTGTTCCTGTTGCAACATTGTATGCTGAGATGAGTAGGATTCATTTGTTCACTATGTAGGGTAATAAACTCATACTTTTCTCCAACTGTTGTTCCTTGTCCCCACATCAGCTGATATTGTTAACATCTCTCTCTTATGTATTTGTCCTTCCCTCCTTTCATAGAATCATACAATAGAGAAGCAGACCACTCCACCCATCAAGTCCACACTGACCCTTCAAAGAGCATCCTACCCAGTCTCACCCTCTACCTTATCCCTGTAACCTTGCATTTCCCATGGTTTATCCACCTAGCCTCTAAATCCCTGGACACAATGGGCAATTTAGCAGGCTAATCCACCCACATTCCAAAGATGTGGAGTGTAGGTAGATTAGCCTTTTAAATTGCCCATTGCATCCAGGGATGTGGAGGCTAGGTAGATTAGCCCCTCCACATCTTTGGAGTGTGGGAGGAAACTCATGCAGGCACAGGGAGAATGTACAAACTCCACATAGATAGTCACCTGAGGCTGGAATTGAACCCAGGTCCCTGGTGCTATGAGGTAGCAGTGCTAACCACTGAGCCACCATGTTACTCATGTTTTGACCCTCTCAAGACACCCAAGTCTATTTGCACTCTACCATCTCATCTCCAGCTCCCCTTTGTCCTCCCAAGTCTTTGAAGATGTTGTCATCTCCCAATCTATTCCTTCCAATGATTCCATGTTTGAATCCCTCCAGTCAGGTTTCTGCCCCTATTGCAGTACGGGGCAGCTCTTATCAAAGTTATAAATGACTCCATATGTGACTGTGATAAAGGTAAGTTTTCCCTCCTCATCCTTCTTGAATTATCTGCAGTCTTTGACAGAGCTGGGCACACTATCCCTCTCCAATATCGCTCCACTGTTGTATTATTGCATTGATCCCAGAAAAGCAGTGTGGCGATCTAGTTTAAATCTCCGCGTTTAACCTTCAAAAGGACATAGTGCAATGGAAGAAGTGCAGTTAGCTTCATGTACTGTTATAGTCTGTATTTTGGCTGTAACATTAGTCAGCATAAACCCTAGACCATGTGTAAATCTGTGATCTTATAATAGTGTAAATAGTTGGAGTTGTTAATGAACTTCATGATATCTGTCTTGTTGAGAATCCAATCTTTGTGCTTTACATTACATGGGTTACATCGAGAAACACTCAACCCGCTTCATGCTGGCAATTTGTTTGACTCAAGAAATGCCATCAGTCCTAGAAGGTGGGAGTGCTGCTTCCTAGTTCCATTTTCAGCTCTCTGACAGTGGCCAGACTATCACTTGCAATGGCTCCTCTTCCTGCTTCCACATCATGACCTCTTGTGTCTGCCAAGCATCTGTCCTTCTGTTTCTCACTTGTGTGCTGCCCCTTACGCTGCAACATCGTCCAAGAACACAGCATTAGTTTTCACCTGTTCCTTGATAACAGCTAGCTCTGCCTTGCCATCACCTCTCTTGACTTCTCCACAGTTCCAAATGATCAGATTGCGCATCCGACATCCAAGTACTGGCTAAGCAAAAAATATCCTCCAACTGACTAGTTAGTTTTAGTGGGAAGCACTAGCTTTCGGAGCGCTGCTCCTTCATCAGGTAGCATTGTGTGATTTTTTAACTTTGTCTACCCTAGTCCAACTCTGGCATCTCCACATCAAGTTTTAGTAATCACTGATTGCCTAGATTTAAGTTCCATTCCTCTCCTTGGCAACAGTCTGAGATTAAACAAATGTGTTTGTAACCTTAAGGTTTCATTTGGCTTATTTGAGATGAACTCCTGACCTGATATTCGTGCCATCACTAAGGGTGACTTTTTCCAACTCTGTAATGTCAGCCAATTTTGCCCCACCTCAGCTCATCTGCTGTTGAAAACTCTTACTCATGCCTTTATTCCCTCTGGAATTGACAACTCCAATGCACTACTGGCTAATCTCCCACATTCTGTCCTCCATAAAATTAAACTCATCCAAAACTGCTGCCTGGATCTTGAATAACAGCAAAACTCAATAACTCTATCACTCTTTGTTTGCCATTGGTTCCTGGTCAAGCAACGTTTTGATTTTTAAGTTCGCATCCTTATTTTCAAATCCTTCCACAACCTCACACCAGTATTAGGAGAAAGTGAGCACTGCAGATGCTGGAGATCAGAGTCGAGAGTGTGGTGCTGCAAAAGCACAGCAGGTCAGGCAGCATCCAACGAGCAGGAGAATTGACGTTTCGGGCATATGAAGGGTTTATGCCCTAAACGCCGATTCTCCTTCTCCTCGGATGCTGCCTGACCTGCTGGGATTTTTCCAGCAACACACTCTTGACTCACATCACTATCATCTCCTTTGGCTCCATAACCCACCAAATTATCTGCACTCAGGTAATTGTACCTTTTTGCGTATTCTCAATTTGAACCACTCTAATGTTGGTGGCAATGCCTTCAGTATCCTGCCCCCCCAAACTCTGGAACTCCCTCCTTGCACCTCTTGGACTCTCTAACTCACTCTCCTTTTTTAAGAGACTCCTTAAAACTTGCCTCTTTGATCAGACTTTGAGTCATCTGAACTAATATCTCCGTCCGTGTCGCTGTGTCATATTTTCTTCCTAATGCTCCTGTGAAGCTCCATACATTAAAAGCATTAAACAAATTGAAATTGTGCTATTGCAGTAAAGCAGTGTGTACAGATTTGCTGGAAATACTGAGCAAAGGGGAAATCTGCAAGACAAATTGCTACTGCCTTCAAAAGGCCATTGTTGCTGCTGGCAGCAGCTTGGGAGAGATACAGGGACATTTACAGTTTGGAAGGAACCAGTCCTAAGGGCAGAGAAGGATTCTATGAGCTTCACGTCTCATAGAAAGGAACAGATGGCTGGACTGGCTTCCAAGCTGTAACACAATCAGTGGATTTTGAGCTGAGCTCGAGTGTTTAAGTGTTACTCTTTTGATTTATGATGACTTTGGAAGCCCCTCGAATGTGTTGTTTCCTTATTCCCATCTGTTTGGTTTTCCATACATTTCACTGAGAAATTTGCGTTTTTTTCACATTGTTAAAATCAGCACAGCAGACTTGCACATCAGTGCCAGCATGGGGAAGTAAAAACTTTGACTCTCTTTGCTTTGTCCGAATGACCATGAATGTAATCCCGTGGGGTTCACCGGACAACCACTCAGCAACACTCTTCCAAAGCCAGTAACTGATTGAAAACTCCAGCAGGGCCCCTGGATGATCTCTTTCTCTGTCTCTAGCCCACAGCACTGCAGCTGACTCTGTGTCAACTGGTGACTCAGTGGGTAGGGTTTTTACCACTGAGTCAACAGGTTCTGGTTTCACTCCCCGTCCAGAGGTTTGAGTTCAGAAATCTAGGCCAACATTCCATTGCAGTACTCAGGGAATGCTACACTGTCGGCTGGTCAAGAAGTTAAACCGAGACCCCCTCTCTTCTCTTGGGTGGAATTTGAAAGATGTGCCATTATCTCTGAGAAAATGTGAAGGATTTCTCACTGGTGTCTTGTTCAATGTTTATCCCTCAATCAACATTACACACACAAAAAAAGACACATAACCCAGTCGTTATCACATTGCTAGCTGTGGGAGGAAGGTCTGAACCAGAAGTTCTCAGTTCGATTTCCCTTCAGAGCTTGGAAGGCCAAGGACAGCGTGTTCATACAGCAGTCAGGTAGGTTGAGAATTGTACGGTAAAGCCTATTCCAAGATATGTCATTGTTGTCACAGAAAACTGAATCCTTCAAGGTGCTGGTTAGCTTAAAAAAAACCAAAAGAGAAAATGCTGGAAAATCTCAGCAGGTCTGGCAGCATCTGTAAGGAGAGAAAAGAGCTGACATTTCGAGTCTAACTGACTCTTTGTCAAAGCTGGTTGGCTTAGCTGGCTAGGTGCTGGTAAGGTTCAGACTATTTGGATTTAGGATCCAAGAAGAGGTTTAAGTGCCTCATGGGTTGCAAGATACTTTGAAAGGCACTGTAGAAATGCAAAGTCTTTCACTTTTGTTCATCCTCAATATTGATCCGTCTGAGGTTAGTTACCTTGGTCCAGGCCATGGATTGAGTGGACATGTTTGAGTGTGTGTGGCAGGCAAACTGGCAGACATGCTTCTCCAGGGTACAACAGGAGAAACCCAACAGATTGCATATTAATAACTGTAACACCATTTAGTTCTGAAAGACCAACATCATTCCGCAAGGGATGAAAACAAGAAGAGTTCGCCTGTTAATGCCGCTAACAGTTAAACACCAGTGTAAGTACATCCGATCCCACTTTTAGGATATGTCAAAGGTGAATAATGATATGGCCCATGTGAAATGTTTTCGACGGCTCACTGTCGCTTTTGACCACTTGATGTGAGGCTGTTTACAGATGTGGGAACTGGGTCAGGGTTAACGCAATTCATGAGGCTGTGCACAGCACATCGCAGCAAACCCATGGGAAGCGGATGAGTTGACAGGAGTGGAACAGGCTCAGTTGTCTCAGATTGCAAAGAAGCTTTTCAAATGCTTTCAATAGCACTGGCACGCAAAGCTGAGAAAAATGATACTCTGTCTTCATTTGCGTGTTCAATAGCTAAAATACCAAAGAATCCAGTTACAGGGATACTGTAATCTACAGCTTTAACTCTTGTGGAGAATTGACACTCTCTTGGCCATTACTAGATTTCACTTGTATTTATTTTAGTGTAGTTATAATGCTCCCCAACTCCCCGTCCAACAAAGTAAATATTAATCTTTATTCATCAATTAAGAAGAACAAAATTGGGTAGGAAAATGTACAGTGGGAGGTTTGTAACATCTGTTGAAATCATAGAAAAACAGAATCGTTGCAACATAAAGGAGGCCATCCAACCTGCCATGACTGTATTGGCTGTCTGCAAGGTTAGTATATTTAGTTCCATTATTCCATCTTTACTCCGTAGCACTGCACATTCTTTTCTATACTCATCCAATTCCCTCTTGAAAGCCTCCCTTGACCCTGCCTACACTTTGCTCTCAGGAAGTGCCTTCAAGAGACCTAACCATGCACAGGCCAAAAAAAGATTTGCCTCACATTGCCTTTGATCCATTTGCAAACCACCTCAATCAGTATGCCCTGGTTCTCAACTCTGCCACCAGTGTGCAAAGCATCTCTCTACTGGCTTGATGCAAAGCCCTTGTGACTTTGAAATCAAATCAATGAGATGCGTAAACATTGTCCGACCACTGGAATGCCGCTCCTGTACTTTAATAATAATTGAAATAGACCTTCCTGATCTTATGACTGTTGGTTTACTTTCCCTCAAATCAAAATGGACAGCACATCAAAATGGCGGCTCCATTCAGCAGGGTTGAAGAGCAGGGGCAGGAGAGCTTGTTGGAGGAGAAAATTTGAGCTGCCCAAATTTGTTTTGAAAAGAAAAGCGTCATTTCTTCACTTGATGTCTGGTGAACAGATTGAAGTGAACTGCCGATTTGGCAGTGAAATTAGCTGAACACTGAGTTCTCAATGCAAAGAAAGGAAAGCTGATTATGCCTGCAGAGGATAGACAGATCAGCCCAAGGTGGGGCTCACCAGCTAGAGAA